>NC_063188.1:10657345-10975910 GCF_023159225.1 Perognathus longimembris pacificus | reverse complement strand
ACGTTAGGCATTGGATACATTTCTTGTACTGTTTGTTACCTTGTCCCTCATACCCCCCTCCCCCCTTCCCCTGTCCCCCCCTGAGGTGTTCAGTTCACTTACACCAAACAGTTTTGCAAGTATTGCTTTTGTTGTTGTTTCTCATATTTTACCCTTTGTCTCTCAATTTTGGTATTCCCTTTGAATTTCCCAATTCTAATACCAGTACACACTGTTTCCCATACACTCAGATAAGATTACAGAGATAGTGTAGATACAATCACAAGAAGGTGATACACGAACATCATCAATAGTAGAAACTACAGATACACATGGGATGTTGAAAGTAGTTTCAACTCTGATATAACAATCATTTTCATAAAATGGAGTTCATTTCACTTAGCATCATCTTATGGAATCATAAGGGTATAGCTATTGGGCTCTTTTGATCCTCTGTTGTGACTTGCCTAAACCTGTGCTAATTAGTCCCAATAAGGGAGACCATAGAGTCCATGTTTCTTTGGGTCTGGCTCACTTCACTTAGTATAATTTTTTCCAAGTCCTTACATTTCCTTACAAATGGGGCAATGTCATTCTTTCTGATAGAGGCATAAAATTCCATTGTGTATATGTACCACATTTTCCTGATCCATTCGTCTACGGAGGGGCATCTGGGTTGGTTCCAGATTCTCGCTATGACAAATTGCGCTGCAATGAACATTGTTGTGCTGGTGGCTTTACTTTGATTTTGTTTGTAGTTTTTTGGATAAATACCCAAAAGTGGGGTTGCTGGGTCATAGGGGAATTCTACATATAGCCTTCTGAGGAATCTCCATACTGCTCGCCAGAGTGGCTGAACCAGTTTACATTCCCACCAACAATGAAGTAGGGTTCCCTTTTGGCCACATCCCCTCCAACAACTGTTATTGTTAGTTTTCTTGATATATGACATTCTTACTGGGGTTAGATGGAATCTCAATGTTGTTTTGATTTGCATTTCCTTTATGGCCAGTGATGTAGAGCACTTTTTCATATGTCTCTTGGCCATTCTCATTTCCTCATCAGAGAAGTCTCTTTGTAGGTCTTTAGCCCACTTGATGAGTGGGCTATTAGTTCTTTGTGGTTTTGTTTTGGAGGAAAGTAATTTTTTTAGTTCTGCATATATTTTAGATATGAGGCCTTTGTCCGTTGAATGGCCGGTAAAGAACTTCCTGAACAAAGACCCAGAAAGGCTACAAATCAAAGAAAGGTTGAACAAATGAGACTGCATCAAACTGCAGAGCTTCTGCATGGCAAAGGACATAGCTTGCAAGATAAACAGCAAGCCCACAGACTGGGAGAAGGTCTTTTTTTTTTGGCCAGTTCTGGGCCTTGGACTCAGGGTCTGAGCACCATCCCTGGCTTCTTCCCGCTCAAGGCTAGCACTCTGCCACTTGAGCCACAGCGCCCCTTCTGGCCGTTTTCCATATATGTGGTGCTGGGGAATCGAACTGAGAGCTTCATGTGTAGGAGGCAAGCACTCTTGCCACTAGGCCATATTCCCATCCCAATATCAAACATCTAAGGAAAAAATTATACTAGTCACCAAGACTGATGTAGAAAAAATAGAAAAAGAATAGAGAGGAAGGTAACATTTTTTACTCTGTTTGATGAGATCAGCATTCTCTGACAAGAAAACCAAATAAGGATATTAAAAGAAGGTACAGGCCAATATCTGATCCCTGTAAGTGGTGCCATCTCTTCTCTTCAGCAGTGAAAACATGGAAGTCATTTTTTAAAATTTAATTTTATTGCCAAGGTGATGTACAGAGGGGTTACAGTTACAAACATAAGGTAGTGAATACATTTCTTATCATACTTGTAACCTCTCCCTCATTTTTCTCCCATTTTCCCTTCCCTCAGTCCTCCGTCTCCCACAGTTGTATAGTTGATTTCCAACATTTTATCTTGTTAGTATCGCTATTGCATTGGTTTGCCCTTTATCCTTTGTCTCACCATTTTTAAATGCACCAAAGTGAATGTACCATGGAGCAGAGTACACGTAGCATTATAGAAAACTCCATGAGTAAGGTGAAATTATTTGACGGTGTTCCAATTTTCCAAATCTTCAGTTATTTCAACCAAGCACATAGAGAAAGTAGTTAGGTGGTCTTCCAATCAAAGAGCTTGGAAATTGCATAATTATATGTGTTCATATCAATTTCCTCCTTATTTCTCCAAATCAGAAAATGTCTCACTCATCTCAGTCTACCCAGAAGTCAACCTAAGATTCTTTAATAAATTAATACTTTAACATGGATTTTCAAGCCTTTTAAGTGAAGATAACTCATAGGATTCTCGGATCACATAGTCAGTTCTGCCACGGTAGATAGAAAAGAACTAGAAATGATGTGTAAATGAATGATTCCAACTGTGCTTGCAAAGAAGTTTCTTGACAAATACATGGTGATGGTCACATTTGACCCTTAGGTAATGCATAGGTACTATCTACTGATTTAGGGGAATGTTATAGGTATCATCCAAAATTGACCTTGTCTGAGTCTAGGATAAGAATTATACATCCTAATTATCAATATTAATGTCCTGTATATTTGATTGTGCTGTACTACAACCACAAAATATTGGAAATAGCTTTTGTGTCCAATAGTAGAATGTACACTGTGCAAATGATAAAGATTTAGTCTTTGACATGAAAAGATATTCTATATATATATTAAGTAAAAAAAATCAGAATATAAAATTTTGTGTGTGCCTTATCTCCATCTACTCAATTTATGTTCTCAAGAGCTTTTTTCCCCCACCTCAAGAGCTTTGTGCTTGCTATTTTGTCTTTCTGGGATGTCCTATTGTCATCCTTTGGAATAAAGATGAAACAAGGCCTTCCTATAGGTACCTTCGTTTTCTATTCTTTCCCAAGGCAACTTTCTCCAAATACTGGGCAATTCTTTTTGTAGTTTTAAAGTTTTTAATGAGTCTGCTTTTAAAGTTTGATTATTGTTTATCTTCCCAACTAGTATATGTGTACCAGGAAAACAGATATATTATCCTCATATAACTATAGACTCACATAAAATTAATCAAATTTCTTTTTAAAATAGATAAAGAATTTAGGTATGGTGCATTCACACCTATAATTCCAGCTACTTGACAGGAAGAAGCAAGAAGATAATGAATAGAGTTCAGCAAGGACAAAGAAAGCAAGACCCTAGGTAACTATTGAAGAGGTAAAGCACTTTCCAACCTTGTATAAGGACCTAGGTTTCTACCCGCCTTATTTCTACAAAAAGAAAGAAAAGGAAAAAGAAAGAAAAAAGAAATGGTGGCTCACATTTGTGACCCAAACCATTAGAACACAGACAAGAGAGATATGAATAATTTTTTTTTCCTGCAGAGCTGCTTGTTAAAAGTTATTAGGCTGACACTTGTTTGACTAAATCCGAGCTATAATTTTGAATTGAACAAGAGGTTTCTTAGACAAAATTAAGAACTGAAGGGGTAGTTCAATGGAATAATGACCTCCTACTGGGAAACAATAAGAATACAAGCTTTTAATTAAAATTTAAATGCGTTTTTATCCACAATGTAAATGAACCTCTTTATTGAGTGTTTAGTATATGATATTTTAAATAGCTATTGATTATCCTTATTCATATACTACATATATAAACAATAGATCAGTTGGACAAACACATCTTATATTTAGCTGGAAACATCTAGTAAGCCTGAAATTTTCTTAGAGTGTATACTTGTAAACATGAAAATCTATATATGTCCATTCACCCAGAGAAAATCAGTACCCTACTGCATACACAAACATAAAAGTAGACATAATAAACCCATACAGGTAGTTTGTCACATTGTTATAAGTGTCATATGTAAAACATAGAGTATTGGTTGGGTTATATATGCTAGTGAATTTTATCAATATTATCTTGAGTTTAAATAGGCATTTAGTGTTCAAATTCTTTATCTGTATAAAAGGAACTTATCTAATGGAAATACTCATGAGCAATCACAAATTATTTTAAACTGCCATGCCACCACCTGTCTGAATTTACCTACTGGTCAATTGATGTGATATGGGAAGGATTGTTCACCATGCTAGGTTCATCATGGATATGATAACAGTGGTTGTTGGACCTCATTTTAATTGTTGCAAATTCAATTTAACTTCTTTTTCTACAGTGCTCAACATTAAATCCAAGACCTGGGTCATGTTAGGCAAGCATTATACCACTGAGCTATAGCCTTAATCCTAAATTCAGTTAAAAAAGCCTTCTTGTGGGCTGGGGATATGGCCTAGTGGCAAGAGTGCCTGCTTCATATACATGAGGCCCTGGGTTCGATTCCCCAGCACCACATATATGGAAAACTGCCAGAAGTGGCGCTGTGGCTCAAGTGGCAGAGTGCTAGCCTTGAGCAAAAAGAAGCCAGGGACAGTGCTCAGGCCCTGAGTCCAAGGCCCAGGACTGGCCAAAAAAAAAAAAAAAAAAAGCCTTCTTGTTACATTCATGATAGTTTTCACTTACATAGTCAACTAATGAATAGTGCCTTGGTAACTGTTTAACAACAGGCATGAAGAAAAAAAAACATGCGTCCATGTAGTTTATTTAAACTTTACTGTTATAAAAATATGTACTCAATGATTTACAAACAAAAATGAAATTCTCTTCATTGAATAATCTATGCATTCAATTTTTTCTCACACAATATCAGTGCTGCTTTTTACTAGACAATATCTGAAAACAATTCTTGGAAAACAGTGAACCATGATTTCACAAGTAGACCTCACTAAGGCTTCAGAATTTTTTGCATTCTTAAATCTAATATGTGGACTATGTTAAACTGTCACTCACATATAAATTGTATCATTAAACTAAAACTCTACTGATTACAAGAGCACTATCCTTTTTGTTCTGTCTACAAATTCTAGGAATTGAATCATTCCATATTCTGCATAATTTAGTAATGTCTATGAACTGGCCCAGAACATTCTTGGAAATTCCACAATTATTTCACAAGCTGGTAAAAATTGGTTTCATGTGCACTGCTGAGGTATTTGGTCAAATACCTTCCTGTAATTATGTATTTCTCTCATAATTAGCCATTAAAATATATCATTCCACCCTCTTCATTTCCTCTACTTGGAAACTTTGTTCCTCCTTGCTGATGTGTGTTCTTCGATAACAACGAATCCTTATGTTTCTTCTGAGTTCAGTGGAAATCCTTATCTTAGAAATGTTTCAAACATTACAAAAAAGACTGACTTCTTTATAAACCATTGATCAAAAAACAAACTTTTCAAAACACAGATTGTATTAATTTGGGGAATATTGGATTATCCTAATAACAAATCGTAGGACAGTATCTATTAACAAAGTTTTAGCATTTGAAATGAAGAAAGTAACTAGACACTTGCTTTTAACAGGAAATACATGGTCTCTAAGAAACAGTGTCATTTAAAAACTTCACCAAATTGATGACATAGCTCAGTGGAGCAAAACATACAAGTGGTAGCTAGAATGTAGCATAAGAGTACCTAGAATACAAGACTCTGGGTATGATTCAGTATTGGGACAAAAAGAGAAGAAAGAAAAATGAAAAGAAAGACAGCAGTATGCCAGTGGCTCGCGTGCCTGTAATCCTAGGTACCTGGGAAGCTGAGATCTGAGGATTGTGGCTCAAAGCCAGCCCAGGCAGAAAAGTCTATGACACTCTTATCTCCAATGAACCACCTGAAAACCGGAAGTGGAACTGTGACTCAAAGTAGTAGAGTGCTAACCTTGAGCTCAAAAGCTCAGGGACAGCACCCAAGCCCTGAGTTTCAAGCCCCATGAATAACAAAAAAGAACAGAAAGAGATAGAGAGAAAAAAAATCACTTTCAAATTTTAGCTGGGCAAGGTCAAGTCTACAATCTCCATACTTGGTAGGCTGAAGTAATAGGATCTCAAGCTCTAAGCCAGCCTGGGCTACACAGTGAGACCTGTCTGAAAAAAAATACAAACTAGTCACTAAAATAATAAGGTAATTAAACTTCATCAGTAGCTATGGACTCATCTTAGAGAAAGGAAATAAGAGGAGACCATTTTGAAGAAATAGAGAGATTCCTCCCCCCCTCATGATAAGCTTTTGTTTGATTTTTATTATATTTAAGTATTTGTACAAAGGAATTGCCATTGAACTAATCCATTTATAAGTACATTACATTTTGATTGATGTCACTCTTTTGCTTGCATTTCAGGCTCCAGGTTAACCAATACATTTTAGGAAAGTCTTCCTTGTATACTTTGTGTATTAGATAAATGATATGAAATTATACTTTACAAAAATTGTCAAACAATGGTAATATAATATATCCTACTAATACTTTTCCATCATGCTACTGACTTCATTGGGTTTGTTTATTTATATGAGTTACCTACTTGGTGATATAGTCAATATTTGCTAAATGGATGCATAACCAAAGAAACAGTAGATCTTCCTGAGAGTAAAAATAGCACCAGTAGTTTTTTTATTAAAATATTAATTTGGAGATAAATACCCAGATGATTTTTAAACTTGCATATGATAAAAAAAATTACTTCCAGTTGCAAAATTCTAAGCCATTGGGAACTTTCTGAAAGTTTAAACATAGGAAGCAATTACAATACTAGGTAAGAGAAAGGAAAAGAATTTAGAAGGAAATCAGATAATGATAGTAAAGGATGGCCTATAAGGCACACTTATTCTCCAGAAAGGAATTCTAGTACTCAGAGTGGAGGGATTTCCACAAGAGCCCTATAGCTATACCCTTATGATCACATAAGATGATGCTAAGTGAAATGAACTCCATGTTATGGAAACGATTGTTATATCACAGTTGTAACTACTTTCAACGTCCCATCTGTATCTGTAGCTTCAATTATTGATGATGTTCTTGTATCAACTTCCTGTGGTTGTACCTACACTATCTCTGTAATCTTATCTGAGTATATTGGAAACCGTGTATACTGGTATTAGAAGTAGGAAAGTGAAAGGGAATACCAAAATTGAGAGACACAGGGTAAAAAAAGACAAACAACTACAAAAACAATACTTGCAATACTGTTTGGTGTAAGTGAACTGAACACCTCAAGGGGGGAAAGGGAAAGTGGGAGGAGGGAGAGGGGTATGAGGGACAAGGTAACAAACAGTACAAGAAATGTATCCAATGCCTAACGTATGAAACTGTAACCTCTCAGTACATCAGTTTGATAATAAAAATTTGAAGGAAAAAAAAAGAACAGAGGCTCTCAAAATGCTAAAGGCTGGGGCTGGGGATATGGCATAGTGGCAAGAGTGCATGCCTCATATACATGAGGCCCTGGGTTCAATTCCCCAGCACCACATATACAGAAAATGGCCAGAAGTGGTGCTGTGGCTCAAGTGGCAGAGTGCTAGCCTTGAGCAAAAAGAAGCCAGGGACAGTGCTCAAGCCCTGAGCCCAAGCCCCAGGACTGGCAAAAAAAAAAATGCTAAAGGCTATCAATCAGATTGTTAGGTAGGAATTTCTTGATTGGATCAGTATAAAAATTATTATATTATCTCTGTCTTGCCTTTAATTACATCCAGACTAGTGATTTTCAAACTTTAATATGTATGAATACATGAGAAAACAGAACCTTTATATATTATTGGAATGTCAATAAAGCTAGCCACTATAGAATTCAATATGGAGATTCCTTAAAAATTTAAAGAACTGAAGAAGCTTAAAAAAACTTAAAGAATTGCCATATGATCTTGCTATACCATTCTTGGGCATATATCTGAAGAAACGTAAGTGAATATATAATATAGATACCTAATTGCCTATGTTTATAGCAGAACTATTTACAATAGCCAAGATATGGACCAGCATTGGTGGCCATCATCCAATAATAGGATAAAGAAAACATGATACATATACACAATGGAGTTTTATTCAGTAGGGAACCGTAATATACTGTTGGTGGGAATGTAATCTTGTTCAATCACTTTGGAAATAAGTATACAGATTCCTCAAAAAAAAACCTAAACGTAGAACTATACTATGATCCAGCAATTCTACTCCTGGGCATTTATCCAATAAAGCACAAAGTTACAGTAAAGCCACCAGCACAACCATGTTTATCCAAGCCCTATTCACCATAGCAAAGATATGGAATCAGCTCAGATGCCCCTCAATGGACAAATGGATCAATAAAATATGGGATATATGCACAATGGAACTTTATCCATCCATGAGAAAGAATGATATTGTACCATTTGTAAGAAAATGAAAAGACTTGGAAAAACTTATATTAAGTCAAGTAAGCCAGACCCAGAGAAACAAAGGTAGCTTGGTTTCTGTCATTGGTGGTAGCAAGAATGTGCCTATAAGTCTATAAATAAAAACAATGGGTGGTGTGCAAGTGTTTGCAAATGAATTAAGAGACTCTATGGGGAGTCCAAATAGTATAATCTTTTAGAAAGACTAGGTTAAAGCCCAACAAAACCAGACTAAGGAAACTGGTACGTGTGAAGGGGGTTTAATCCAATGAGGCAGAGGTAAATGAATAAACAGGAAAAGAGGATGGGAGAATGCAGTCAAGAATTCATTGTATATACCACAAAGTTAAGAAAAGTAAGGAAAGGGGAGGGTGGAAGGGGGATTGAAGGTGATGCAATGTATTCATGAACTTCTACATATGACTACTTAAAGATAATAAAACATTTTTAATTTTTAAAAATTTTATTGCAAAGATGATATACAGAGGGTTTACAATTACATACTTCAGGTGTATTGAGTACATTTTTTAACAGTGTCACCTCGCTGCTCATTGAAAACTGTTTTTTGAAGGATGAATTAAATTATACCATTTTCAGGGAAATGGATGGAATTGGACAAAATCAGGTTGAAAAAATATTGACTATTGTTAGTCATATATAGTATCTAGATCTAAAAGAAAGTGAGACTATTTGGAGGGAAGAAATATCAGGGTGAAAATAAATAGGAGAGGATGATGGGGTGAATATGATCAAAGTTCATTTTATATATAAGTATATATATGCATAATGGAATCCACTAAAAGCTTAAAAAGTAAGAAAGTGAGGAAGGGGAAAAGGCCTAAGAAATTGTAATATGGAATAGGTAAATTTGATCAAAATACATTATATGCATGGATTTAAATATAATGAAATTCTTTTGTACAGTTAATTTATGAAATTAAAAGCTTCAGTGTTTATATGAATCACCTATCAAAATGTTAAAATACAAAATCCAATTTATTATATTTCATTCTACATATCAAAAAGCTTCCATTTGATGCCAGTGGTGTTTGTCCCCAGGCCACTCTTTGAGTAGCAAGGACATAGAGAATATACTTAGGCAAGCAGAAGATAGTTCTTTCTCCTAGTTCCCTAGTGTGTATAAAAGTCATTCCAATTCAGGGTTAACAAAACTTGGTTATTACCTAATAAGGATATACAAGCTGAACATTCTGTTAAAAACTTTCATTTACCTGTTACATTTTATCAGTATGGATATGAAGTGTTATTGCCTTTTCGATTTAAATGTGATAGTACTGTATAGCCCGTATATTTTAAATTATTTCCTCACTTATTTCCTGGCACATCTGTATTAAGTTCTTAATATGTTAAGTGCACAACACTAAACGCTGATGGGAAATTAAATTTAGACCCATGGGTTTGTACTAGGTAGAAATTTGATCCATAGAAATGATTTGTAAGTACACAAAATGAGCTTGGGCTTTGTAATGCCTTAGAGTTCATCAACATTGGAGCGGGTGCAACTTTGATAAACTAGAGTTCATCAAAACTCCCTGCCACCTAAGGAACAAATTACAGACTGAGAATTGGGGCCACAATAATCTGGGAATCAATGAAACCTACACTAGAATTAACTGGCACATAAGTATTGACATGCAAAATCACTGTTGTACTGGATAGTAATTAGGCCTCACCAGTAAAATAATTTGGCCTAATGACAGTAATGATCTTTTCTGGCATAAGACCAAGTAATGATTGTTCTGATGGGGAAAATCTGGTATCCTATGCCAATGAGATGTGAACTAACCCCCATGGCAAATATTTATAGGATCCTTGTTCTCAGAGGTCTAAATAGAAAGTGAAATAAATTTGGGAGGCTTCCTTCAAGCCAGTTGGCCTTTGACATTCTGCATATTTGGCATCTAATCCTTAATGTTGTAAGAAGGGTTTCAATGAAATTACAAATGTCTACCAGATCCCATCTGTTGGTTTTACAAGTCCTCCATGGTTGTAGCCCTCATGAACTGTCTTCCTTGGTCAGGCTTGGGCTAGGTCAGTGAACAGTACATATTAAAAACAGACCACTGAAGCTTATGTCAGTTAGACCTGTGGCAGAACTTAGTAGGCTGTTATCTTGTTTTGAATACGGTTAAGGTCATATGGTTAAATTTAATTCTCTTTGTGAAGTAGCAGTTAATTCCTGAAGAGATTAGTGTCATCGAGTATATTGTCAAGATAATGGAAAAAGGACCTAAAAGATATTTCAGTTACTCAAATCTGTCCCTCCCATTATACGCCCAGAGTTCTAGAAAGGGAGAATGGTTTGAGTATGTCCTTATGTCACTTTACAAGGCTTTAGCATTTACAGCCATTTCAGAACCCCATCTTCCTGGAACAGCAATCTTTGGCCCCTGGCACAAGGTAACCTGCTGCTGTTGTATCTGCCAGATAATTCTACAGTATGTAGAGGCATGGAACCTTCCAGTTAGATTTCAAAGGAAAGCTTGAGGGGCAAGCAGAAGCCTGCCTCCTTGAAGGGTCCCACAGAGAGCTCCACTGGGGCAAGACTAATAGAAAAATGATCACCACGGAGACCTCAGAACTGTAGAGTATACAACTGTACCATATGCAATATGCAATCACAAGACTGTAAGAGAGCTGTAAGCATGGTTTGAGCCCAGAAAAATAATTGGACTGAGGCTGCTTGGGTGCCTTGTACCCCAAACTCTGCTCTAAAAGATGCAGCACCCTAGCATTGGGGTTTTGAATTTAACATCTTCTCTATTGGGTTTCAGACATACTTAGGGTTTTCTACTTGACTGATTTTCCATCTTGGAATGGGAATGTATACCCTGGGACGCTCCCATCAGTTATGTTAGAAATAACTTGCTTTGCTTTTACAGGATCACAGTTGGAATAAGTTTGCCTTGGATATTGGATAAGAATTTCAACTTTGGACTTCTAAATTATTTCTGGAATAAGGTAAGTCTTCGAAACTATTGGAAATTGAATGGTGACATTTTGAGAAGAGCATAGATTCTCTATGCCAGGACTAGTAGGCTGTGGCTTCTATATGATTTGTGTGTATCCCCAAATGGTTTATTTGGTCTGGTCTCTCTCATGTATTACATAACATCTCACATTGGTTTTAATTTTCATTTGCCTTTTGCTTATTGATGTTGAATACATTTTCAAGTGCTTATTGGCCATCTGTATATCTTCTAATGTTAAGTATCTCTTCATGTCTTTTGCTTGCTTTAAACTTGGTTATTTTCTTTAAACTTATTGCAACATAAAGTTCTTTATATGTCCTAAGTATAGATTTGTGTGTGTGTATGTGTGTGTGTGTGTGTGTGTGTGTGTGTGTGTGTGTGCTGGTCAAAGGGCTTGAACTCAGGGCCCAGGCACTGTCCCTGAGGTTCTTTGGCTTAATGCTAGTGCTCCACCACTTGATCCACAGAACCAATTCTGACTTTTTATGAGTAGTTTGTTGGAGATAAAAGTCTCACAGGGCTGGGGATATAGCCTAGTGGCAAAAGTGCCTGCCTCGGATACACGAGGCCCTAGGTTCGATTCCCCAGCACCACATATATAGAAAACGGCCAGAAGCGGCGCTGTGGCTCAAGTGGCAGAGTGCTAGCCTTGAGGGGGAAGATGCCAGGGACAGTGCTCAGACCCTGAGTCCAAGGCCCAGGACTGGCCAAAAAAAAAAAAAAAGTCTCACAGACTTTCCTGCCCATGCTGGCTTTGAACCACAAACCTCAGATCTCAGGCTCCTATGTAGCTAGGAGTACAGGTGCAAGTCACCAGCTCCTAGCTTGTATAAATCTTTTATCAGAAATATGTATTGTAAATATTTCTTCCTAGTCTGATGTTTGCCATTTTCTTAATGGCATTTTTGTGAGGCAGTAACAATTTGAACTCAGGTTCTCTAAGTAAGTACTTAGACCTTTAGCCATATTAATGGTATTTTTGATATGAAGAAAATTTTAAGTCTACATTATAAACCTTTCTCTTAAAATGTCGATGTCTTTCATTAAACACTAATATATAATAGCAGTTCCTTATCTAATTAGCAGCCCAGCTAGCTTATCCCTGTGAAGGCATACTGGAACCTTCTAGTCAGTATGACAGGGGAACTCATTAGGAAAGCATAATTTCAGACCACATCCCATCTAACTGGATCTAAATCTATATTCTAACAAGGTCCCAGATGATTGGGAAGTGAATTAAAATTTAAAGAGTACTGATCTGCACAAAGCAACATTTCAGCACCTCACTGTGACTTTTCTCCTTTATCAGTGCCACAGAGTTTCAATGCTCAAGTAATGCTTTCATGAAACTCCATTGTTTTTCAGATTATGATGACTGATGCCAGCATATGTATATGTTACTTTTCGTGTTCATTTGTTCTTAGTCATCAATATTTAGTTCAATTCCAGATACTCTATTACAGCCAGGGAATGTAAGCCTAACATCTGAATTAATTTATATATTTTAGCAAATCTGTACCCTAGTCTCTCCTAAGAGACCATTGAGTCAAGCAATGCCTTTCTTCCCACTATCTGGTTAGCTCCTAAGAAAATTCATGCTGCCTCTGCTCAGATCCTAATCGGGTCGAGTGATTGCTTTCTTTGCCTCTGTGTTTTTGGTTACTGTAAGAGGAACTTACTAGAAAATATTTACTTTTGCCCATTAATTTGTTCAACTTTCTTTAAGTAATGTCTGTGTAAGTACAAATGTAATTTTTGCAACACCCAGGGCAGCATTGTAAAGGATTATAATTGTAACATATTGAACTTGGTTGACATCTGCACTTGAAGTCATTCTAATGGTTAGTGGTTTGGGAGGCAGCTCTTCTATTATTGTATTTGTTGATCACTGCATTAGACCTTCAGTTGCATTCATTTCTTCCAATGTACCACCAAAATTAGGGCTAATACAGGCTAGAGTAACTCTCCAAGTGATAAACTGAGTGTGTATGTGTGTGTGTATGTGTGTGTGTGTGTGTAAAATTCACTCTTTTATTATGTTTAGCTTTACAAAAGTTTCCATTTAACAAAGCAGTTTATGAATAAAATGCATCTTGATCAATGTCACCCCTTTCAACATTCTCACACATCCCTCCCCCACCCATCCCTTCTCTCATACTTTCTTAATTTTTTTGTCAGTTGTGGAATTGAACTCAAGACCTGCTCACTGTCTTTGAGCCTGTCTGTGCTCAAGACTAGTACTCTACCACTTTGAACCATGGTGTCACTTCCAGCTTTTGATTGGTTAATTGGAGAGTCTCATGGGGACTTTTCTGCCCAGGCCAGCGTGGAACAGTGATCCTCAGATCTCAGCCTCTTGACTAGCTAGGATTACAGGTGTGAGCCATTGGAGCCTGTCTCCTTCCCTCACTCCTAATTTTCCCCTGCATTTCCCCCTTTCTTTTTTATTTGTCTACCCCTTTCTTCTTTACACCATATATTTTTGTAGGCAGTGAAATCACTGGCTAAGGAATGTACTCAGAAAGTTAGGAAAATGTCCCATATATTACCAGTGCATACTTGAGCAAATGATGTAGCCACTCTGAGTTTTAATTTCCCTAATATGAAGTGATGGTAAATGAAATAAGATTATCAAATTCAATGTTAAGAAAATATTTTGGCAGTTTGCTTAGCCCATAGTATATGTTCAATAAATGTATATCATATTCTGTGGTTATTATTGCACAGACTACCTTAGCTGAGTCAGATGCTTAGAACTCATAACTTTTCCCATGGTGAAGTGACAGTAGCTTTTGGGGTGAAAGTGTGTGTGCATGCAGGCACGCATGCATGATATATGGAAGTTGTACTGTAAAAGGGAGGCTAGCAAACCATCGATGATTTGTAAGGATAAGAAAAGGCAAACAAATCTTTCTAACCATTGCACGTTTGATTTTTCTTTTGTTTTGAGTCTTTGTGCTTTGTAGGTGGAAGTGTTCAGGGATTAGAGAGTAGCTTCAAGTGTCCTTCCCTGCTCATTAAGCCAGCTGAGGGGTTAAGGGTGGATTCAAAACTCGCCATCACTGCCTGAGTTAAAAGAAAATGTCACATCATTTTTTAATGTGCTGTATCAGAAATCTGGGAAGATTTCTGGACACATGGCTAGAAGGTGATAATTAAGCAAGTGGAGTTTTTTCTTCTTGCTAGGGAAAGATTTAGTAAATGAGGGTACCTGTTGGGTCAGATCATATTGCACACGAAGAACTGACTACCCAAAGGCACAGAAAGAGTTTTGTTTTTTAATACCAGCTCCCTGAGCTCTACTTATTTGTAGCTCTTTAAGTTCAGCAACTTCCTGAGAAGGAATGAAAGGTCTGGAGCAGATGGTTTCATTTGAAGTCATGGGCAAGCATAGAAATGCAGAAAGGAAACTGACTTGTTTTTAGTGCTGTTTATTGGGATAGTGGAAAGTCAGAGACTCAAGTACTTTGTGGTATGTCTCCTGAGTTAAGAAGTTTCAGATCTCCACCTTTCTCTCTTTCTGGCAACCTGTATAGGCTGTACTTTGTGATGTTCTGCCTGTTGAGATTTTATGTGAATGTAAATTAGCGAGCTTCTATAGTGAAGATAACAGCTAGATAAGAAATCAGCTTAATAGCTAAAGGTTACTCTTAAATATTACATTGCACATTTATTTTTATGTCCACCTTGCAAAAGTGCTTACCAAGGAGGTGTGTGCCAGAAAGCACTATTGATTTGAGAACCTTTTGCTGCATTTTGGTACATTCTCTCATTAGGCCAGCATCTGAGATGTGAAGGACTCTCTTCTTACAGCAGGAACTTTGTGAAAATGACCAAGAAAATGATGTGCTAATGCTTATGAGAACCCTGTTCCTGATTCTCCATTATTGAGTGAAACTCCTGTAGCCTCTGCCTGCTTGTTCCTGTGAAACTCTGAGACCATTAGGAAGACAGAGGATGCTTAGTGGCCCAAATTTTCCCAGCATCCTACAGCTACACTGCCTTCAATATTTCACCTCTCTCTTACTTTTCATATTTGCTTCTTGCTCTATCAGTGATGACTATAGCACTCTGGAACTAGATGTGTGTGCTCCAGCATTTTTAGCTTTCTTTCCATAAAGAGGGCTGATTTAGTGAAAACAAATATAAAATGAGAATGACTTGAGCTTCAGACTGAACTCTGATCCTACCTCATAACTTCTAGGCTGCTATAACAAAATTTCACAGGCTAGGTAACTTATAAACAAAAATATTGTGGCTCATAGTTTGGAAAGTGGAAAATGCAAGATCAAAGTCCTGATAGATAAGATATCTGATAAGAGGAGTCACTTCCAGGTTATTAAAAAGCAGTTTCCTTGCCGGGCCCTCACATAAGAGAGACAGCAAAGCATCTCTTCCAGGTCCTTTAATAAGAGTACTACCCCAATTCACATGGATCTCTTCCTAATGACCTAATTATATCACAATGTCTTTCCCTCCCTAACACCACCATCTTCATTGTTAGGCTTTTTTTTAGCATATGAATTTTGGGAGTAACACACATTCAATCTGTGTTCTCTGAGCTGTGTTCTCTGGGGGTAGTGTTCACATGTCTCTGAATGCAATTTTGTGATCTATAAAGTAAACAAAGTAAGAACTTGTATATGTTACGTTTTCAATAGAATGAAAAGATAGAATATGCCTAACATTTAGCACAATATCTGGTACCTAGTGGCCTCTGTGCAAATATTAAACATTGCTTGGTATTTTTCCATGCCTGAAACAGTCCCTACCCCTCTTCAGGATACTTCAGAACTGCAAATCATTTCTGCTTCCTTGACCCACTCAGGGGCTCTAGTATGTCCATGCTATCTGTCTTTCTTTCCTGACTTTGCTCAGGGATCTCCTGCTAATATCTCCACTCTTGTTCTTAGCTTATTCCACTCTGTCAGTAATTCAAAAAGGTTCAAGAAAGTAGCTCCAATTGTCTTAGTTATTCTTGTTGTCTTGTACCTTCTGAGATTAAACTCTTTCTTAACCTAAAGTCCCCCTTTTCAGCTGGATTCAGCTCTGAATTGTTTCCTTACTCCCATAGATCCTTGATTCTAATTGAACTTGGAGTGGAGGAGAGACACTGCAACATGTAACTTCCACCAAAGCTGTGTACCAATTTCACAATGACTCGATATGGCCAAGCACTAGCTGCAAAGTACACAATGGGCTTTATTTCACTCACCCTACAGCATTTATAAGCTTGGCTATGGCTAAGGCACTGTAGCTAAGATCAACTTCAATGTCATGCAATCTCTTGGAGAGAAGAACAGATTTCTGAGCAATAGTTGCCAATTTTCTGATGTCTAAGTACACACGGCCCTCACATTTAAACTACAGTCTGGGCTTCTTGAATATCAATAGCTGCTCATTGATATCCAATAGAAGAGGAGGGAGGAAAAGCAATCATTTTATGTTACTAAATTCCTTGGTTACATACACAGCAACCTAAAGTAAGTGATAGGATAGAGAAACAGTCCAAAGTAGATCTTTAGAAGTCATATCAATTCAAATACTTAGTAGAGACCAGAGGAATTTCCTTTAAGGAAGGCAGGTGAGCTTATGAGAGAGAGAGGTTTAACATCATACACTCATAAAGCATCATGTTACATTGGAAGACATACAAATCTTCCCTATGTTTAGTGGACCTATCTATCAGATTATTCAATGAAGTGGCGAGCCCCCCAAATATGAGTCATTCTGGGCTATATTTTGTTTATTTAGAAAATCCCTCTTCTACCATTATTTGATTTCTCTTGCCTCTCTTACTGCGGTTTTCGTGATCATTCTTAAGGAGATTTTTAATCTGATTTTTATTCTTTCTGTCATCCATGAAATACTTTGTACTTTGATTTCAGCACAGAATGAAGTAAATAAGATGGAATACCAACTCTGGTTTTCTCAGCTGTCTTTCCATGTCTTCTATTCAGCTTGCACATCTCAGACAAAAGTATGTAATAATGCATGTTGACAAAATAGATGAAGAAAGAGATGCAGATTGTTAGCTAATAATCACATGCCTTAAAGCATCTCTTTGGAGATCAAATGAAAAGATATTTGAATTTAGCATTGTGTCTGCCACATAGCAGAAAGGGATTCAGTAAATGTGAGTTCTATTCCTCTTCCTTGCTCTCTGTCCCTGGTATATGCACACCCCTACCACCTCTCAGGGAACCCTGTTCAAAATGCTGAAGCAAATATTTCAGGCTGTCTTCCCTCAGCACCTCTAGAGATTTCCTCCCACGCAGCTGGTGTGCGCATTTAGATGGCAAGTGACTCAGGGACATTGTCAACAGGGTGATGAAAACAGCCATGAGACAAAATGATAGTCTGAAGGCAGAAATAACTACTGTGAGCTCAAGTGTCCATTGATCAAAGTGAGAAAGGTACACTTTATGTGATCGGAGGTTTTGCTGGAACTGAATTAGTCAGGAATGTTTCAAGATTCTTACTCATTATGATACTTGGAGAAATTAGAGAACAGCAGGAAGTAAGCCTGATCATTTACACACTGTACCACAGTTCAAATAGATTCAAGATATTTTTATGAGTTGGTGTGCTTAGGAAACAAGGGATAGATTAGTTTTTGCTGCTACTGAGGACCCTGTGACCCACGTTATGCCAATGAAATAAGACTCCTTTTGGTCTGATCTCTATGGGCCTTCATAGATGATCCATGATAGACATCTTTCACAAATTCCACTTGCCTTTTGAATGTTGCTGTGTCACATCTGATGTTTATATCTTTCCTTTTCCTTTTCCTGTTGTTTAACTCTGTCTTTCTGGGCTGTTGAGTTCTTATTTGTACTACATCATTGCTTTCCCACACTTACCATGGTTTCTACTTTGATCTGCCAGACTACTCCAGCCACAAATCAAATTACAAAGGTGTGTTATTTGAAAAGACTTCACTTGAGCAAATGCACTGACTTTCCAAACTCACCTCCAACTGCACTTGGTCTGGAATGTACAACTTGATTAAATGAACTGGATAAGTTAAGTTTTATTTTAAATACCACACCCTATATGCCAAAACATATTCACCCTACCATGACTGCCACTCTTATACACACCAGGCAAAGTATTCCATTTTTTATGAATTAGTGTCTTTGTGCCAAGCTGATGAGTACCTGACTGGTAATTAAAATGATCTTAGGAGTTATCTAAGGAGTTTGGTTTATATTTTCAGGTTCTCAGAGTCTGGCTTTGCCTCCTTTATGCTCCCTTATGGTTATTTAGGCAAAAAGCCTTGCCTGAAATTCTTGGTTGAGACTGATAAGTCCAATATTATTGAAGATGACAAAAAGGAAATAAAATAGAATCTTCCCTTTGGAAAATCTAGATTCTTATGGAAAATATGGTGCACATTTGATAAATATAGTGATTTGAGAAAAACACATAGTTGAATGCCTGCCATGTTGTAATGCTCTTTAAGCTGAAACTGCAGGTAAGGACTTAACTCACAGCAAGGGAGTATATTAGGACTAATTCCCCAACATTTGTTTCTGATACTTGCTCTTCCACCATTATTATTAATTGTAAACATTGATGAATACCTTCTTAGCAGGCTAGGAAAAGAGAAGACATATATATCAAAGTGAAGGTCTAGGGTAGGCACCACACAAGTGACTAGAATTTCAGACAAACTAGGTTTATAGAAGACATGGTAAAAGCCGAGATCCTGAGGGCCTTGAAAGGAAAGGGAAAGTTTTCCTGTAGGTTATCAGTGCTCCTTTAAAGAATAGCTAGGAAGAAGAAGAAGAGAAGGAGAAGTATGTTAGGCTGAAAAAATAGAGAAAAGAACTCCTTTTTAGGACATTGTGAGATAATATTCTAACAAGAACTTAAACTGTGGAAGACCTCAGAGGATGCATTAAGTATAGAGTTTGTACTTTATCCTATATCTGTTCAGGTACCACTAACAATTCTTAAAAAGGAAAGGAGAGAAACATACTTTATCAAAATACTTTTTTTTCTTTCTTTCTTTCTTTTTTCTTTTTGCCAGTCTTGGGCCTTGGACTCAGGGCCTGAGCACTGAGCACTTCTTTTTGCTCAAGGCTAGCACTTTGCCACTTGAGCCACAGCGCCACTTCTGGCCGTTTCTATATATGTGGTGCTGAGGAATCTAACGCAAGGCTTCATGTACACGAGGCAAGCACTTTTTGCCAGTAGGCCATATTCCCAGTCCTCAAAATACTTTTTTAAAAGCAGTATTGCATTGATTTCTGGCTGTGGGTGGTTGTTGGTAATAGTAATGATAGTGAAGCTATCATGAAGTTGCGGTACAGAGTCAAGCTTAATGATACAGATTTCAGGAAGAAGAAGTGGACCAAGTAGGACCCCTTGATTTTGGGCTAAATATTTACAGAAACAAGGAAAAACACTCTAAAGGCAAAAAAGTTAAAGATTTTCTTTATTTACGATCAATAAGGCCAGTTGTCAGTGACTTGGGGTGTTTGACCTCTTCTTCTAGTTTCATGTTTTAAGGAAATATAAGAAGGTGAATATTGATTTTTTCTTTTAATTATGTATGAGTAAAAATGTGTTTCATGTGCCAGTGAATATCTTTTCTTCTTTAAACCTAAATATACTGGAAATACCTTTTTATTGCCAATTGACAATTCTATAACAATAAATTAATTTTTAAAAATGCTCTTGCTCCTGACAATACAACCCTTTACTATTTTGCATATATACAATTTATTTTACACTACTATCATTATGGCTGTTTATATCATTATCATTGAAATTTGTAGATTAAATGAACATATTTTAATAGAAAATTAAACCACATAAAAGTAAATGAAGATGTTGTGACATGGTCAAAAATAAAAATGCCATTTGACACAATTTGGTGGGACTCCTCAAGTTATCTTTAAAACTATACATGAAAATATACAAACTATCAAAAGTTCCTTATATATTACAAGCTAGAGATTCAACATCCTAAGAACAGAAATTTAACATTTTTGAATGTTTTATTATCTTTGTAGCTGTGTAAATGAGTTGATATTTGCTAAGGCAGTTTATGAGTATAGAGCCTTTTGATCGATGTTACCCCTTTTCAACATTCTCACCAACCTGCCCAACCAGCTCCTTCCCTCACCTTAATTTTTAGGTTATATATTGAACTATTTTTTTTGCCATTTAACAAAGCAGTTTATGTGCACAATGCATCTTGATCTGTGTCATCTCTTCAACATCTTCACCCCACTTCAACCTACCCCCTTCTCTTATTTTCCTCAATTCTGTGGTATATGCAGTGCATTAAACTTGGCATTTTTAGAATCATTGTACTTCTCTTGAATAGATAAAATGGTCTTTAACATCTGCTCCCTAATAATGTTAATGTTTGTTTAATTCTTCCAATAATGGTAGTGCTTGCCTTTACTGTATGATTATTGAGTGCCAGGCCCCATGCTAACCAACTTACATTCATTAGCTCATTAATTCCTTACAATGTCCGAGTTTGGAAAGGAACCATCTTTTGTTTTACCTAGAAGAAAATTGATGATAAAAGAAATAAGCAAAATAATCCACTCTGGGAAAATACTGTATTTTTAGTTAAGATTTTTCCAGTTTTTAATCTTTATTTTAAAAATTATTATTATTTTAAAGTAGCCTTATAAAAAAGTTATCATTTAATAAAGCAACTTATGAATGTAATATACCTTGATCAATGTCGCCCCTTTCAATATTCTCACCCATCCCTCCCTTCTCCGCATTTTCCCTCACACTTCCTAATTTTGTAGGATATATACTAGATTCATGTCTGCATTCTCACCCTCCCCCACCCCTCCTCTTTTGTATACCCTTTTCCCCTTGATCCCACCCCACCTCTTTTGAGTACCTGCTTCCTGGTGTTTATTTTGCTGAACTTTGGCCAATAGAACAGAATAGAAAACCCACAACAGAAGTAAATTCACAAACATATAGCCACTTAATATTCAATAAGGGAGCCAAAACATAGGCTGGAAGAAAGATAGCTTCTTCAACAAATAGTGCTGGCAAAACTTGATATCCACATGTAGAAAACTGAAACTAGATCCTCATATATCACCTTGCACTAGCATCAATTCAAAATGGATAAAGATCCCAATATAAGACCTAAAACTGCTACAGAAAAGAGTAGGGAAAACATTAGAATCTCTGGGCACAGGTAGAAACCTTGCAAGTGAAGTTCCAGAAGCATAGCAAACAAGGAAAGGCTTGATAAATGGGACTGCATCAAATTAAAAAGGTTACTCATAGCAAAAGTCATAGCCAAAAACCTAGTCAGCCTATAGAATGGGAGAAGATTTTTGCCAGCTACACATCAGACGATGGCCTAATATCCAGAGTATTCAGAAAACTTTAAATAACTTAAACCCTGAAAACACCAAGAACCGAATTAATAAATGTTTTCTTTCATATGCAGAATCTATAAGTAAAAATGTGGGACATGAACTTGAGTAGAAACTGATTGGTGGAAACCAGTGGGAAGTGGGAGGAGGAACTAGAATATGATAAAATTACATTATATTCACATAAGACAAAACATCATATATTGACCAAGAAGCATTGTACTCATAATCTTTTATAGACTTGTGACACCTCTATACAACTACATAACAACAGCAACAATAACAGTAATAATAATACAAAGAAAAAGGAAAAAAAGTGTCATGATGACAATCACTTTAAAAGTTTGACGGGCAGAATCAAAGAACCACAGACTGCATGGTTTCCCTTATTTGTGGTAACTAGATTGTGCCTACAAATCTACAAGTAAGCCTGCTGAATGACCAAAACAAATAAATAAAACTGGGACGTGATAAATTATATAGGACCCAAATCATTAATATACAGAGGACAATGGAGGCTAAGCATAGGAGTAGTGGGAAAAGGCTCAATAGCTGTGTACAGATGATCCTATAAAGTAATATTCTATGAAAGGAATGCCAAGAAAAGGAAACAAGCGACACTCTTTAGTTGCTGTTGTTTGAGACACTCATTAGTTGCTACAGTTGTTTTCCTTCTCTTTTTATTTTGTATTATTTGTTATTTTGTATTTGGGAGGGTAAAGGAGGGCATATAAATGGTGGAACAAGGAAGAACAAATACCATGATATTCACCAGACAATATGTAGAAAATGAACTGGATATCTTATGGGTGGGGACAGGAGGGAAAGATTGGGCGAGAGCAATGGAAGGGGAAAATGGTTCAGAAAGATTTATATTGGTTGTACCTGATTCATGTAATTGTAACTCCTCTGTATATCAACTACACACACACACACACACACACACACACACACACACAAAAGTTTGGCAGAAAGTTACAGTAAAAGTGTTTTAAAAAGTGGGAATAAGAAAGAGAAACATGGAGTGAATATGATCAATGTATCATATATGTGTGTATGAATATTACAATGAACCCCCCACTTTATACAATAAATATACACTAATAAAATAATTTTAAAAAGATTAGATACCATAAAGTTAGTTAAGTTAGTTAAGTTGCAGAGTGAGATTTCAATTTTTTAAAAGTGAAAATATAAATTCAGACTAGCCTAATTCTTAGGTCTGAATATTAAGTCATACTCAGCCTACCATTTTATTGTTGTTCCTCTAATTGAGTGTCTCCTACCCAGCTCCCAGTTAACTGTTTTTCTTTATTAAATGTTTGTAATATATCTATTGATTCCTCAGGATTTACTACATGGCATGGCATATATAATAGAAATAGAAAGAGAAGAAGGCTAGCCATGCCATGTTTTCTTTTGGCAACAGCAGGAACACTAGAGAGTTTATGATGCAAGCAATATGTAGGTTGTGAACAATTCTGTAGCTCACACTGGATGGCAGACACTTGAGGAAAAACGCATTAGAAAACTTGACTAAACCATTGGAGGATACTACATGGTAAGACATTTCTTCTTCCTATGAGCCTGAGAATAATTCATACTTGGATTAATCAATCTGTACTTCAACACTCCATGTCTTATCATATTTCAGTATTGTAGTGCCAGTTGGAATTAAGGGCTAGAAGTAGGTTGTAGTCCAACAATTCTCTTGACAAATATTCATAGAGTACCTTGTATATATCTGGTCAATATTTGATCAACTTTTGTCACTCATCTGTGTGTATATACACATCCCTTCTGATTCCTTTTATCAGAACTTCATTTCTTTTTCATCTTGTTGCTGATTTTCCTTGGTTATGCATTTAGAGGAATGGAAACTTTCCCTAAACTTGGCAATTCTCTCTTGGGCACTTTGGAAGAGTGATGTCAAACATTATGTGGTCACCTGCCTACGACAGTTGTACCTAAGAGGAATTCTTCTGAGCTCTCACACTGAGTATTCAAACTGTAGTTACATAGAGTCCAGCTTAGAAAGGGCCTTATAGTTTGTTGAATACTTTGCTGTTGTCCTAAATTTTTTGATGAATTTTGAAGAAAATAGCCATATTTCCATTTTGTGTTTGGTCTCACAGATTGTAAGGCTGGGCCTGTATGAGATCATGGTCAGTTTCAGCCACAGGAACTCCAAAATTGAAAGAGTGGGTAATTCACCTGTTCACTGGGAATCTTCTATGAATGACCACTTTTAAGCCCTTTTGAATTGTCATTTATTTTCAGACTTCTCTGCTGTTAGAGAAATACCAGGTAGAAAATGATAGAGTCCAAAAATATGGGTTAGATTTAAATTTGTGACTTACTAAGTGATCATAGTGAGTCCCTTAATATTTTTGTCACTTACTGCTTTTGAACTACAGTTTTCTATCTAAAAATGAAGCTGTTAGTAAAATTCCCCTTAATACATAAAAACATATTTGTGAAACTCACATGAATTAATGTATCTGAAAACTACCAAATGTTATCCAGCCTGTTTGAATCTGTGTATAATTTATTTCCAAGTCATGAAAACAATAAATCATTTTTAATAATTAACAGAATAATAAACTGTGAATTTTAAAACAAATATAACTGTAAGAGCTAGGAAATATACAAAGAAATAGATCAAAAGATGAAACACAGAACATTACAGACAATACATGACATTTCTTGTGTTAGAAGTTATCAAAGTGATTAATCTATCAGCATTGCATTTGTTTTTAATGTCTTTTAATCCTATTTTGAAGAATAAGATCTCAGAAGCATCCTTGCTCATCTATAAATCCATTGTCTTTTTGTACTTTAGCCATGTACTTCATAAAGTGGAACTGGAGATATTTGGAAGGACTTTATGACTAGTTGTCTAACTTCCAGATCTCATGCTCATCCATCTCATGTACTGTTTGTTGACAGCTGATATATTAAATCCTTGAGTTCTTTTGAAAGAAATAAAATTACAAACACATAGTTTTCTTTAATATCAAAAGCCTGTCCATCTGCCACTGTCCCTCCCTTGCCAACCATATATAGGCAGCTACACAGGTAGAAAGTTTATTGATACTTTATTGCTGTTTTCAGTTCAGAGGATCCTATACTCATCAGAATTGCTGGTCACCTGACCTGTTGTTAGCAGGTGTGATTCTTTCTCTGATTCTCTTTGGCTTTTCCATTGATCTACACAGTGGGTTCAATTTTGAGCTCATTTGCCTCATTCTTGGTTCACATGCCTGATTTATAAGCTGGGTTTTGTATCCATTTCTTTAGAATTTTCTTCTTAAGTAAAGACATCATATTTCCAGATTATTAGACCAGTGGCTAGGCCATATTTTGCTTCAAAAATTTAAGGAGCTAGTTTCTCATAATTCCTGCATCCATTTTTGGAAATGGGCAATCTTAACTAATGTGTCCGTAAGTGATTCTATTATCCAAGCAGTCCATACAATTTTGTCATTAAGATGGTCAAAAGCAGTGATCAACCATTTGTGCTCCTATTTTCCTTATCATGTACAATGCTTACACAGTATGAAATTTAAAGTTAAAAAAGCAATTTTACAGTCTCTTATACTTCAAGTTATTTTGTCATATCATAAAAAGCCATTCATAAGTGAATCTTCATATTCCTATGGCTTAACCTCTCATCTTATCACAGTCCTGCTTTAACACTTGGGCAATTTTTTTTCTCAAAAAAGGCAATCACCCTCCTAGATTAGTGCCCTCTGAAGTATTTCACTAGATTTGTCAAACTGCTTTCTTCCAGATGTTCCAAGGCTGATAGCGTGAAGTCATTTGAAAAGTACATATATGTACAACCTAAAGCAAAATATGCCCCATTGATAACATTAATGACAAAAGGGAAAGAAACTGGAATGATTCTGTTTACTTTAAAACTTGTAAAAAGACTATATTTCTGACTTGCTGTTCTTAAGACCATAAAATAAAGCATACTAATGCAGGATGGCTAAAAGTCTTTATAGACTTACAGATTTAATGCTTCTCCAAGATTAAGGAAACAGCAGCTAGGATGTGGACAGTGGTATCCAGCGAATGACAATGTTTTCAACCCAAAGCTTGTGCTCGTTTGGTTTCCATTTCCTCACGTGTAAAGGGAAAGCATCGGGATTCTTAGAAAAAGTGAGCTTTAATAGGTTTATAGATAAGACTGTGTAGAAAATAGCAAAGAACCTAGGCTGTTTAACTGTATTATCTAGGTTCAGAATTTGATTCTGCCATTTATTAGTTAGGTCTCCTTGAGGAAGTGACTTGAACACTCTGGTTCAGCTTCCTCATCCACAGAAATGTGACAGTAATTGGGCGAGCTTTCCAGCAGAGTAAAATGAACTCATAGATACAAAGACTTTAGCCAAATATCAGGCACATTGTAAATACTGACTAAGTTATAGCTATGATGATTATATTTGTCTATAAACTGCGAAACAATATCACTGATTAGGATGTTTCCTGGTTCTGAAATCCTGGAAAGCCCAAAACCCCAGTCCCCTTAGTGCTCCTCAATGATGCTTAAGTATCCTCATCATGTAATGGATGTACTGATGAATGGAATATCTCCTCCCTTTCCCCTCAGGATACACAACATATATACCCTAAAGCATCCATCCTTTTCACAATGTTGTTCTGAAACCACTAAGCATATCCACATACACAGAACAAGCAGAACACTTCCATCCATCATTCCAAGCACATCCTCCACCAGCACCCCCTACAAGCACAGTCTCTTTCTTTGCTTTGATCTAGAAGCAATAAATGTAATAATGACAATGACAACATGTAGGTTCAGAACAGGAGCCCAGGTACATATTGTGCTCCATCAGGTCACCTTTTCCATATCTCTGTGTGCTTTTTACTTATAATGGAAGCAATGTGCTATGGCTGGCCTCACATGGCCCCTGTCCAGCTGGCTGCCAAGTAAATGAGAATGCCTGGCTTTAACTAACTGGGTGAAACGTTCATTACCTGAAGTCCAATACTCTTCACTTTCAAACTCGGCATGGGTGCCAAATCACAGAGTCCCTTCCTGCATCACAGTCACTGCAATAATTGCTGCCTCATAGGTCAATGTAATATTGCAGCATGAAACATAAGTGATCTGTATTCCCTTGCCTGAGTCTCTGTTCATTTGGGGGCTGGTATAAACTGTGAATTGTCCTAACAGACATCCCATTTGTTTTCTTCCATAATTTGGGACCTGTGGCATTAATTGTTAGCCCCAAACGAAAGAACAGAGTTAGAACTTGAACTTACTCAGATAACCTGAATTCTTTGTAAAATTGGTTCACATCTCAGGCCAGTGGCTGAGAACAATGGAAAACAAGAATTGCAATTTAAGAAAATGATTCCCCTGCCCCTTTCCAGCTGTTCAGTTACACAGTGACCATCTCTTCAGGGGTGTTGAGTCATTATGTAACACCTTGAAGTCTCAAATATTCTTTCTTTCTTCTTTTTGTACCCTCTGAGTAATAACACAGATGTCAGGTGCTATAGAAAATCACCAGCTACCACTGGCTGCAATCCTACTCTGAAAGTTCATGCAAGGCGTTTCATTTCTTCTCACTGAGTGTCACTTTCTGAACTTCCTGTTCATGTTTTTGAATTTCTCTTTGGAGCATGCCCCCACATTATCCTTTGAGGTATACCTAACTTGCTTTTAAAACCAGAAGGTGTTACATATAGAATCTAAAACTAACATAAGGGATGCCTTTGTTCCTAAACCCAAGAGAATTGCATGAAAGGGAAAGCAACCCTCAGTGAGCCACATGTGTTTCTTCTACAACTGAAGATATTTGTGGTCTGAGTCAATCCCTAAGTCCCCAAGGGCAGAATAGTAGTAGTGTGATGGGGGAGACACTGGCTTTGTAGTTGGAGGGCCAGCTTCTGATCCAACTATACTATCCATTGGCTAGGTAACCAACTAATATCTCTTCTCAGAACCTTTCCCCCATATTTATACAGAAAAATCTTGCACTGGCTGGTTTGTAAGTCTCCCTAGTTTTGATACTTTGTTCTTCCTTTTCAAATATTATACAACCCAATCTACCATCACATGTAGGCCAGTGTTTGGTTGCCAGGAGAAATAACCAAGGAGGCAGATGTATTACAACAATCCTTACAATTCAGACAAATCACCAAAAGCATATCTATTTTACTGGCAGTCTCAGTAGGGTCCCTGTTGTGTCCGGGCATTAGTATATTCATATCATTGCTCTATTTGAATTAGTACTATCTGACAGAAACAAAAATCCTGGATCCTTCATAACTATTATGTGATCTCACTGTCAAGAAAACTCTCTAATCATGTGGGCTGATAGATACCAAGAGTCTTTATAAATGGCAAAGTATAGTAGTAATTGTCATGTTATTAAAATAGTAAAGAATTTATCCTTATAGTAGGACTGATAAAACATTTTTATTCCCTCCTGCCATTTTTGTTGAAATAGGTAATTGATCATAGCAGCCATGTAATCACAGAACGATTATCCAGAAGGCAAAAGAAGGTTCTATTTATAACTTCCTCTTTGACTGGGTGAAGAAAATTTAGTTATCTAGGCTTTTTGTCCTAGGGCACTTAGTTTGGCTTCAAAGTTTCAGACCTTTAATAAGAAATGGTAGCCTTTCCAACCTGAAATCTCGTTATCGAATGCCTTGCTAACATGATTGAAATTGATTGAAATAAGTGGAAATGTTCTTTCAAAAAAGAGGGAAATGATTGGATTTCTATGCTTGAGGTGATGTTTAAGCAAAGACTGAATTAACTTGATCTTGATTGAATAAAGGACAGTTTAAACAATCCTAAACTTATTCCAAGTGTAAACATTGTTTTCTGGAATGGCTCAGCACAAAGTGTCACTGTCACTTTTGTTTTATAAGCACAGATATCTTTAATACATAGATAATGTATTTATAGAGGCTTTTAAAGCAGATGCACTTGCACAGATATTTATTTACAACTCTTTTTGCTAAATCAAAATAGAAAAGGCTGTGTTGTCTTTTAAGCATTTGCATTTTTCAATGTGAAAGTAGAGAAATAGGATTGCTAAGCTCATTTGCATAACCAAGAGGTGGCAGTATTACATCCATTATGTATTTCCTGTACTATAATTCATTTAACAAGAGAAAATGTGAAATGTGTAAATACAAATAAATAACAAATATTTATCTTCTTTCTAAAGGGCTTCATCAGTGTTAACCACTGAAAAGAACATTATCTAAAATGTGATGCTTTGTTGTAAACAACACATACTCCCCCAAAAATCAAAACTAGGAACCACTGGTAAGATTATTGCCACTCTGGAGATTCACACAAGTATATTTAGGCAATCACTTCTTTTCTGATAAAACATTCACATCTTTCCCAAGTATAAACAATAGTTAACAAATTATAAGATGTTCTAAAATAAAATTTTCTGTTTCTGTATTTAAAAGAACTAAGGAAAAAGTAAAAAAAATCTATCTACCTATCTACCTAAGCAAATATTGAAATCAAGCCCTTTTTGTTACCTCTCAAGAGATTATCTGAGCATGTGCTAAACTATACCACAGGGTTTTTAACTTGGGCTATGGTCTAATTAAATTTTACCTAAGCTACTTGGATCTCTTTCTGTTTTATTTTCAATTTTCTACTTCTAACCAGTCTTGGAGATTAAAAAGTAATAGAAGCAAAACCACTGAAAAGATGATTCTGTTGGATCACTCAGGTACTACAAAACTACTCTTAGAGTAAAAATCAATACCTAAGTGCATCTAAGCAGTCAGGAATGGATATTTCCAACAGAAATTCATTTAAAAATAGTTTAAGTAGAAATTGAGTACATTAGTCCTTATTCCTTATATGTAGATCAAAATTTCTTCCATTTATAGGAAAATATGATGTTTTTAAACCACAAACTGCTTTGTGTTAGATATCTAAAGACCCACTATGCACAAAACTCTGCCATTTGAATTCTTGGGCATATTTTAGCTACTTATGCTACTTAGAGAATTGGTGCACATTCTAACTATAGAGAATCATATTTGTACAGACTAAAAATTATATGAAAAAATTATCTGAAACTATTTACAGATCACTTAGATTTTAGTTATCTGGCAAAACTGAGAATATTTCCATCTCTCAATTGCCTAATAAGAATTATACATTGGTTAACTAGGAGACTGGCATTTCTAACATATTGTGGGCATGGGAATATATTGGACTGAACTTTTTGGCTCTTTTCCATTGTATTTTTTTTTAATTACAGTACTAGGATTTGAACTCAGGGGTTTGCCATTGTTAGGCAGGTGCGGTACACACTTGAGCCATGCTCCAAATCTGAGACAGATTATTTTAAACCAGAAATTATCATTATAATGGAGAATGATGAGTATTTCTTTCATACATAGGATATAAAGCAAAGTTTCTTCCCATATGTTTAGATTGAATAGTTTGGGGAAATGAATAATGATCTTCATGGCTGAACTTCAGAAATTATACATAAGGATTTTGTAGTAGGACAATAGAGTGTTATTGGAACAATATCCACATGAATACATTCAATATATCCTTCCAATAATTTCAAATGATCAAGGAATTTAACTCCTGAAAAGGCTAGATGAGTTAATCCAATAATTGTAATTTGTTTTCAGAAATATTTCAGTTTTAATACTCAATGGAATAATTTTGTGTTTAGAAGTTATTCTTATTCAAATTTTACAGTTTTTTTGTGGTCATTCACACTGTTAGAACAAATGTATATTTATATTTCCACTGAATTTATATCTTTCCCTGTGTATCAATTACGTGGCTATCTTTGGTGCTTGATGCTTCATCAAACTCTTTTCTCTGTGTACAGATATTTTTTCATCAACCTTCAGATTTGATCCTCTGTCTCTATTTTCATATATCAATAATAGGTTTATTCCAGGAAAAGGTGTAAATAATAAAACAAAAACAGTATTTATTTTGATTAGTTATAACATTTTCAAGAGCTTTACAGTGGTTATTCTCATAACAACAATTTCAGGTAGGAACTGTTATTATGTCTATTTGAAAAATAAAGAAATTGAGACAAATAAATTTTCCATAGTCACACATCTGGTAAGTGGCAAAGGTACAACACAATTCCACATAAAAGAATCTAAACCACCATCAATAAGAGCAATAGCCTCCAGTTACTGTCCTGCATTATTTGTTAAGCAGAATGATAAAAGCATCACCATTGTAAAAGCATCAGTTCATTTAATCTTTACAATAACTCTAAAAGGCAGAAGCTAATCGTATCTCCAGTTTGCTTGTAGGAAAATGACAACACAATAATTGTGTAACCATCTTAAGTATATATACTGATAATCCAGGCTAATACAGTTTCTATCTAGAATGTCCCCAAAGGTCCATTTGTTAAAGACCTAGTTTCCAGCTTAGCATTATTGGGAGGTTTGGAACCTTTAAGAAGTAGAGCCTATTTGGAAAAAGATCTGTCACTGCAGTTATGCCCTTGCAGAGGATGTTATAGCCAAAATATCTTTCTTTTTCCTCTGTATGCTTCATGGCTTCCATGAATAAACACTTTGTTCTGTCATGGAATTCCATCACAATCGATTACCTTAACACAAACCCCCAAACCTCAAAAACTGTGACACAAAATGTATCGTTCCTCTTTTCAAGTAATTACTGTAGTATTTTTATCACAGTATTTTCAAGCTGACTGACATGAAGTCTGTCTTGACCCCAAATCGCTTAACTGTTCTGCATAAAATAGGAGATAGATATGCAGATGTGGATAATTTCACACAGTACATTAAAAACAAAACAAAAATGAAAAAGTCTTGTTTCCATATCTTAGAGTTCATTTCATTTAGCATCATTTTATGTGGTCATGTGTACATAGCTATTGAGCTATTGTGATTCTCTGCTAAGACTATCCTAGACATATACTAATTATTACAAATGAAGGAAACCATGGAACTTATTTTTCTTTGGGTCTGGCTTACTTCACTTATTAATATGATTCTAAGTCTTCCCATTTCCTTATGAATGGGGTGATGCCATTCTTTCTGATAGAAGCACAGAATTTCATTGTGTATCTATACTACATTTTCTTGAGCCATTCATCTACTGAGGGGCATCTATGTTGATTACATATCTTAGTTATGGTAAATAATACTGCAATGAACATGGTTGTGCTGGTAGCTTTAGTGAGGCCTTGTTTTTGGTCATTTGGGTAAATGCCCAGCAGTGGAATTGCTGGATCCTAGGGGAGTTCTATGTTTAAGAAAGGGTAAACCAATGCAACAGCAATACTCACAAGACACTGTGTTGGAAATAAACTTTACAAGTTGCTGGGGGGCGTGGCAAGGAGCAAGGAGAGTGGGAGAAAATGAGGGAGGGGGTAGCAATGTTTGACAAGAAATGTACTTATTACCTTACTTATGTAACTGTACCTTCTCTGTATATGGTAAAATAAAATAAAATTTTAAAAAGAGAGAAAAGTAACATCTCCCCTCTCTCCCATAAAAAAAGAAATGCAGATGGGCTCCACATATATTCAGGGTAGTGCTTTTTTAAAAATGTGAACCTCATGCCCAGTGCCAGTGGCTCACACTTGCAATCAATCCTAGCTACTCAAGAGGCTGAGATCTGAGCATCATAACTCAAAGCCAAGTTGGCAGGAAAGCTCAAGTCCATGAGACTTGTCTCCAGTTAACCACCAAAAATCAAGAAGTTGAACTGTCAATCCACTTGAGCAAAAAGCTCAAGAATAGTATCCAGGCCCTGAGTTCAAGTTCTAGAGCCAACACACACAGTAAAAAAAGTAAAACCCATGTCTCCCTACACAAACTAATATACTATTTTATCGCTGAATAAGGTTAGTTTAGATCTTTTCTGGAATAGGTGCTAATCCATGAGGAAATATACCAAACTGATCATTTACAAAATTATCAACCACTACATTTTTTATTAAAAATGAATAAAAGGTCTTGCCCACATAGCTACTGTTTGCAGATAGAAATGACATCAAGGCACCATCGGTAGACCACATTTCTTTGCAGTAGTGGGTTGAGAGGGCAGAAAAACCTAGCTCTAAATTTGTACTCAGAGGAATAACTAATTAAAATGAAAATGTGAAATTTAAAATAGAGGAGTTAAAATCCATACAATTTCATACACCAAAAGAGATAGAACAAGTAATTTGCAAATACTATTCATTTTGTAGACTATAGTACCCAGAGCCACAGAGAATTCTTCTTAGCCAAAAAAAAAAAAAAAAAAAAAAAAAAGATTTTTGGTCACTATTGGATGTGAGGCAGGGCTCTACAAAATACCACAATTAAAGCAAACTTCTTTTACTTTGTACCAAAGATACGATTTGGATCCCAGTCTTCAAAGATTAATGGACTTATGTGCAAAGATAGAGACATCTATGCCTTGAATTATTAAAGTTGCCAGTTCCTGGGCTGGGGATATAGCCTAGTGGCAAGAGTGCCTGCCTCGGTTACACGAGGCCCTAGGTTCGATTCCCCAGCACCACATATACAGAAAATGGCCAGAAGCGGTGCTGTGGCTCAAGTGGCAGAGTGGTAGCCTTGAGCGGGAAGAAGCCAGGGACAGTGCTCAGGCCCTGAGTCCAAGGCCCAGGACTGGCCAAAAAAAAAAAATAAATAAATAAAGTTGCCAGTTCCGATTTTTAAAAAGTTAAGGATGTTTCAGCCACACTTTCATTTGCCTAAGGGAGCTGCATTGGTTCTGCTACATTTTTTTTTTACTTTTTGTTAAGCAATAAAAATCTGAAAAGATGAGTTATTTGTAATCTACCCATAGGTTTTTAAAAACAGGATATATCTAACATGAAATCCAATTATCATCAGTTGACATTTAAGTTCAGTGGCAGACTTTTCTTTGGATGACTATGTATTACATCTCATCTATAGGCTTATAAAGGAGAAATTAGTTGCAAGATGGCATTTTGGGCTTTTATTGTACTTTACAGTGTGCTGCTGGTACATATAATGAAAGAACTCGATAATTTGACCTCAGGATTCTGTTCAAAGCAGTATGCATGAATATAGGTAAATTTCAGGGAAGTAAACGTGAAAATGTGACTTCAAATCATAACTCTGTCTCTGATTTGGAAAAGTTACTTAACCCCTCATTTTTACTTATAGAAAATAGAGTACTTGGGCTGGGAATATGGCCTAGTGGTAGAGTGCTTGCCTCTTATACATGAAGCTCTGGGTTCAAATACTCAGCACCACATATATTGAAAAAGCTAGAAGTGGTGCTGTGGCTCAAGTGGTAGAGTGCTAGCCTTGAGCAAAATGCAGCCAGGGACAGTGCTCAGGCCCTGAGTTCATGCCCCGGGACTGGCAAAAAATAAAATAAAATAAAATAAAATAAGAGTACTTGATCATTCATCCTCCATGTATTTATGGGTACCTATTTTATGGTGAACATTGTTAAAGCAAACAAGAAAAAACATTGCTTTCATTAGGCTTATAGTCTACATAGAGAGAGCCAAAGAAATATGTAAATTGATAATAAAATGTACTTTCCCTACTCTGAAAATTCTAGATTTAGATAAGCCTTCCATTACTATACAACTAAAAGGCAGGACAATTTAAAAATCTTATTCAAAGGTAGGTAAATTTATCAAAACTATTAGATGTTTTCAATTTGGTTTTTCATGTTAGGAATAAAATCTTATTTCTCTTAAGTTTTACAACAGAAAATATCCAGCTTCATCAAGGGCTGAAGAATTTTACTCCTATATGTCATTAAAGGATTTAAATCAACCTCTCCCCTGAGAAAATTCATTAATCAATTAAATCATGACCAAACAAACAACAGATGGATATAGATTGCCATTTTATAGTAGCTATCAATCTATTATACTGTTTCTGTAGATGACAGGTATATTCAATATGATAAAACTATAAACTTATTTCCTTTTTTTTATGATTCACTTAAAACATCTTGTTAACCATCCTTATACAGAATATCTTCTGGTCCTGATTGTGGAAATGTGTCAATCAAATGTCCTTCCAAATGAAGTTCCCAAGTTACCTCCTAAATTAGACAGTGAAATGACTTTTTGGTTCCTTTTAACAGGCACGGCCAATAATCCACCTTTTGCTCAAAAATAGGTACTGAAGACTTAGCATTGACCTGTGTATCCTTATTAAAATTAAAAGGATAAAAGCCATTTAGCAGAGAAATGGGGGAGAAAAGTATAGAAGACAGAGTTTATATTAATTCTAGCAAATACCCAAAGAATCAGACTCAGAAATTATAATCAGAAAGTAAACGGTAAAAAGTAGTTATCTTCCTTAAATATCTCCATTTTGAGGTTAAATTACAAGAGTAGAAGATTTAAGAGGGGCTATGAAAAGAAAGAAAGAAAGGAAAGAGGGATGGAGGGAGGGAGGGAGGGAGGAAGGAAGCAAGGAAGGAAGGAAGGAAGGAAGGAAGGAAAGAAGGAAGGAAGGAAGGAAAGAAAGAGGGAGGGAGGGAGGGAGGAAGGAAAGAGGGAGGGAGGGAGGAAGGGAGGAAGGGAGGAAGGAAGGGAGGGAGGGTGGGAGGGAAGGAGGGAGGGTGGGAGGGAGGGCGGGCTTGACAAAGTCCTGAAAGTTATCTGCTTTTTGTATAGGCCTCAAACATCTTTCCTAGCCAGGAACAATGTCTAAGATTTAGGAGTTCCTAGACAGCATGACCACATGATTCTTTCTGCTCAGAATGTATGAAGGCTAAAATGAGGAATCTCTGTTTTGAGTCATTATCTCCTGTTTCTTTCGTAGGGCACAGAGTATCTTCCTTTACTTCATTTATTCCTATTTATCCTGTTCTGCTAAAATAAACCCTTGCTAAAACTTAAAAAATAGAATGCATAATTTCAGTGTTATATGGTTAATGAAAAGAAGAAATAGAGAGGGTTCAGGAAGATGAATGGGCTAACATTTAAATAGAATGTTCTAGGAAGCCTTTTTGGAGCAAGAAACTTTTAGGTGTAGAACCAGTTAAAATAAGGAGAAAAAAAACATTCCTGAATAAAAGGATTTAGAAAGTACAAATATCCTACAGTGAATGTGCTTCATCTTCCGGAGATAGACAGAAGAAAATGTGAACATTGGGGAACGAAAGATTTGGCAAGGTTATACAAGACCTTCTATAGCATAAAAAAATCTTTGGATTTTATTCAAAATACCAGGTGAAGCTGTTGGTCATTTGAAAATGGTGGCGACAGATGTACATTTATAAAAAGATAATATCTACCATGCAGAAGGAATTAAGTATAAGGAGAATAGCAGTGGAAACAGACAATAGGAAGTTATTACAACTTTGAAAAAATGATACCAACTTAGATTCTGACATTATAAAGGTGGTTAGAAGTGATTAGGTATGATGAATATTTTGAAGACATTACACACTTCTTGATGGACAGGAAGTTTTGTATGAGGAACAGGAAGGGATTATGAGGTTTTAGCTGAAAAAACTGAATGGTTTGAGCTGATATCGAGATATCAGAGAATGCAAGAGCATAATTTAGGAGATTAATAAATGCTTATGGCCATTGAATGCTGACATTCTCTTTGAATGTTTAAAGGTAAATGTTGATGCAGCAATTAAACTCACATACCTAGAATTTAAAGAAAACATGCTGAGAGGCAAAGAGGCAGATTTGGTAGTTTTCAGAGCATAGATGTTTTTTGAAGCTACACAGATGGAAAAAAATTAATTCTTTAAGGAAAAGAGTATAGAGAGAAGAAAACAAAGCCAAATATTGAACTTGGGTTATGACAAGATTATGATTATGAAGCAAAACAGATTAGGAGAACCCAACAATAAAAAGTTAAGAAGAAGAAGAAATAATGAGATAAGGGGCAGGAGGAGAAGAAAGCAAGAATGGTGTTTCAGAAAAATGTGCTTTAAGGCTGCACAGGGGAGTATAACCACATCACACACGGGAACTGAGTAACAGATAGAGCCACACAGAAATTCCTGACAACTGTGTTAAATGGTTAAAGTACCCAACGAAGTTTGTTATTTGATAAAACGATGGAAAACAAAAGAGAAGAAACAGTGAGTACCGACAACTATTGTTAGCATTACTGTAAATAGGAGAAAATTATGTAAAAACATTACTGATGTTACTGGATTATAATAAAAGTAATATGTGAATTAAGTTTACATACAAATAATTAGGCTACAATAAAAACAAAACAAAACAAAAAAACCTAACCAGGTCCTATTGTCCATAAAGTCTGTCACTTCATGCACCTCTACATATTCACACAGTATAGAGATTCATTTACATTTTTATCACCCATCATTTATCTCTATTTTAAGTTAGTAACAGTCTTGACTGAATCAAGACCCCTTCTAGCAATTTTTAGATGTTTATTGCCATTGTAGATACCTTGGTTCACTAACAGCAAGAAGGAGAGATTGTTTACATTTCCCCATTAGCTTATATTCCCTAACACATATACTAGCAAGAGGGATAATATTTTCACTTTAGCCTTTAGTAGAAGTGTAAGACCTGAGAGGAATATAAAACAGGATGAGTAAAAGTTCTAGAACTGCTTGAGGTCAGTTTCATAGTTCAGGAAAGGGGAACAGCATATTAGACAAGATCGGACGCATTCAGGGTGGTATGGCCGTAGACGGAACAGCATATTAGAAAACATATAATTTTGTTTTTTTGTAAAGCAATCATGGAAAGGGAAGGAAAACACAACTTGCATCGGAATGCAAGCCTCAAATAGCCACAAAGCAGTACATAAGTATTTGCTAATTATTATTATTTTTCATTTCAAAGTATCTAATGAATTGTTTGGAACCTGATCCCATTTGTTTGCAAATTGAGAAAGGTTAAAGAGTTTGTGCAAGTTCATGGTTGCCTGATGAAACTGGTTTTAATGCTTCTAGCCATCACCAATATTCTTGGTATTACTGACATTTTTTGTGTTAGAGTAAAACAGTAACAATTTAACTTAAGGCAATGTCAGTATTAAGTACTATGTCATAGATTTGCTTGGCAATCTTGGTAAATGCAAAGCGTCTTCATTGTGCCAAAGAAAGAAAGGGAACCTGTCTCTAAGTATAAAGCTTTATTTATACTTGTGAACTTCAACCCTCTTGTCAGAGAAAACAACTCTAAATGTGCACCACACATATTATTTTCTTTTTTTCCCCACTATGGAATACCTAAATACCAAGTCTAGATAATGTTTTTTTATAGGGAAAGTAGGCAACAGATGCATGAACTCTGTTTGTTGACATTATTTCAAGAGCTGATTGTTTATAATTTCCTAAAACTTTTGCTTTGATGAGAGCTAGTGAGGAAAAAAATAAATTCTTTGTTATTGTATAATTATACTCATGTTAAAATTTTTCTTTTTGTTTCTCATTAAGATGCAAGACTTATCATATATCACTGTGTTCTGACAGCTCTGATAGAAGAAAAAATAAAGCAAACAATTAGCCTTGGGGAAAAGATGTAAACTAATGCACAATTCATGAATTTGCAACTCATTCATACCTGCTGTGATTCTAACAGAATTGATGAGATGTAACAGTGAGTGATTTTGAACAATTGTGAAAAGCTACTGATATCAAGATTATTTAAATATGGCTTGTTATGATATGTATGCAGAACAGCTCATCTTTGATGAAGATGAAATTCATTAATATATTTTAGTATAAACTTCCAAAATTGTCTTGGAATAAGAAACATGGAAGCTTCATTAAAAGCCCCAATGTAATGTAATTAATTCTAAATCCACAATGTGAGTAGATTTAGAAGTAAGTTCTTTGGGAGAATAGAGCACTCATGAATGGGATTTGTATCCATTGGGAAAAAAGACATGAAACAAATAATTTCTCTGTTCCTCTCTCTCTCACTATCTGAAGATACAATGAGTGCATGAACATCAGCAAATTACAAAGCGAGACCTTAGCTGCCACCAGAATTAGTAGAAACAAACTTCTGTTGTTTAAGCCATGAAGACTATAATAATTTTATAGCAACTATATGAATTAAGACACATTCATGATGTATGTATCTTGATGCGATATAGTTCCACAGATATGGCTATGTTTTCTAATAGTCACAACTCTGGATAGAATCCAATAACTTTATGCACTAATGAAAATCTATCGGTTCACTTTAGCAAGTACTAACCCAGATGCCCCTCAGTAGACGAATGGATCAGGAAAATGTGGTACATATACACAATGGAATTCTATGCCTCTATCAGAAGGGATGACACTGCCCCATTCGTAAAGAAATGGAAGGACTTGGAAAAAATTATACTAAGTGAACTGAGCCAGACTCAAACATGGACTCTATGGTTTCCCTCATAGGGAATAATTAGTACATGTCTAGGATTGTCATAGTAAAAGATTACAATAGCTCAACAGCTATGCCCTTATGAACACATAAGACAATGCTAACTGAAATGAACTCCAAGTTATGGAACTAAGTGGTATATCATTGTTGTAGTTATTTTCAACATGCCATGTTAAACCATACCCTGTTTTTTTTTTCACTCTCTCATAATCCTTTGCTGTGGTTTTACCCCTGCTATCACTGTAACTGATCTTAGTACTCTGGATACTGTATATACGTGTATTGGAACTAGGGAAGGTTCGGTTCGGAATTCCAAAATCGAGAGACAAAGGACAAAGAGACAAACCATTCCAAAAGCAATACTTACAAAACCATCTGGTATAAACCAACTATACAACTCAAGGTGTGAGGGAGAGGGATATGGGAAGCGGGGAGAGGGGGAAAATGAGAGAGGAGGTAACAAGTTGGATAAAAAATGTACTCACTGCCTTACATATGAAACTGTAACCCCTCTGTAATTCACTTTGACAATAAAGAAGGAAAAGGAAAGAAACTTTACTACTTCCTTAATAGACTTAATAGAGCAGTCTGTCTCCATTGGGTATTAATTTCATTCTCCTAGTTTAGATTTGAATATATTAGGGAGAATATCATATTGGCCAAGTTTGCGTCAGCCTCCCACATTGTTTTAACCAATGAATGATTCTGTGAGCACTATCTCTAAGACTTTTCTTGCTCACATATAGCTTGCAAAAACCCTAGAAAAGTGATTTCTAGGTGTATACCAGCCAAATCGCATTACCTGGACTAAGTCCATGAGAAGTAGTTGTTATCTGTCTGGTATTTAAGATTGTTTATATCTCCAATAAGATTAATACAAAGCCAAGGAAACAAGATGGAAAGAATTAACAACCCCATATATCTTCCCAATAATAATTCATCATGCATGATTGCCTTCTAGAACCACACACAGGTGAATTCAGGTGGGGAGGAATTCGTTTCCTAACATTCTTTTTCTGGAAGCAGTTGAGAACTAACTAGACACGGCAGCTAGGTGCATCTGAATATTTGTTGACTGGTTGCCAAATTCAGAGTTCCAAATTACTTCTCAATTTTACTTATGTAGAAAATTGGCTTTTACTTCCTTACTTTTTTTGCTAACCATATATATATATATACATATATATATTTATATATACATATATATATATATATATTTCCACATTTGCTTACCCACATGGAATACACTGAATGAGAAGAAAGTAGAAGGAGAAAAGGAAAGATTTCCAGTTCTTTTCCTTTCCATAATTTTTTTATTGTCAAAATGAAATACAGAAGGTTTACAGTTTCATATGTGAGGCAGTGAGTGAGTACATTTCTTTTTTTTTTTTAGATTTATTTGTCAAAGTGATGTACAGAGAGGTTACAGTTTCATACATTAGGCATTGGATACATTTCTTGTACTGTTTGTTACCTCCTCCCTCATTCTCCCCTCCCCCTCCCCCTTTCCCTCTCCTCCATGAGTTGTTCAGTTGGTTTACACCAAACAGTTTTGCAAGTATTGCTTTTGGAGTCGTTTGTCTTTTTATCCCGTGTCTCTTGATTTTTGTATTTCCTTTCACTTTCCTAGTTCTAATTCCAGTATATACAATTTCCAATGTACTCAGATAAGATACCCAGTAAGAATGTCCTATATCAAGAAAACTAACAATAATAATGTTGGAGGGGATGTGGCCAAAAGGAAACCCTACTTCATTGTTGGTGGGAATGTAAACTGGTTCAGCCACTCTGGCAAGCAGTATGGAGATTCCTCAGAAGGCTAAACATAGATTTCCAGTTTTATCTGTAGACAGTAGGCCTTATTCCAGCTGTCCTAGCCATATCGAAAGCAAGAGTAGAAGGAGGAACATGTGTCCTCAAAATAAAATGAATAAGAAAAAGATAGATGTCTGTACCCAGTGATACTTTTCCCTACCTTGTCAATCATAATATAAATCATTTTTCTTCCCTATGAGAGGAAAAAGTGATAAAGACATGGCTTTTAAATGTCTTTCTGACATTACTGCCTCCTGGGAATAGAGCAAACTCTCTCTTATGGGAACATGAGGACAGAGAAATAGTATCCCTTATAAAATACCATTTTTCATAACCATGATTACACCATGGTAACAGTCTCACTTTCTACTTTTTTTTTTTAACATTTCGTGTAATGGGTATTTCTTGTCATTTTCATTGTCTTTCAAATGATAATTGCAATGATTACATAATGTGTCATTCATTAGATAATTGCTACTTTGCTAGATAAATTACTTACTTACATTAAATATTTAGGTGGTTCTTTTCTCTTCCATACACAATATTTGTAAATATTCTTATGACTATCATGTATTTTCATGGTCTTTGAATTATTTTCTGAGGTTAAATTCTCAAAAGTACACTTACTGTGCTGTCCAAAGTCTATAGATACTCAAATGTAAAATGTTTATTCCAAATCTAGTCTACATCAGTGATGGGATCACATACCAAAACACTGTAAGTATGGTAAATGTTCAGTTATATTTTAGTTTTAATAAATTTAATAGCTACAGAAAGCACCCCATTAATGGATAACTTTTATTTCTTTTATTGTCAGAGTTCAAATATGCTCCTATGTGGTTTCTCTTTATTTACTAATTACATTTTAGTTTACAAAATTTTTATTCCCACTTCCTACTTATCTATTGTCTTAACCATTTTTTTCATGAATTTGTATGGACTCTTTAGATTATATACTTACTACTAGCTTAAAAACATTTTTATTTGCCTTATTGTTTGAACATTTTTATCTGTCTATCGAGGCTCAATTTTTATGCAGTCTACATAATCCATTTTTCCTTATAAATCCTTGAATAGCTTCAAAGCTAAGAATGTAACCAACCCCTTGTTCTGACACCTTTTAGGGGGAAAATTATTTTAAAAGTCTTGTCACATATCCAAAAATATTTCCTAAGACTCAAAGCAACCTCAAACTAAACCATAGTTTGTAAACGAATTAGTTAAGCTTCAAGTTGTTGTTTTTCTTATTCATGCTGAAAAAGTTTTTTTTCTGTTTAAGCAAGCAAATATGGATCACAGCGGGAAGTATTAACTTCTAACACTTTCTGAAGAGCACAAACCTTCTGTTATTCCATTCACATAAAATACCAGTTGACAGATGGTGCTTGCCAGAAAATAGGGAAGAAAAGCATTTGAACCAAGTTTTATAAATTGAAAATTCTCTCAAGAGAAGTACCTGTCAATTTGCTTGAATATTTAAGAGATAAGTCTAGAACTAGTGACAGAAAATGGAAAGATTATAGAAAGGAAAGAAATTTTTTTTCTGAATCAGGATTTCTTTTTAAATAGCTATGTAAGTTTCATCAACCATTTATACTTGATGGGTCCCAGTCTTCTCATAGTTTTAAGAATGGGATTAAAAAGAGAAATTATAAGTCACTTTTGGCAGCAGCATTCTAATTTTCCATCTATTCATCTGTTCATTCAGTAAGCATGATGTGAGCCAATAATATGTATATACAGTCTGCTGGCATAGATATACAATGGAAAGGAAGGAAAGGTGTCTGTGTTTACCGACCTTCAGTAAGGAAAGGAAAGATGTGCATTACACTAAAGTTCCATGTAATTAATTGTACAGTGGTAGTGGAGAGCTAAAACAGACATTTTCTGGATGAGTGAAATCAAACTTAAACTTAAGTTAGCTGAAAGGAGAAGTGGTATAGGTAGTGTAAAATGTCAATGCAGAGGAATACATAGGAGCGAAATCTAAGGTGCAGTAAGAATATGGAGAATTGCAAGATTTAACGAATTGGATCTTAGAATGTGAAGTAGAATAATTCACAGGTAAGACTAGAATATAGGACTTAGTTCATGGGAGATAACATGTCAGGCTAAAGAATCTGGGATTAACTCTTGAAAAACGCAGAACTATCATAGTGTTTCAGGCATAAGAACATTATAGTCAGGCATATATTTTGGCAGAAGTATAGAGAATGGAATGGAGGAGAGTACAAATGGAGACAGGACCAGGAAATGGCTGAAAAGCTATTGTCATGAACTTTGTGAGCAATCTCAAAGGCTTAAATCAATACAATGAAGATGGTTACATACAGTTGTTCTACTCAACCACCATACAGTGGCACTTGTTTGAAGAAGTTAAATGGAAGTTGAAATCCACTCTGTACACCAATTTGCAATCTGTGCTTTAGGAAGAAATATTACCCTTGGGGCTGGGGATATGGCCTAGTGGCAAGAGTACTTGCCTTGTATACATGAGGCCCTGGGTTCGATTCCCCAGCACCACATACACAGGAAACGGCCAGAAGTGGCACTGTGGCTCAAGTGGCAGAGTGCTAGCCTTGAGCAAAAAGAAGCCAGGGACAGTGCTCAGGCCCTGAGTTCAAGGCCCAGGACTGGCCAAAATAAATAAATAAATAAATAAAAAAGAAATATTACCCTTGTGGAGAAAGATGCTACTTCATGTAAATGAATCATAAAGGAAAAATTGTATAAGTGTTGTGTGTGTGTGTGCGTGCGCACATGTATGTGTATATGAATGTGTGTCTGCTTGTCTTTCTGTGTATAAAATGGATGGAAAAGAGGAAGAAAACATAGAGGAGAGTATAGTGAAGGGAGGAAATAAAAGGGGAAATAAAGAGATAGACAAGGGGATGCAGAGTCAGAGAAGTCTAAATCTACAAAGCAAGCCAACAGGCCAAGAATTCAGGCAAAAGTTGATATTGCAGTATAAGTCTGAAGGCATATTGTTGGTAGAATTCCTTTGTACTCAAGAAAGGTCTATCTTTTTTTAAAAGAAGACTTAAATTGATAGTGGAAGGCCTATCCACATTATGAAGTGATCTACCTCACTGATTTAAATGTTAATGGAATTCAAAATAGCCTCATAGAAAGATTTAGAATAGCACTTGACAAATGTACAGTGGCTTACAAAGTTGACACAGAAAATGATCATATTTGCTAAACATGGTTGGCTAGGCCTACTGAGGACTCAAGTTCAAGGTGGTTTAATCAGAATTGTAATCACAGAAACCAATGGGCAAATCACTAAGGAACTTATAGGAGAAGTGAGGAAGGAACTAAAGACTGGGCCTTAATGAACATGAAGAGCTAGGTAATTCTTATCTGCATATTAGAATAACTGTTTCTGTTTGCACAGCAGAGACATAATTGGGGAAGTTAGGTTAGAAGAACTAGCAATAAGAAGACCATAGAGGAGAAAATTGTTGTACTTCAAGAAAGAGATGATGGTACCCTGGCCTATAGAGAAGAGAGTAGAGATACATAGAACTAGTTGTAATCCCAAGATAATTTGGTGGTGTAAGTTCCATGGGTTTTGCTGATTGGAACAGTGAGTACATAAAGATTTCATTTACTGAGATGAAGAAAAGAGGAGGAAGAGGAGGTTTGAAGGAAATTACAAGGGTTCCTTTTATACATGTCACAATTGAGAACAAGGTGACAAGAGACATGGGACATATATCATTGGCCTTTGGTCCTGTTTTTGTCATGTAATCCTATCCGCTGTATCCTCAACCCTGTGATTATCCAGCTCCATCACTCTAGTAAACACATCAGTAGAATTGAGGAGAGTTTTACTATTGTTTGAAGGCATCAAAAATTACCTTAATAACTTAGCTATTATATGCAAAAGAGAATATTCAAATGATAAAGCCTGATCATTAACTTTTGATTTTAATGTGCTATTTATTTGCAGTTTGTCAGGTTGTTAAAATGACTGCAGTCTGTGAGCAAGCAGGGATAGAAATGAAAAGCATATATATCCCACACAGAAATTTACAATGACCTACATTTTTCAACACTGAGTCTAACCTTTGATGAAGCATCACTCTCAGTTACAGTTGAAACTCCAGGACAATATGTCCAACAGGTAGAAATTATAAATCCTGTAGATAGGTTCATCTAAACTGTTTAGCTACTTTATGTCTTCTTTATTTTTTGCCAGTCCTGGGGCTTGGACCCAGGGCCTGAGCACTGTCCCTGGCTTCTTTTTGCTTAAGGCTAGCACTCTGCCACTTGAGCCACAGTGCCACTTCTGGCTGTTTTCTGTATATGTGATGCAGGGGAATTGAACCCAGGGCCTCATGTATACGAGACAAGCACTCTTGCCACTAGGCCATATCCCCAGCCCCTGTTTAGCTACTTTATACCTTTATACTTTTATAGCTTTGAGAAAGGCTCACTCTACTTGCAGGTTTCTCTTTCCTTGTCTACCTATGAAATCTGTTATCCTTTTTTTCCCAGATAACTATCTTTTCCTTATTTTTTAACTTAGTTTGATCAGGAATCAAGAGGGTTAACTGTAAGACAATTATATTAAAATAGGAGAAATTTGTGTTCAAGGCCAATTATTAGGGTGATTCATCTCTCTTTTTTATTAATTGAATTTTATCAACAAGGTGTTGTGCAAAGGGGGTACAGTTACATAATAAGGTAGTGAGTACATTTCTTGTGATATCTCTTACACCCTCATTTTTCTTTCCCTTTCCTAGATCAGGTAGGCAATATCCAGTGTACCAAAATCATATACGGTAACAACATAGGGTACGCCAAAGGAAATTTACCTAGAACATTAAACGTAACGTCAACAATAGAATCCTCCTGTGTCCTTCTCTTGGAGTTGTTTTTGCTTATTCTCATCTTATATAATCATGTGTACATAGCTGTTGAGCTATTGTGATCCACTGATAGGTCTATTCTAGACCTTTTTATGCTTGTTCAGTAGTTGTTTGGTTTTAGATACATAATGAAATATGTTATCTTTTAAGACTCAAACTACACCTTCTTCAGGAAACTCTCCAGTAATATTAAAAAGCTGCTTCTATTTTCCATGCACCTCTAACATTTAGAAAAAATGTCAGTGCTGAAGGTAGAATACAGGGGCTTTATATAATAGCCACACACACTACCATTGGCCTACACACCAGCTCTTTCCCTTTTTCATTTATTTTTAAAATACTGTTTCATTATGTTGCACAATTTAGCCTGAAAATTCATAATTCTCTGCCTCCATTTCCCGAGGGCTAGAATTACAGGCATATACCACCACAGTCAATGACCTCTAGCCCTTGTAAAGAGGTTTTATTGTCAAATACATTTATAGAAGAATTGCCAAGATAGTAACAGCAGTTTTATAAATGTGTCAATATCCTCAAGTATTAACATTTTATAAAGCCACCTAATTAAAAATTGACATGATTTCAGTATTACTAACTGAACTACAGACTTTATTTTGATTCTACCAGCTTTTCCACGAATATTCTTCTTCATCCCAGGATAAAATCAAAGATTGTATGTTACATTTAGCCATCATGTCTCATTAGTCTCCTTTAATCTACAATAGTGATTTAGTCTTCTGAAGAGTACTGGTCAGATATTTTTCAGAATGTCATATTTCTATATTGGATTTGGTATAAGAGAGTCACTAAATACATTCCCCACTTAGGAGTAGAATAATATTTTGCTTCCTTAGGTGGAGGAGTTTCAAATATCTTGCTGATGTTTGTTAGAACTACAAGAGTAAATAATAAATACTTTGAGGTTATATTCAATTTCTCCTTAAAGTCAGGCGTCAACTTTTAACTAAATAGTATTCTAAGAATTAGTTTATATTTCCCTTCTTACTTCCAAATGTTTAGTGAGGAAGATTTGTCTCTTCACTTACTTCACTCACTCAAACATTTATTTATATAAATATGATATTATGGGTATTTATGCTTTGAATTATAATCCAAAAATACTAGGATTTATTTTCTTGCTCACATTTTTTTTTCTCAAATTTTTATTATCAAACTGACGTACAGAGAGGTTACAGTGTGATACGTTGGGCATTGGATACATTTCTTGTACTGTTTGTTGCCTTGTCCCTCATGCCCCCCTCCCTCCACCCCTTTCCCTCCCCCCCCCAGTTGTTCAGTTCACTTACAGCAAACAGTTTTACAAGTATTGCTTTTGTAGTTATTTCTCTTTTTTTACCCTGTGTCTCTCGAATTTGGTATTCCCTTTGAATTTCCTACTTCCAATACCAGTAAACACGGTTTCCAATATACTCAGATAAGATTACAGAGATAGTGTAGGTACAAACATAGGAAGGTGATACAAAACATCATCAATAATAGAAACTACACATACACATAGGACGTTGAAAGTAGTTATAACTGTGATATATCACTTGTTTCCATATCATGGAGTTCATTTCACTTAGCATCATCTTATGTGTTTCTAAGGGTATAGCTATTGGGCCTTGTGATGCTCTGCTATGACTTGCCTAAACCTGTACTAATTATTCCCAATAAGGGAGGCCATAGAGTCCATGTTTCTTTGGGTCTGGCTCACTTCACTTAGTATAACTTTTTCCAAGTCCTTCCATTTCCTTACAAATGGAACAATGTCATTCTTTCTGATAGAGGCATAAAATTCCATTGTGTAAATGTACCACATTTTCCTGATCCATTCATCTATGGAGGGGCATCTGGGTTGGTTCCAGCTTCTCGCTATGACAAACTGTGCTGCGATGAACATTGTTGTGCTGGTGGCATTACTGTGATTTTGTTTGTGGTCTTTTGGATAGATACCCAACAGTGGGGCTGCTGGGTCATAGGGGAGTTCTATATTGAGCCTTCTGAGGAATCTCCATACTGCTTGCCAGAGTGGCTGAACCAGTTTACATTCCCACCAACAATGAAGTAGGGTTCCCTTTTGGCCACATCCCCTCCAACAATTGTTATTATTAGTTTTCTTGATATATGACATTCTTGCTGGGGTGAGATGGAATCTCAATGTTGTTTTGATTTGCATTTCCTTTATGGCCAGTGATGTAGAGCATTTTTTCATATGTCTATTGGCCATTCTCATTTCCTCATCAGAGAAGTTTCTTTGTAAGTCTTTAGCCCACTTGATGAGGGGGCTATTTGTTTTTTGCAGTTTTGTTTTGGAAGAAGGTAATTTTTTTAGTTCTGCATATATTTTAGAGATGAGGCCTTTGTCTGTTGAATGTCCGGTAAAGATTTTCTCCCAGTCTGTGGGCTTTCTGTTTATCTTGAGAGCTATGTCCTTTGCCGTGCAGAAGCTCTGAAGTTTGATGCAGTCCCATTTGTCCAACCTTTCTTTGATTTGTAGCATTTCAGGGTCTTTGTTAAGGAAGTTCTGTCCTGTGCCAAGGAGCCCAAGTGTTTCTCCTACTCCTTCCTTTAGTGTCTTCAGGGTGCCTGTTTTGATTTCAAGGTCTTTAATCCATTTGGAATTGATTTTGGTGCAGGGTGATATATAAGGATCTAGTTTTAGTTTGTTGCATGTGTTGAGCCAGTTTTGCCAGCACCACTTGTTAAAGAGGCTATCTTTCTTCCATACTATTGTTTTAGCTCCTTTATCAAAGATTAAGTAGGCATAGTTCTGTGGGTTTAATTCTGGGTCTTCAATTCTGTTCCATTGGTCTTCAGGCCTGTTCCGGTGCCAATACCAAGCTGTTTTTATTACTATAGCTTTATAATACAGCTTGAAGTTGGGTATTGTAATTCCTCCAGCACTGTTCTTTCTGCTTAGGAGTGTTTTTGCTATTCTAGGTCTTTTATTGTTCCATATGAATTTCTGGATTGCTTCCTCTATTTCATTAAAGAATGGTGTTGGGATATTAATGGGTATTGCATTGAATTTGTAGATAGCCTTTGGCAATATTGCCATTTTGATTATATTAATTCTCCCAATCCAGGAGCATGGGAGGTTTTTCCATTTTCTTAGTTCTGACTTAATTTCATTTTTCAAGCTTTTAAAGTTCTCTTCAAAGAGGTCTTTCACTTCTTTGGTTAAGGTTATTCCTAGGTATTTTATGTTTTTGGGGGCTATTGCAAAAGGAGTTGCTTTTCTGATTTCAGCCTCGGTCTTCGGGTTGTTAGCATAGAGAAAGGCCGTTGATTTTTGAAGGTTTATTTTATATCCTGCAACTTTGCCAAAGTTTTGTATCAGCTCTAGTAGCTTGGGGGTAGAGTCTATGGGATTCTTTAGGTATAGGATCATGTCATGCTGTCTCTGCGATGTCAGGTCCTCCGTGCTCGGCTGCCGTCTGGAATATTTCTCGCTTTAGCTGCGCGGAGTGCTGGGGGCTGTGCCCGGCACTGTGCCGGAGCCGGCTCTCTCTTGCTCACATTTTTAAGTATCAGACATAGGTCACTATTTTAGTTTGGCTATTGTCACTTTGGTATTACCTGTAACATGTTATTACACTTTCCCAGGTATATGTTCATCTGGAGCCATTAGATTTTTATTAGTCCTCAAAGTGGCTTATTTATCTTTGCTTTTTCAATACATAAAATGGTGCATGGTAAGCTAATTAGAGAAACAGAGAGATAGAAGTAGAGCCACAGGAAGCTTGTATCCAGTTATCTGAAGAGTTCATATTTTCATTGGGCTATCATTGAAAACAGCTGTAAACTACTTCATTGAGCTCACAACCTCCTCTGAATATAAACTTCTCACTAATATGCCAGTAAGCTACAATTCCATGCAGGACCAGAAGATTGGTATTAACTTTTGAGTAAGGCTATTCAGCCAATAAGAATATCTGGCAAATCAATGTATCAAGGTGTGTCTCCCTTATTTCAGTGTTTCTGACATTTATTTTCATTTTAATTGACATTATTCAGAGAGAAAAAGCCACCAAGTGGCAGAATTTTAGAACATCTCCAATTCTCATCCGTTGTTGCATTCGGTAAGGATGAGCAACCATCTTGAGAGAGGGCCAAGCTGGATGAAACATGGCTAGGATACTTTGGGTTTCTTCTTAGACATTAAAAAACAAGAAAACTCTGTATTTAAGATAACCCATAGTTCCCCTTTTTATTTTTATAAAAAAATAAATCAGTGTGTGTTTTTCATTAATCATACAGTACATGAGTCATTACAGTAGTGTTTCCTTGTATGTTTACACACACACATATAATGTACTTTGATATCCAGAAGGAAACATAACCACTTATCTTTGGGGCAATGTGAGACTTCCCAGAACTATAGCTGAAAGGGCCATGGAGTGAATAAGATATGAATTGCAATCTTCTCTTCTTACTTTATGCATGATCTTAAATATATAACTTCTAGACACAGAAAGTGAGTTTTGTGCATAAACTAATGATGAAAGCATCAACTTAGGTAGTTTAAATAAAGTTTTAGATGAAAATCCCCTAATAGAATACTTTGTTCTTAACAGGTGCTCTAGAATGTTGCCTCCCAGGGCTGGGGATATGGCCTAGTGGCAAGAGTGCTTGCCTCATATTCATGAAGCCCTGGGTTTGATTCCCCAGCACCACATATACAGAAAAAAATGACCAGAAGTGGCGCTGTTGCTCAAGTGGCAGAGTGCTGTGGCCTTGAGCAAAAAGAAGCCAGGGACAGTGCTCAGGCCCTGAGTTCCAGGCCCAGGACTGGCAAAAAAAATAATAATAATGTTGCCTCCCAACCTTCACATCCTCCAGCCCTTCCTCTTGCAATTTTAAGTTCTTGTCTTGTTTGCAGTAAATACCTGGCACTGCCTTGCTTCATCCAAAATATGGGAGTCTTTATTAACCTTTTTCCATACATTGTCCTATTGCCTGCCCTGCAGCCTTGACATGTAGTTTTAATCATATTAAAGCTATCCTCAAAAATGGCTTCCAAAAGTTTCAAAGTGTTACCAACTGCAAAACCCTCACAGAAATCAACAGCCTTCTTGTATTTATTTCCCTCTCGTCAAATCATCCTGTGATTTTCTTGATGATACATCATGTTCTATTAAATTGGGATGGAATCTCCTGTGTTTGTCTGTGGGTAGCCATGTTGTTTCCTGATCAAGTGCTACAAGTTGTTTTATCAATGAAAGGAGATACAATAAAAATGTCATTCCTCACCAGGGAGAATTCCATGAAGAAAATCCCACACATGAGAACTTATCACCTTGTTGTACTGATTAGAATGTAGTGATTAGATGGGAGTGTTCTTTGACTTCTGAATAACAGAGATCAAACACCACATTGCTTTAGGAGCAATTCTGCTTCCTCTGCATGCAGCCTCTCCTTAGTTAGAATGATGGAGGTGAGTCTTGTAGTATAAGACTTTACATCAACCAGACTAGTTAACACAGCACTGAGCATCCTACAATCTGACAATAAATAACAAAACATTCTAGACACCTATTAAATGATCTGGCCTAACTTCCTGCAGTGTAGTAATAAGACTAATTAGCCATTTTGTGACACCAGTTCCTTGCCATAATCTCTGCTTCCAGAGCTGCCATTTGATCTGGATAGCTGAAAATAAAGTTGATAGATGGACATGATATTTATTTCTAACTATCTGAGAAGAAATCATAAGAAAGTACTGAAAATTATTCAGTGTGGTCAGTGGGGCAAGAAAGAGATTACAGAGCTTAAATTGTGTTTTTCTAGGCATGAGGCAAGCTTCATCATTAAGGAAAACAGCATGGAACAAAAAGGTGAACCAGAGGGCACTCTCAAGACTCATCATTAAAATCATTTCCCTCCCTTAAATTTGTAGGCAAATTCTTCAGGAAGAGAAAGTTACAAGCTTCCTTACAAGATGAGTCTCCAGACTAAGGGGACAAGGTCAGGCAGTGTCACTCTGATTTGGATAATAAGAATTGAAAATGAAATAGATGGGGTTAGCCATCTGTGGAAATCTTTTCAGAAGCAACCAACCCTAAGATATGACTTGAAAATGTATTGCTAATGAAATGAAGACAAGTCCCTAAAATTTCCTCAGGAAGATGCCAATCAGAATATCACGTAGTTAGGATCTGCTGTAATGTCAGAATTGTTAATTAGATTGAGTATTGCATTGCAAGAGCTAGAATCCTATACCTACTTGCTGAGAGCAACCTTGGGGAATTCTTTGACCTCTTTGAGATTCAGTTTAAATTTTTTATATGCTACACAATAAGGGCGTATTACCTGACAGAATTGCTATATCATACCAAAATATTCATTACAAAGTGATTTGTAGATGATTATATACCCAAAACATTAGTTAGATTATATTGATGAAAGTGACAGAGGTATGTGCAAATGGACATGCCCATAGGAAATGGAGAATTAAAGTGTATGTTCCACTTAACTATAATTTTAACTAGGTTTCTCTGCTTGGTTTAGGAATATATTAAGGTTCTCTGCTTACCTTCCTTAACCCTCAAAAGCATAATTTGTCATCTCTATGATTTGTCATCTGAAATCCCCACTCATCTCACAGTCATTCTTATCAACGGAAGACAAGTTTCTTTCCTTCTTGCCAGATCCTTCACTTTCATATTTTAATACACAGCCCACTTTTGAAAACAGGGATATATGACTTAAAGGGGAGAAATTATGCTATCCTCTTTCCCTAAGAGCTTTCTCATTTTTCCTCCCAGTTCTATTTTGTTAATCCTCTCCCAAATACAATTGCATATAAAATATTTTCTAAGCAGGGCTATGTAACTTACAGGGGAGAATCATGCTATCTCTTGTCCTAATAGCTTTTTCCTTTTTCCTCACAGTTCCATTTTGATTATTGCTCTCTCAAGTGAAAATATATGTAAAATGTGCCATGCTCATAGTATGGCTAGATTCAATAACCTCAGCCTTTGATTGAAACCTCCTTCAGATAAGCACCACATAGCTTCATTTGGTTCAGTTTAGGTCTAGTATACAATATCATGAGCTTTCCCTATGTATTTTGGAGGATGCTGGTTCTGTAGTTTAAGGACATTATCAAATCCCTACCTCCTGTGATGTTTTATCATGTCATTCTGTAGTTGGTTTCAAGTATATACTCAGTTTCCTCACATTATTTTTGCTACTATCAGCTGTTTTATAAATCTTATTTTTGAACTGTTGACTTGTTAAGATTGTGTCCTACATCAGCAACATATCATTGTGATAATACATTTGGATTGCTTTGGGAAACACTGAGACAGTGTTTTGCATTAGAAACAATACTGTATCAAGTGTCAAGGGAATCAAGTACAAGTTTCTTATCATTGATAGCTATTGGAGTTCAGAAACATCACTTTGTTTTTTCTATAAATCACTTTAGTTGTTAAGCTTTAGTTTTCTCATTATTATTGTTTGTCTGCTTATCTCACAGAGCCTTTACAAAGATTTCAAGGCATCCTTCACTTACAATACCCATAGCCTTTATTATTTTATACTTTTTTGCTATTATATATGTCTTCTCCACAAAAACTGCAATTTCCCAACAACAGAACCCAGAAAATAGCAGAAATACAGGCTGATATTTGGCTGTGGAAAGAATGAGCATATGAAAAGTAAGACAATGATTACAACAGTGATCCACAAGTATGAAAATGTATTAAAAATATTTCAAAATGTCCCACTGAGACAAGCATTGCATGTATTAGAGTTCCCATTTTACCTGTAGGGTAAAACATTCTGAGGAACAAAGTAGGTTGTCTAAGGTTGTACAATGAATTGCAAATGGAGAAAGGAGGCAACGTCAGTGATTTGACTCACTGCAACAAATTCTCCACTGTAATGCACTGTTTGGTTTTGCTATGAGTATGGTTAATCTTATTGATTGGAATCTTCAGATATCTTTCCCTGACCTGTGTGGGATGAAGTTGGACTAATGCTCAGCCTGGCCTGGGCTTGGGCTTTACAAAATCCTAACAGAATATAAAAACTAGGGGATAGTGTCTAAGTCTCAGTGTTCAGCCTTTTAATCAGCTTGAGTTTAAAATGATCCATTAGGCTGATTTTACAGTACAAAAAGACACTTTTTGAGCCAAGACCAGCTCAATAAGAAATTGGTACCAAAGGGCTAGTGGTAAAAATATTTGCAGAACTGGCTACTATTTATAGATAATCAGAGAACTGAGAAGAAGCCAGGCTCCTATAATCCACTCAACACCACATTCTTCTCAAGAAACCAATAACTTGCCTTTATTTTTATTACAAAACTGTTCCCCTTTTGATTCTATACCTCTACAATGAATGTTAAAGGAGCAATTATCACTTTTATGAAACAAGTATAGGACAGATTTCAGGAGTGTTGAAATTGCAAAGTGGTGTCTCAATCAATTACTTTGAAATAGCAGCAGCTGCAGAGGCGTTGTTACCATAGAAACACAATAAGCATAGCTTATAGAAGTGGACAACAGGACCTAAGCACCCCACGCGCTTCTATGTGAAGATGGTTCAGAGCATCATTATGCTAACTCATGCTACACACAAATATCCACTTTAATACACAGAACACAATTTCCGAAATCTTCTTTGAGATTCCCCTCTGGGACTATATACAGAAAGTATAATGAGTAATCAAACCTGCACAGGCTCCATGAGAACTCTATTCTGTCCTCCAATCTATGGGTAATTCTTTCTGCTTGACCGTTATACTTGTGTCTTAAAAGCTCATTTCTCATCTATGTCATTGCAATAATCTCTTAGGTGGTTTCCCACACTATTTTAGAGCACCTATAATTCTTTCTTTATTCTGTTCCCAGCATATTCATTCGAAAATTCATGTTTTTATCCTATAGCTATTGTATGAAGACTGTTTTCAGTGGTCGTCATAGCCCCAGCTATATTTACAAAAATATATTTTACAGTTTAATTGACAAAATGGTTGAGAAGGACTTCTTAAAATATTCCTGCTCCTGAGCATTCATCCAAAATACTAGTTTTGAGAGCACTGAGATAACTGGATTCACACGGATTTGATTTGTTTACCTAGAGCTTCCACACTTATTCAACCTACAGTGCTTTTGCATACTACATTCAACATGACCAAGCCGTCATAATACAGCTTTCCCAGTCTCTCGCTCCTGTGTCTACACCATGGACCATTTCTGAAAAATGATTGGATAAAATACCATTTCTTAGATCTATGTTTACTTTTACGTACAAGTCGCCTAGGAAACCTTAGAAGTTCTTTGACTCATTTGCATTCTTTAATAATCACTATCTTGCTGGGTGCCAGTGGTTCATAGGCTGAGTTCTGAGTATTGTGTTCAAAGCCAGCCTGGGCAGGAAAGCCCACATGACTCTTGTCTCCAATTAAGTACCAAAAACCCAGAAGTGGTGCTGTGATTCAAGTAGTAGAGAATTAATCTTGAGCAAAAGGGTTCCAAGATAGTGCTCAGGCCCTGAGTTCAAGCACTAGGACCAGCAGATGAAAAAAGAAAGAAAAAATACTGCTTCAATATTTCTAGGTCTAAGCAAAATTGAATGGAGTTCCCAGGTAACTATGCCCAACTAGATGCACAAGCACAACACAACCTTCCTTACTGCCTACATCCCACACCACAGTGGTGCATTTACTATACTCAGTGAATCTACATAGATATATAGCTATTACCTTAAGTCCATATAGTTCATTCTTGGAAAAACCTTAAGTTTGTACTGTGGAGTAAAGTTCCTTCCCTTTCTTTGTCTGTCATGGGGCTTGAAGTCTGGGCCTGGTGCTGTCCTTGAGCTCTTCAGCTCAATGCTAGCACTCTATCACTTGAGCCACAGCACCACTTCCGGTTTTCTGGTGGGTAATTGGAAATAAGAGTCTCATGGACTTTCCTGCTGGGGCTGGCTTTGAACCGTGATCCTCAGGTCTCAGCCTTCTGAGTACCTAGGAGTACAGGCATGAGCCTCTGAAGTCCAACACCTTGTCATTTTCATTTGAAACAGAAACACTGAGAAATTCATTTTTAAGAATTAGCTTTTTGGGCTGGGGATATGGCCTAGTGGCAAGAGTGCTTGCCTCGTATACATGAGGCCCTGGGTTCAATTCCCCAGCATCACATATACAGAAAATGGCCAGAAGGGGCGCTGTGGCTCAAGTGGCAGAGTACTAGCCTTGAGCAAAAAGAAGCCAGGGACAGTGCTCAGGCCCAGAGTCCAAGCCCCAGGACTGGCCAAAAAAAAAAACAACAAAAAAGAATTAGCTTTTCAATACACAATAAGGCCCTTGATAATGAATGAACTTTGCCATACGATGAGCTTGTTTAAGACATCAACACCTTAAGGAATTAATTTTTCTCATTACAAAAATTTCCCACAGACCTGAAGATTAATCCTTTTCTACTGGCTACGCATAATGCCAATGTACAGCACACAAACAGAAGATATAGGCTCTAAGTTTCTGAGGAGTGATAGAAGTTGATCAAATTAAGGAGTAGAAGAGTTAAAACTTCTGTGGTCTGAATCATTCCTCCTACTCCGAGTCACATGTTATTAGCCCTAACTGCCATATAACTTTATTTGGAGAAAGGGTCCTTGAAGAAATGTTTAAAGTTAATGAATTCATAAATGTAGATATGTAATACAAAGAAACTTATGAACCTAGACAAAGAAGAAACTCCACAGCCCTGTGTTCATGTTGAAGCACATGGAAGAAAACTATCTCCTACTAGCCAGCACTCCAGCCCTGTTGTTTCTCCAATCTCAACCTTCAAGCCTCCAGAACTGTTAGAAACTAAATACTGGTTGATAAACCACCCCATTTGTGATATGTTGTTAGAGTAGCATGAGCTGAATAATATGGTGGTAAAGCAGAGAGAATAGCTGGTATAAAAGTATAGTATTATAAATACAAGTTTTGCAAAGAGTAGTGAGTGACACAAGACAATCTGTTGGAAATAAACTTTACAATTTCAGGGGAGGAGGAATTGGGGGGAAAGCAGGAGAAAAACGAGGGAGGCAGTAACAGCGTTTGACAAGCAATGTACTCCTTACCTTACGTATGCAACTGTAACCCCTCTGTATATCACTTTGACAATAGAATTAAATTAAAAAATAATGAAACCAGCTTAAGCAGGAAAAGAAGAATAATGAGCGAGAAGACAGGTTTCAAATGTCCTTTATTTTAGCATAAGCAAAGCTAATTGGATTAAATCTAAAGATGTTCTTTTCAGCAGCAGTTTTGGTGTTATATGAAAACTTTCCCATAAAAGCATTAGTCAGAAAGTAAAGGAAAGTCCAGGGAATTTTCCAAGAATTAATAAGATTTTTTTTGATCAAGGATTATCTTAATTTTAAGAGTGGGGTCTTCAGTGCCCACACTCTCTTTCAAATGAATTATCACAACTCCTTACCTATTACCCCAAGGCTAGTTTTGTGTACTTTCAACTTTACCAACACATTGTTTTCTATTGTAGCCAGAGCCCTAGATGCATGATTCTCAAATTATATCAGAACACTCTGCAGTGCTTATTAAAACATATATTGCTAAGTCTCATGCCTAGATATCCTGAGTTAACAGGTCTGAAGTGGGGCTGGAGAAGTTGTACTTGTAACAACTCCCAGATGGCGCTTTTGCTGCCAGTTGTTGACCACACTGAAGACACACTGATATAAAGACAAATCTGATTGGTTTCCCACTAAAAATTTCCATTTTTAGTGCTCCACAAAATAGTCCCCTCTCCACCACATAATCCTAGATTATATGCCTCTTGCTTTTTGCCTCATCTATCAATTCCTTCCTTGTTGAACTGTTTGATGCACCTTATTCTTGCTTTCAATTTAGTGCTTTCATAAGTTTATTTCCAATTCTAAACAGATCCATTAAGTAAATGCCCATGTATCTTTAAAAATCAAACTTATTTATGTTAAAGAAATTCCACTCTAACAGTATGAAAGAGATGCTCTTTATTTGGATTACTAAAGCATCTTGTACTGTTACTATTAGACTTCCCATGTAGTGCTGTCAGTGTTATTTGTATGTTGATGTCCTTCCCTAGAGCATGATTATTTTGAAAGATAGATTCTTATATTGCATCTCATTCGTTTTCTCAGTTGCTAGTTCAATGCTTGCACAGACTAGCAACTCAATTAGGTTTGAATAAATAAGGAATTGAATGAGTATGTTGTTCGTGACCTCTGGTTTTTTAAGTAAGTACTATTCAAACATACATTTTACAGAGGTGTGAAACTCACAATTTAAGTAGTCTGTCCACAGTCATGTCTAGAGAATTGTGAGTCATTATTGGAGTACATGTGTTCTTACCTTGCTGAGTAATTTTTGTTACCAAAGACTTGAATGATCATGGATGGTGACTCAGTTAAAACACTAGTGGAAGAAAGGCCATGTGTCCCCTTATGGCTGAGCAGTCTCACCTTCTTTGAAGGGAGATTGAAGGCAAGCAACTTTGTGTCATCACCACCCACAAGTTTTTCTACTGGGACCCATTTTAGGAGTCAAGAGTAGTTTCCCCAAATTGTTAAAGGGTTTCATTTCCACTGTACTTGGTCCTGACTTGTAGATGATACTCTGTTTCTTCTACTGTACAGAACACATTCCTCTAATGGTTGGCTACCGTAACTTCTTATCTTGGTGGCATTCCTTGTAGTATGACTTTGACTCTCATCTTGAAGTGTTAACAGTCCCTGGCCAAGTACTGTTGTATTTGCCTATTCAAAGTTACTGTGATACAAGGGAGGTAGCCAAAGATGCTAAACTGGGCAGCTTGTGTTCCAGAAGTATTTGTAGAATAACATTGTAATTGTTCCTGTGGATTTACTCAATGAATCCATACATCCAAGATGGTGATTGCTATTTTTGTTATGATTTAAGGATACTGATAGTCTCAACTACTCTAGTGGCAATTACAGCTTGTAATTCAATTCTGATAAAAGTGTGTTTCAATTGATGATAAGGACTACCACTCTAATTCTGTCAAGCCCACAGTTTCAGGGAAAGGAAGGACAAAATCTCCCTTCGGGTACTGCAGAATAATAAGAAATGGAGCCACAATTGATTTTATCCATTGGATCATACAATTACCCTGTTACATGTCAACATTATATATAAACCTTTGACTAAATTCATACCATGCATCCTAAAAAGGGGACCCTCATCCCCAAAGAGTATTAGAATATTGCCTTCAAACTGTCATGTGATCTTTTTCTTTAGTAGACCTTATTGACAATAGAATGGTACAATATATGGGCCTGGCCCCATACTTTCAATTTTGAAACTAGGTTCTTTTATTTGTTGAGACATTATGATAATATTTGATGTATACCTTCACAAGCTCTCAAGTAGCGATGCAGTCTGTGTCTGTCTTCACATACATATGCATCCCATTTTGTAGTTCCCTTTTCATGTAAAAATTTTCACCTTGAAATAATTCCAAAACACAGTAACTGTCAGGAATCCAGGTAGGAGCTCCACATTGTCATATTGAGATCATAGTTTCTAAAGTGATGCTATCTGACAAACCATTATTCAGAGCCTGGGAATTCATTCTATAGCTGAGACGATAAAAAAAAGACTGTACTTGAAAAGTGTGCACTAAACAAAGATATCCTTGCAGAGAATTTTGAAAAATAGCTGCAGAAAGAATGGTGCAGTTGTCTGCTTCATATCAGTCTTTGCCTTGTCATTTATAGAGGATCCACTAAGGGAGAGAGGCTATGGGCAGACACTGGTTTATATGCAGTGTTCATGCTAAATTTCCATTTGAGAAGCTACAAAAATGTGACATTTTATATGTGAGAAGCTGGAAAACATAAAACATTACAAATGTGATATAATAACACATAATGGTTCATATTATAATTCCATCCTTTGCGTAATGGCTATACAAGTCAACCTCACTTTCCCTTAGAAGGTTTGATAAACTAGACCATTCGTTATAGACAATACAGTGAATTAGCATTTTCAAAGTATATTCTGATTCCAGTGAATGATAACAAGCAAAGAAATGACATATGGGAAATGTCAGGTATGTAGAAGGAAATTTAAAGGGTCATTTCATTGATTTGTTTTCCTCATATCTAGAATTAAATGCTAGACTATACAAACCATGGAAAAGATACTGCCATTAATTTGACACTGAGCTATTCAGCTAAAACAAATACAAATGAGATCTATTCATGACACAAGAAATGCTAATAATGCTAAAGGATGTTTTATGGATGTACCAGGATTTGAACTTTGCACTTCCATCTTGCAAAGCAAGGTATTTTACCACTTGATAAACAACATATACATTTTTCATCTTTTTTTTTTAGGTAGGAGGTATGTGTTTTTGCTAGGGGTCAGTATGAGCCTTGATTATTTATCTTTACCTACCATATAGTTGGGAAGACAAGCACGTACTTCCATGCCTGGCTTGTTAACTGAGAGAGGTTCTCCATAACTTTTTACCCTGGTTGGCCTTGAATTCTGATCCTCCTAATATCTACCTCCTAAATACCTGGGATTATGGATGTGAGCCACTATACTGGCCTTAAAAGGATCTTTTTTGACAGGTCTGGTGGCACACACATATAATTGCATACTCTGGAAGTAGAGGCAAGAGGATTGCAAATTCACTACCAGCCTTACCTATATAATGAATTTCAGAACAGCCTGAGGGAGATACATAGAAACCCTGTCACAAACCATCAAAACAAATATCAAATAAAGTACAGGAACTTTTTCTGTCTGGGTTCTGTAACGTTGTACTGGTCAATGGTACTTTGGTGAATTTCCATTAGAGGCCAATTCAGGAGACTTAATCCTTGCCAATGGCTGGACATGATGGGGAACACGTGTCATCCCCAGTGATAAGGAGCATCACAAGTAGAAAAATTGAAACCCAGGCCAATCAGAAATAAAATGAGACATAAAAATAGCCAATGCATTTAATTTCATTACTTGATATAGTTCTGTTCGAGTGGTTTATACACTCTTGGCTCAGTTTTGGTATATATTGATGTTATCTAGGAATGCGTCCATTTCTACCAGATTTTCCACATTGTTGGCATAAAGGTTTGCCAAACATTCCCTTTTAAATTCTGAAGTTTACTCATATTTGTTGTGATATCCTTTTTTCCATCCTTGATTTTATTTGCTGATTTCTCTTCTTTGTTTGGTCAAATTTTCTAAGTACTCATCAATATTGGTTAATTTCTTCCAAAAAAACCTTATTGTTTTGTTGATTTTTTGCATAATTTTAGTTTCTAATTTCTTTTTTTCTGATCTAATCTTTGTTATTTATTTCCATAACTCAGCTTTGGGTTTGGCTCATTCTTGCTTTTCTCGGAGCTTGAGGTATAACAGTAGAATATTAATTTGAGATTTTTCTAATTTGTTGATCTAGGCCCTCATAGATATATACTTTTCTCTTAGTACTACCTTAGCTGTGTCCCAAAGTTTTTTTTTTATTATGTTTTGTCTTCATTTACATTGGAGTGTTGGAATATTTGGATATCCCATTTATCTCGACTCACTGAGCAGCAATGTATTATTGAGTCTCCATGAGTTTGAGCATTTTCTGTGCTTTCTTTTGCTGTGAAACTCTAATTTTATTCTGTTATGATTTGACAGGATACAAGGCATTGTTTCAATTTCTTAAATTTGCTGAAACTTGTTTTATGACCTAGAATATGATCTATTTTGGAGAATGTTCCATGGGCTGCTGTGAAGAATGTGTATGTCCAGATACTGAGTGAAATACTCTATAGATATCTGCTAGGTCCAGTTGGTTCATGTAGTCAAATAAATCTGATGTTTCTTTGCTGAGTTTTTCACTAGATGACATATCCATTGGTGTACTGAAGTCTCCTACTATCATGGTTTTTGGATCCATTTTTTTTGTGTGTGCATGTATAATCTTCTGTTGTCTTCTTTTTTTAATTGTCAAGTTGATGTACAGAGAGATTACATTTTCATATGTTAGGCCTTGGGTACATTTCTTGTACTGTTTGTTACCTCCTCCGTCATTCCCCCCTCCCCCACCCCTTGCCCTCTCCCCCATGAGTTGTTCAGTTGGTTTACGCTAAATGGTTTTGCAAGTATTGCTTTTGGAGTTGTTTGTCTTTTTACCCTTTGTCTCTCAATTTTGATATTCCCTTTCACTTCCCTAGTTCTGATACGAGTATATACAGTATCCAGTGTATTCAGATGAGATACAGTGATAGCACGAGTACAACCACAGGAAGGGGATTCAAGAGGATCATTAACAATAGAAGCTATGGTTTCACATGGCATGTTAAAAGTAATTACAATAGTGCTATAACACTCGTTTCCATAACATGGAGTTCATTTCACTTAGCATCATCTTATGTGTTCATAAAGGCAGAGCTATTGGGCTCTTGTGATCCTCTGCTGTGACTAGCCTAAACCTGTGCTAATTATTCCCTATGAGGGAAACCATAGAGTCCATGTTTCTTTGTATCTGGCTCACTTCACTTAGTATAATTTTTTCCAAGTTCTTCCATTTCCTTATGAATGGGGCAATGCCATTCTTTCTGATAGAGGCATAAAATTCCATTGTGTATATGTAACACATTTTCCTGATCCATTTGTCTACTGAGGGGCATCTGGGTTGGTTCCATATTTTAGCTATGACAAATTGTGCTGCGATGAGCATTGTTGTGCTGGTGCTTTTAGTGTGTTCTTGTTTGTGATCTTTTGAGTAGATGTCCAAAAGTGGGGCTGCTGGGTCATAGGGGAGCTCTATGTTTAGCCTTAAAGTCTACTAGTGTTTGTTTGACAAAGCTGGATGCCTCAGTCTTTGGTGCATAGATGTTAAAAATTATTACTTCCTGAAAGAGATTTCCTTTTATTAATATAAGATATCCTTCTTTGTTTCTTCTAACTAATTTTAACTTGAAATCTGCTTTATCAGATATTAATATCACTATCCTACTTATAAAGACCATTTGCTTGGAAAACTTTGTTCTAATCTTTTGCCTCAAGTAAAAGTTTGTTTTTGTCAGTGAGATGTGTCTCCTGTGGACAAAACATGGTTTGGTCTTGCCTTTTGATCCAACTAACCATTGTGATGATTGGAGAACTGAGTACATTAATATTGAATATTAAAACTTGAATGTAGGTAGTAGATCCTATTATGTTACTCTCAATTTAGTTGCATCTCTTTTGTTCTCCCTATGTTTACTGCTCATCTGATAGGATCTCTTTTCTCCATGTTTTTCACATTTGTGTCACACTTCTGTATGCAAGATATCTTTGAGAATCTCCTGGCTGACTTAGTGATGATAAATTGCTGTAGTTTTTATTATGAAATGATATTGATATTTTCCCTTTGGTTATGAATAAAAGCTTGGCTGGATGTAGTATTCTCATTTGGCAGTTGTTTTTCAGTGCTTGAAATACATCCTACCAAACCCTCCTTATTTTAAGGTTTCTGCTGTGAAATCTATTATTCTAGTAGGTTTTTGTTTGTAAGACCTGTTTTTTCTCTTTCACAGCCTTAAGTCCCTCTCTTTATTTTCTGTACTATTAGTTCTGATGACAATGTGTCAAAGAGAAGTTCTTTTCTGATCTGGTCTCTGGGTGTTTTAAAAGTTCACTTTGCAACATTGATTACAGCATCCCAGACACACCACTGCCTTACAGGTGGTTAAATCATGGCAGCTGCCAACTCTTCCCACATTTTCATGCAGGCAACTGTTGAAGGCATAACAGTAGAGACAAGACAGAGAGGAAGATCAGGCAGGACACAGAGCGCTTGAGAATAGGATAATAGATAACTAAGAATCTTTCCTTGGAACGTGACAAGAGGTGAGACTGCATGAATGGTTTGGTAAGTTGGACAAGTGTATTAAAGTTATTAAAGTGTACCTACAGAGTACTTTACCAAGAAAGTTTCCTCAATGCTTTGGTGTCAATTCTCCCAGTCTTTTCATTTCTATTAGCATATTAGATGTGCAAGTCTAAAATTTCATAAAAATAGAATCATGCTACATATCCTGTTGGCCTTGGCTTCTGTCACTTAAGATCAAGATTTCTGTGATGTATTTCCACTGCATCTTATCACAGAGAGTAGTATTCCATTGTAACAGTGTGCAACTAATTTATTCATTGACTCACTAATGGACATCTGAGTTGTTTCTAAGTGTTTGGCTTTTATGAGCAAATTCTGATGGCCAATTTCTGATTTTTAAACTTTTACGTGTTTTCTATGGAACAACCAGATGCATTCTTATTAAAGTTCATTTATAGTCAATAATATCCCATTACATATCTATTCCTTCATATTCCTGTACCACACTCTCATTTAACACCTGATAACTCTCAGTTCCTTCCACAATCTTCACAAATGTAATATTCCTATAGTGTTTTGATTCTATTTGCTCACATTATCATTTGTATGATTAATGATATATTTATTATTTTTCTGTAATTGTCAACTACAGCATAAAATATTTCCATTTTGACTTGTCACGTGTTTTTTAATTGAACCATGAAAGAAAAATATAATTTATTATTTTATATGTTACAGTTTTATTCTGAAATTCTTTTTGTTTTGTAGATCCTATTTTCCATCCGATATCATTTCCCACTCTTCTGTTCCATTGCAAGTCTGATGACAAATTATATCAGTTTTATTTCTCTGACAGCATATTTTCCCTTTGTTCTTCAATATTTCTTTTGGATATAGACAAGAGAGATATGTATATTCCTTTTTCCTTGAAGTTCTTTAAAGATACTGCTTTATAGTCTCTGTCCTCACTGTTTCTGATGGCAGATATCCATTCTTACAATTGTTTTCCATGTGTAATGTTGTTTTATCTGTGGCTGTCTTCAAATTTGCCTCTATCTTGATGGTGCACTAATTTTTATTGTGACATGACCCATTTTGACTTATTTTTCATTGTTTGCTTAGGATTTTTCCTCTCAGAATTTATTAGCATCAATTAATTGTACAGAAGGTTTCACTCTGACATGTCCATAAATACATACATTATATACATACATTATACCTTGATCAGACTGAGCCCTCAATTTTTCCTCTCTCATCTCCTTTCCTCACTTTCCAAACTAATCTCAATAAGTTTTTGTTCCACTCCGACACAGATATATAAAGTGGCTGCTTATGGTTTTTGAGCACATTATATTGATAAATATTTGTATCATATTCTGGAAATTTTATATATTTCTTTCTGCTCTCTACAAACTTCTTTAGTTTTTGGATTTCAATTGAAAATATTATCCCACAGGTCTCCCAGACTCTTACTTTTAAATCAAACTTTCACCTCCATCCTTCAGATGGAGTAATATCCTATGGATGTGAGACACCAATACCTGGTAGAGTAGGTCAATTTTGAATGACATTTTACTGTTATATATAGTATTTGTCGCTTTTTGGTTGTTGTTAGTCATGGGGCTTGAACTCTGGGTCGGGGCATTGTCCCATAGCTCTTCAGCTCAAGGCTATTGCTCTACCACTTTGAGACATAGCACTATTTCCCTTTTTTTGGTGGTTAATTGGAAGTAAGAATCTCACAGACTTTCCTGCCTCGCCAGACTTTGAACCACAATCCTCAGATCTGACTAGCTAGGATTATGGGTGTGAGCCACTGGTGCCCAGCTTTGCTAATTCTCTGTATGTCTGCTAATAGTACATGTTTTTTTTTACTTAATATTGCTGATAACAAATTAAATATTTTAGATTTTATTATATTTAAAATATGATTAATTACTGACCAGTCACCATTGTTAGTTTAGGTTTATATGTTGGTAGGTAAGATCGATGGAAATCCTACAGTATTTCCAAAACTTCCTTTTCTTTGTGGGGCTCAATTTCCAAATTTTGTAGGCCCAGAATATTTAGTTAAGACTTAGTTTTCTTCTTTATTAAGGCACATATAGACCCAGTCATAGCATATGTCTTAATCTTTAAAGCACAGCCTTTTAGATTTCTCAGGTGGATGTACAAGATAATACTGAAGTGTTAATGAGGACTTTATGTTTTGGCTATTGCAGATATCCAATGTTTGCTAGTACAGATTGACCTATAGTATATCTGGTCTCTCAACCTCATAGAAGCTTCTTTCAAATAAATATCATTCTCATCAAGTACAAAGAGAGGCTAGTTAACAAATTATGGACTATTCTTCCTGAGACTCTTAGTTGTACTCCCTATGTGTAGTTTTGTTCTCTTCAGTGCTGTATCTTACAGATTCCAGCCACTTCAGTCTCTCTAAACTTTCATTTCTTTAAGTTTAGTGTAGACGTTCCTACACTCTGCTTGAATTCCAGTTCTCTGCATCATGCTTAAGGATATTGTTCTTAAGTAGAGGGTTATTGGTTTTCCAAAGTGTAAAAACTGTTGCTTTACATGTTTTGTACAATTCTAATGTTTCTTATGATATTGAGACAAATCTTGTACCAATTATTCTACAATGCTGAGAAGCCTTTTTATTTTGTTGACTCCTTTCTTTTATAGTTGCATACAATTATCATATCTCTAGCTGGACATGGGGTGTAATTCCTAGCAATTAAGTTATCGTCTTTATGCTACACATTACCCTTTCAATAAAAAAATATTCCTGATTTCAGCCTCACTATTCACATTGTTAGCACATAGAAAAGCCATTGGTTTTTGAGGATTAATTATATATTCTGCTACTTTTCCAGATTTTTAAATCAGCTCATGTAACTTGGGAGTAGAATCCATGGGGTTCTTTAAATACAACAATGATAATCTGCTTGTTCCTATAACTTGGAGTTCATTTCGCTTAGCATCATCTTAATAAACGCCCAGAAACACAACAAATCAAAGAAAGGTTAGACAAATGGGATTGCATGAAACTGCAGAGCTTTTGCATGGCAAAGGACATAGCTAGCAAGATAAATAGAAAGCCCTCAGATTGGGAGAAGATCTTTGCTGGCCATACAACAGACAAGGGCCTCATTCTAAAATATACTTAGAACTCAAAAGATTGAGTTCCCCCAAAACAAATCCTCAAAGTAACAACTGCTTCATTATTAAGTGGGCTAAGGACTTAAAGAGAGACTTTTCTGAAGAGGAAATGAGAATGGCCAAGAGGCACATGAAAAAGTGCTCAACATCCCTGGCTATAAAAAAAAAAACAAACAATCAAAACATCATTGAGATTCCACCTCAACCTAGTAAGAATGGCCATTATCAAGATACCAGATAACAACAGATGCTGGCAGGGATGTGGCCAAAAGCAAAACCCTCTTACACTGTTGGGAGGAGTGTAAACTTATTCAACAACTCTGGAAAGTAGAATAGAGGTTCCCCAAAGGCTTAACATAAAGCTCCCCTATGACACAAAAAGCAGTATCGAGGTTCCTCAAAAGGGTAAACATAGAGCTCCCATATGACCCGACAACCACCTTTTGGGAAATTAGCCAAAGGATCACAAAGAACATATTAAGATACCAGCACAGGGCTGGGGATATGGCCTAGTGGCAAGAGTGCCTGCCTCGGATACACGAGGCCCTAGGTTCGATTCCCCAGCACCACATATACAGAAAACGGCCAGAAGCGGCGCTGTGGCTCAAGTGGCGGAGTGCTAGCCTTGAGCGGGAAGAAGCCAGGGACAGTGCTCAGGCCCTGAGTCCAAGGCCCAGGACTGGCAAAAAAAAAAAAAAAAAAAAAAAAAAAAAAAGATACCAGCACAACCATGTTCATTGCAGCATTATTCACCATAGCTAAAATATTGAACCAACCCAGATGCCCTCAGTAAATTAATGGATCAAGAAATTATAGTATATATACACAATGGAATTCTATGCTTCTATCAGAAAAATGACATTGCCCCATTTGTAAGGAAATTGCACGACTTTGAAAAAACATACTAAGTGAGGTGAGCCAGATCCAAAGAAATGTAGACTGTATAATTTCCCTCACTGGTATTTATTAGTAAATGTCTAACATAAGATCACAATAGTACAATAGCTATGTACATATGACCACATAAGATGTTACTAAGCAAAATGAATTACAAGTCATAGAAATAACTGGCTTATCAGTGTTGTTATTATTTTCAATGTAGTATTTGAAATTATGCCTTTTTCCCTTGTTTTTCTTCCCTATGGTTTAGCCCCTGTTTTCACTGCATTTGATTTTGGTGTTCTGAATTAAGAGTCAGGAAGGAGAACATCAAAATGGTGAGACAAAGGGTAAAAGGTGAACCAATGCAACAGCAATATTTACAAGACAGTTTGCTGTAAACCAACTGTACAACTTGGGGGGAAGGGATTGGTGAGGAGGGAAAGTGGGAGGAAAAATAAGGGAGGAGGTGACAAGTTTGACAAGAACTGTAACCCCTCTGTATATTACTGTGACAATAAAAATTTAAAAAATAAAAGATAACTGTTTTCACAATATAAAACAGTATGTTCATAGAAAAGAGAGAATGTTATTCTAAGTAAGGCACCATAAAAGAGTTATTTGTATTATTGTTTAACATTCCATTTAGTAGTTACTATTAGTAAGTTATTTTAAATATTAGTTACTTATCTGTTATTCAGCGTACATCCCATTTCTCTTCACATTAATCAACTTTCTAGCTTTTCTTAAAATTGATGTCTATTAAGCTTTTTACTGTGGTACACACATGAATACAAACACTACACTGTGTATTGTGAGTACAGTGATGAAATACAATCACTCTTGAAATCCACTGGCTAGTGTGGGAAGCAGACCAATAAACTAATTATTAGCACAATATCCAAGTTGTTGAAACTGACAAGTAGAGAATTATTGTTACTTTTCTCACTGATCTGTTATAAATCTTTCATTCACTTATTGTACCTTGAAGTTTTATTATCAGCTTGTGCTCAAAGTTTTGTCTCATTAATATCATCATCCTTGATATTTTTCCACCACCTACAAAGTTCCTTTAACTATGAGCAATAAAATATAGACAGTATTTTACAAAGAAAAATTAACTGTGTTTCAGATACTTATGTCAACATATTAGTTAGAAAAATAAAATAAAATTCTATTGTTCCTTTACCTATGTAAGAAAAATAATGCAATTTATGCAATCATTCAATAGACAATTCTTTTATGATTAATCTGTCAATGAGTATACTATATTTGGCTTTTCTAAGGTACAGTGAGAAAGAGAAATTGAAAAGCACATGAAATACCTAACCCCCTCATCATTGAAAGGCAAAAGGTTGGAATAATTTTGTTTGATATATTTGGTATTGCCCTATAAAAGTTAAGAAAATAGGCCAGGGAAGAAGGCGTAAGCCTGATGAAAAAAGTTGAAGTATGGCTGCCTTCAAGTTATACAACTCTTAGACCTGATCAAAGAGAGGACGGCCAAAAGAGTTCTTTCATGTGCTGGAAAAGGAAGTTTCAGGAAAAATAAGCAGTGATCTTGCTTAACTAGTAACTGGGTTTCTGAGAGACTTTCCTTTTATTCTGACATTGGCAGTTTAATCAGTTTTATGAAGAATAAGAAGAGCTTGTTAAATTTCCTGTAATACTTTTTTTGCTTTATCTCTCCCTTTCCTGCACAATGTATAAAAATCAATAGATAAATGAAAAACCTACAAGACTGATGGTGTCTCAGCTCATTAATGTGAAGGGAACTGGGAGGCAGGCTGAATAACAAATAAGTAACTAGTCTTAAAAATAGGTGCTAACTGATGAATGAAATCCAAGTGATGAAATTTCCATGGTACTATATTTAATATGACTGAGATCCATCCATAAAAACTTCATCTTTGAAGAGATGGGAAATTTGAACTGTAAGTTGGTTTCCAAGAATGAAGATAAAATATATGTAAGATATTCAAATGCTCAGGTAGGTTTTAAGACTAAATTCTCAACTATAATCTATTTGATTTCTTTGTTTCTCTGAATTTCAGCTTAGTCTATCCAGATTTATAATACATGGAAGATAAAAAAAAACTACATCCTCTTAGCAGCAAATATTTTTCAGTGAAGGAAAATCTACCTGATAATGTCTTGGCCTTTCTGGAGTTGAGTAACAGAAAAGGAAAAAAAATCAGTATTTTTTCTATTTTAATAGATAAATTTATTATAAACAAGACTAGGAAGTATGTTCATGGACAGAGCTACAAACATTTTCAGTAATATTCTTTTTGCCTTGGTATTTTTATTTTTTTAATCATGCAGGGAACAATATCTTCCTCTTAATGTTGTAAGAATTTCATGCAAGTATGTATAAAAAGTGCCTAAAACAGCTTTAGTCATAAAAATACTTGGCCAATAAATGATTATGTTATTCAAAAAATGGAAATCACATGAAGGCCTATATTGTGTATCTTTCATAATTATATAACCAAACATTTCTAAGTGCATAATACATAATAAGGAAACAATAAATATGCAAAATAAATTAGCTATAACTTCCCTGCATTTAAATTATATGTAAAAATTTCACATGAAGTGTAATACAGGGTGTTGGTGAATTGTCACAGAAGCAACCAATATAGTCAGTTAAACAAGGAAATCCTACAAAAAATTACTCTGCTCCTGTGTAATGCAAGTGGTCAAATTACACTTACTTACCACCAGAGGGCAGAATGCTAATGATCTGGCTTTCTGACAACTTGACTGTCTAAATACATGGAGGACAATATGGATTTGGTTTTAATCTTTTGATGTTTCTTTTTAAATTATTGTATCAAATCAGTGATACAAAATAATGTCTCCAAAAGTAATTTATTTGTAGGAATATTCTTTAAAGATACTATCATTTAATCTCTCCAAGGCTTTTGGATATGGCAAACGTATTCATTGAAAGCACTTATTCTTTTTCTTCTGTTTAAATGCCACCATGAAACTTGATTCTCATTGAAATATATATCAATAATGTTATACTGCTTTAGTCCTTTGTATTTTTATCTCTTCCTCAGTTGAAATTAATCCTCTTAAATATGAAAATAAAAATACTAGGTTTATAATTTTATCCATAGTCAAAGAAAAGTGAAAGTAAAAAGGGAATATGAGATGGTAACAAATTTTAATTGCATGGACTATAGTGATCTTATCCAATGGATAAGAGACCAGCAGAGACCCTCAGCATGTAAACATTGTATGGATGAAGGAATATGCATAATAGAGAGAGTGAACCAGCTCTGACCCTTGATGATTACCATGAAGATAAAACGTGGGTTTTATCTGAAATTTGTGGAATTCTAATAAGTTTTATGGAGTTTCAGTGTGCTTTCAAATCCCATGGAAAGGTAATTATTTAAGTCTTGCTTATTGGCTTATTTGTAACTTAGTAACTAGAGTTAGCTCATTTTCTTATGAAATTAATTCCACTACAAGCTATGGTGATTAACACCTGTAATCCTACCTGCTTGCAGAGCAATTATCGGAAGGGTCATGGTTTGAGACAAGCTTGGGCAAAGTTTAGGGTGGTTCTCATCTCAACCAATAGAAGCTGGGCTACATTGGAAATATTATTACAATGATTTAGGTCTGGGTCACCTAGGACATATAAATATGAGACTTGATTTGAATTGTGCTTATAGAAGAAATGGCTGGAGGCATATTAAAGTAGTAGAATGCTGCAAGCAAGCAATTAACTGCACTTAATTTGTGAGGCTAAACATTGCCGTGTTAAGATAAAAAACTGAAAATGGTTATTAGAATCAAGACACTGTAAAATCAGAATCCATATTACTTGCATCTGAAATTTTTGGACAGATGCTTTTGTTTTTATGTGTGTACCCCTGTTTCTTCATTTGAGAAAGGGGAAGAGATAATGCTCATATAATACAACTTCAAAGTATTCCCTTAAGTATTAAGTCCTCCTTATTTATTTCAGCCTATTATATAAAATAAGACAGCAAGAGAGATAGAGACAATGGCATCAGATATATTTGAGCTTTACAGTTTTTTGTTTGTTGCTAATCAATGAAATTCATCCTGTTTTACTACATACTTGAAACTTTTACAGAACAGTAGAAGTGTTAAGCATTTGCTTGGCACTTCAGGGAAATAACAGTATTCTTCCTAGGGAAAAATGGCCTAAAAGGTGAAATGATCTTTTGAAGTGCAATATAAGTAATATGCCCACGTAGCTTTCTGTGAGTAGAAAATTGAACTGAGTTACTTAGATTTAAAGAACTGGATCTATCTTCTTTTAGATTAGAAAATGGTGTGGCTTGAACTTTTTCCTGTCTAGGGAATGGAAATGACTAAAGAAATTTAGATAGGCAATAAATGCCTGTCAATCAGTGACCCAAGCCTTTGGGCAAAACCAGTAAAATTAGCCAAAGTGACTTCTTTCACTTTAGAGGGACTAAAACAACAGTAGGAAATATGAAAGTGTTAAGTCTATAAGTGAGGTAAAGACAAATTGTGAAGAAGGAAAAAAAATAAAAAAATAACTAGAAAACCATCTACTTCCTTATAGAAACTCAGCTAATGCAAATAACTTCATTTTAATGATTTTATTGGATTCTAATTTTCATTCCAAAAATTCAGCAATGTATGGCGAGGAATTCAAGGAGTTTATAATATTCATCCTCAGCATCAAGCCCCACCATCAATCAACCTTAGAACTTTCTGTCACCCTAAACATACAACACAACACTCACGCCCCATTTCCTCCTTCCTTCAGCCCCTGGAAATCTCTAACTTGCTGTCACTATGTTTGTGTTTTCTGAACATTTCCTAAAGATGGAATCATATAATATGCTGTGTTTTATATCTGGCTTCTTTTGCTTAGCACAAAGTTTTCAGGGATCATCCACAGCAAGGCATGTATCAGTGTGCAATTCAAATTTATTCCCAAATGATATCCAAATGTGTAGATATGCCATTTTATTTATTCATTTGTGTTTTAAGAGCATTTGTTTCTACTTGTAGGATACTAGACATAATGCTGCTATAAACATTAATGTAAAAATGTGTGTGAGGCTATGTATTTTATTACCCTTGGATCTGTACCTTGCAATTCCTGGGTTTCACAGCAAGTATTGTTGGAGTTCTCGATATTTTCTGAAAATAATTCTCTTATTCTTTATGTGATTTGCAAGTATTTATTCTATTCTGTAGATTCGTTTTTCATTTTCTTTGTAATGCCTTTTGGCATACAATATTTGATTTATAAGGAAGGCCAGTTTATCCATTTTTCTTTTCTTGCCTGTACTTTGGTGTGACACCAAAGATCATTGCCTGAGGCAAAGCCATGCAATTTACTCCTATTTTTTGTCTAACAATGGAATAGTTTTTGTTTTTACTGTTGTTTTTAAGACATCAATCCATTTTTAATGAATTCTTGTTTTTAATATAATTTAATGTAATGTCATAACACAATAATGTAAGTGTTCAACTTCAGTCCTCTATCCACTTTTACTCCTTAGGTGCTCATGGCATCTTTACCAAAACTGAATTGATTATCATTATATGGGCCTATTTCTACATTGTTGATTTATTATATTGATGCATGTGTCTACTCCTAGGCCAGAATCACACACTTTTGATTGTTATATCACTGTACTAAAGTTTTCAAAAATCTTTTGCATTTTCTGGGTCTCTTGAATTTTCATAGGAATTTAGCACCAATTTAATAATCTCAACACAATGACAAAATCAAGCTGAAATTGCACTGAATCTGAGCAAAATATGGAGTATTTTATCTTCGTAAAGTTTGCATTTCCAACCCACAAATGCAAGGTCTTTTCTGTTTACTTAGCTCTCTTCAATTTCTTTAAATAAAAAAACCCTTAATTTTGTAGAAAAAAAAATTGTAGGGTATTTGTTGGCCATTATCCATCCATCATACCATGGCACTTTTGCCTAGATCCTTGTGTCATGCTTTCAACTTTTTATAGATAATAGAGTTGGTTTCTAAACAGACCTGGTCTATGTCATTTAAGATCTATGGGACCATTTGAAAATCAGTAAGGAGGGGGGGTATGAGGGACGAGGAAACAAACAGTACAAGTAATGTATCCAGTGCCTAACGTATGAAACTAACCTCTCTGTTCATCAGTTTGATAATAAAATTTTGGAAAAAAAAGAAAATCAGTAGGTTTTTCTGTGCTCCTGTACTCCCTTCTTTAAAATGGAGAAAAGGTTCACGTCAAGATTACCGTAACAAATCAGTAAGTCTTGGACAATATGTACTTCTTTTCTGGTAATGTTGGTCATTCAGTAATTACTACTCTTTTCTAACCACCGATTCACATAAAAATAAAGCTTTCCTTAAGATGAGAGCAGGGTCTTGTATAGAACTGAAAATTATCACATTAAATGAAATATGCCAGTCACATGTTTTTGCCCATATGTGGATTCTAGACCTAAAAGATTAAGCGATATATAAACACACAGAGGATCACACACACACACACACACACACACACACACACACAGTATATTCATAAGAGAGATCATGTATATATTTGTGTGTTTGAGATTAGATGGGGGGGAATATCAAAATGTGGTGCACATGTGAATGAAAATAACAAAACTCACTGAAAGAGGGTGGAGGATAGGAAAAATCACAGTAAAAAAAGTAGTTCAGTCTGATGAAAGTAGTATATATGTATGTCTGAAACACCATGGTGAATCCTTTTGAATAATTAGCATATGCTAAAAATGAGTTACAGGAATTTAAAAATAAAATATATCCTGGCTATAGCATGGCAGTGGGGAAAGTGAAAGAGGCCAAGTGTAGTTAGTACATGTTCTGTACATGTGTGAAAAGGGTCAATGATGCTTATTGAATTGTTTAAGAAAGAAGGAGGGGAGGGGAGAGAGAGTGGCAGAGAAAGTGAACTTGATCAAGGAACATTATATGTGCATATGAGCTTGTTAAAATTAGATTCTATTATACAATGAATGAATGCTAAATAAAACAAAGATGAATGCCAATAGGAGACTGCAATAAAAGTAACTTTTATAAATGGGTGGTGGTAATATAATTTACTACAGTCTATGTAGAGGTTCCTCAACACAATACAAATAGAATTACTCTATGTTCTTGCTATACCACTCTAACATATATACCTAAAGGCATCAAAGTTAGTATACAATATTCATACCTATTGTGCCTGACATTCCCTCCACTTTGGCACCAATCCATCTGCCCCTTGATTGATTCTATGTTCCATGGAATAAAGTAGAACAAGGTGGATCAGTGCTTTGGGGATTTTAGCCTCTTCCTTACACTACTGCCATAAATGATTACACTGTTGTAATTGCCATAAGTGATTATACTATTGCCATAAAGTGGCAAGACTTTTTGGCTTGTTGCTTTAATAAGCTACCCCCAATCCTGGCATCTCAGCAATCTTTTCCAAGCTCAACTGAGCTCATGACAGCAAATAAGTGCATCTTTCTGTGGCTAAATGGCTGAAGGAAATTTTTCTTAGAAATATTTGACATGGAGAATTGAAGGAAAAGCTGAGTGAAAAAGCTGCAGAAGAGGACAGAGGGCAGAAAATCCTAAGGAGTCAGATCTAATGAATATTTATGAAATCATGTTAAGATTGAACTCTTTGGATTCTTGATATTTTTCACAAAGATAATATCATAACAGGTCAAGGTAAGAGACTAATAGTTTCCTGACAATGATAAACAAAGAGAGTACATACTCAGAGACAGGGTGCCTATATGTGGGAAGAAATACAATATACCTTTGTCCATACATTCCTTCGTAGGGCTGGTACGAGGGACTTCTTGTTATAACCTTACTGTCTGTACAAGTTATTTTGTTTTGGCTGTTTGGTGTAGTTAGTCATTTACTCTGTGATCCCTCATTGATCATATGAACTCTGTAGTACACTGTTTTATCTCCTTACTTTAAATAGAGACAAGGTGCCTCAGTCTGTTATTCTCCTGTTTGGATCTGGATCAGCTATCTCTGCTTCTGATGTTTCTCTATATTGTTTCTTTTTACAAAAAAAAAACTCTTGAGGTTTAGTAGTCTGTTTATTAACCTTCACTAAGTTATTTCCCAGTTTCTTTTGGAGGGGAAATACTGGAGGTTTGAACTAAGGGCCTTGTTCTCACTTGAGTTGCTTCCTCAGCTCAGCCATGCCTTTGCTCACTGAAAGAGGGTAGCGAATACTAATAGGCAGAGTAAGCAAGGGGGTCTCATGGAATTTCCTATCTAGGCTGACTTCAAATCCAGCCCACTGAATCTGAGCCTTCTGGGTAGCTAGAATTACAGGTGTGAGTCTCTACAGCCTAGCACTTTCAAATCTCTTTTTGGAATATTTTTGTACTAGAAAAATGTGTATTTGAGCTGGGCTGGCAATTTTTTAAAGTGATCAGGAATGCTTTAATGCAAGATTTATAGGTTAAAAAGTTTATACAGGGTAAGGTGTTCTTAGCTCTGTTCCATAATTCCCTGTGCTATCTTGGATTATGTTTAATGTATTTTTATTTCACTGGTACTGGGGCATGAACGCAGGGCCCTACATTCTTGCTCAAATGTTGTTTTTTCTGTCACAGATGCTTCTTTACCATGTGAGCTAGGCCTCCAATTCCAGTTGTTTTTGCTAGTTAAATTAGAGATAAGAATTGTTGGGGGTTGTTTCCCTTAGAAGGCTTTGAACTATGATTCTCAGTCTCAGCCTCCTAAGTAGCTAGGATTACAGGTGTGATCCAATAATGTGCAGCATGTTTAATGGGCTTGTTTTTGGTCGGGTGTGGGATTTGAACTCCAGGCCTTGGCACTGTTCCTGAGTCTCTTTGTGCTAAAGGCTAGTACTCTACTAACTGAGTCATAGGGTCACTTCCAGTTTTTGAGTGGTTAATTGGAGTTGAGAATCTCATGGGGACTTTTCTGCCCGAGCTGGCTTTGAACTGCCATCCTCAGATTTTAGCTTCCTAAGTGGCTGGCATAACAGGCATGAGCCACCGGCACCTGGCTTTGTTTAGTGTTTTTGTATATCTTCATTTTGGCTGAAAATTCTAGACAAAAGGAGCTTAACTCAATTAGAATGTTCTATTTTGAGTTCTTTGTCTTATTGATCCACAAAGATTGCATCCCAGGGAGTTAGATAGTTCTCCCAAATGAAATTTGCTATCAGAAATGTACAAATGGATCCTGCAAGAGGAAATAAAAGACAAATGTATCATAGGGAAGCATAAATTGTGATAAAGAAACACTAGAGTTTACAGTTTTTCAATACATGTTATTCATATAGCGGAGTAGTAGGGGGTAGAAAAACATTAAGCTTTAACCATATGTACAACTTGAATGTTAAATTAAGGGGTTGGGTCTTTATCCTGTAGCCAAAGGAGCCTTTACAATATTTTTTAGCAGTAAAGTAAGATGATAACAAAGTAAAGAAGATACTTTTAGAAAGATTTGTCTGGTAACATAAGGATGAATTGAGAAGAAAGTGAGGTTACTGTAAGAACGTAAGCATGATATATTAGCTGCCTGAAAGATAATGAGTAGAGAGAAAGAGCTAGACCTTGGAAAGATAGCTTTTCATAGCTGAATAGTTAGATGAGAGGTGAGAGAAGGAAAGATGAAGCCTGACCTAGAGGCAGATTGGGAAGCAAAAAAGAACATTTTCCTTTTGAATAGAACAGAAATTCTATTTCTTAATCTGTAAAATAAAGAGGTTAGAGTAGTATTCTGAGGTGACTGTTAGCTCTCCTTTTGAATTTATGAGAGATTTTTTTACTGGTCGTTTAGAATTCTGTACTGATGTATGTTTGTATAAATTTATGTGATATTTCAATTCATGAATAAGCAAAGTTGTGATCAACTCAGTGATGAGCTTGTGGCTCATAAGCAAAGCATATACAATAACAAATACTAAACAGGTAGTTGGATGAGTTTGCACTTATACGTGCACCCATGAAACTGCCACTATAATTAAAGTAATAAACAAATGTATCATCTCTAAAACTTTCCTCATTGACAACATTTATGGTTTTTTTTTTTGTTTTTATTTTTTGCCTGTCCTGGGCCTTGGACTCAGGGCCTGAGCACTGTCCCTGGCTTCTTTTTTGCTCAAGGCTAGCACTCTGCCACTTGAGCCACAGCGCCACTTCTGGCCATTTTCTATATATGTGGTGCTGGGGAATCGAACCCAGGGCTTCATGTATACAAAGCAAGCGCTCTTGCCACTAGGCCACATTCCCAGCCAACATTTATGTTTTAATTACATTTTGCCTTCAGATTTGATTTAAGTTAACTTTTTGGTAAAAATACCATGAGATTAACAACTTTCAACATCTTTTAAAATTTTCATTAAATTTTTTTCTTATTTATTGTCAAAGTGATGTACAGAGAAGTTACAGTTTCACAGGTTAGGTCTTGGGAACATTTCTTGTACTATTTGTTACCTCCTCCCTCATTCCCCCCTCCTCCCTCCCCCTTTCCCTCTCCCTCCATGAGTTGTTCAGTTGGTTTACACCAAATGGTTTTGCAAGTATTGCTTTTGAGTCGTTTGTCTTTTTATACTTTGTCTCTCGATTTTGATATTCCCTTTCACTTCCCTAGTTCTAATATCAGTATATACAGTATCCAGGGTACTCAGATGAGAAACAGTGATAGTGCGGGTACAACCACAGGAAGGGGATACAAGAGGATCATCAACAATAGAAGCTACAGTTTCACATGGCATGTTGAAAGAGATTGCAACACTCATGTCCATAACATGGAGTTCAGTTCAATTAGCATCATCTTATGTGTTCATAGGGCATAGCTATTAGGCTCTTGTGATCCTCTGCTATGACTAGCCTAAACCTGTGCTAATTATTGGTTGACATATGATGTTCATATTTATGGGATGAAATGGGATATTCCAATTCCTGTCTATATTATCATAATGCTCAATGATTTGATTGTGGCTGCACCACTCTTATTCAGCCTCTAGTCTTCACACCTGGTGATATTCTGAAATGTAGAATGTATATCAGACCACCATAGGCTTCTGCTTAATGAGAAGTAGGATAGTTGAATCACACAATAATTATGTTTTTATTTTCTTGAGAAATGTCATTTGTGTTTTCCTTAATTGATGTACTATTTTATATTCTCCTCACTAGTTTATATAGGTTTTAGTTTCTCCATATCCTAACCACTTATTTTTGTTATTTTCAATAATAGCCTTCTTAATAACTAGGAAATAATTTTGATTTGAATTTTACTGATAAGAGAGGTTGACTCCTTTTTGATTTAATTGTTGATCACATCTGTCTTTTCCTTAGAGAAATGTCTATTCATTTCCTTTGTCCATCTTTAACTTGAACTATTTGCTTTGTTTTTATGTCATTGGATTGTAGCTTATAACTTAGAGTGGTATTTTATAGAATTTAAATATTAACTACTATCTGATATATGACTTTCATATATATATTAGCCATTCTGTGGTTTACCTTTTTATTTCATTATTTGCTCTGTCATTTCAAGGAGCTATTTGGCCTAATGTTTTCTCACTCATATATATTTTCCTTTGGTTGCTTGTACTTTTAGTATTATATTCATAGCATCCAATTTAATGATGCTAGCATCAAGAAGATTCATGACCTTGAGACTTCTCTCTCACTAGGCAGATATAGTAGAGGTGTGTGTATCTATTATCCTTATGTTTCAGTGCACTGTCCTAAGGATGGGCGTACTGCAGCCAGCATGGTTGTACAAGAATGGGAGAAGATGCACAACTTTGAGACTTTTCCCTTAAAAAGAAATGGACAAGAGTAGAATCTGCACAACCATAGAAAATATGTGAGATGGTTCTTGAATGCAGTCAGCTTGGTTGGTGAAGATCTTTCCCTGTCAGAGGTGGTTTATAAAGATTGGGAGAGATAGTTATTGTATCAAATGATAAGGTAACACTATAGACAAGGAGCAAAAAGAATTTGGGAAATATGACACAGTTGAAAGAACAAAATAAATCTTTAATGATTGAACCTTCAGAAATAGAGACCCTCCATTTTCTAATGAGGATTCTAAAGAGTAGCCTTAAAGAACCACAGTGAAATACAAGGGAATATAGATAGCTAACTGAAATCAGAAAAATAATGCATAAACAAAATGGTATCTGAAAAGAGTTAAGAAATGATAAAAATATTTCAATAGAAATTCTGAATCTAAAATACACAATTATTTCACTAGACACTTTCAGCAGCAGACTAATCTAGCAGAAGGATCAGTGAATTTGAAAACATTATATTTGAAATTATCCAAAAGAACAAAAGAAAAATGAATAAAAAGGAATGAAGAAAACATAAGTGACGATGGGACACTATTATGTCAACCAAGATAGTAATTATGGACGTTCCACAAGAAAATAGAGATGATTTAGACAAATAATTGCCAAAAACTTCCCAAATATGGAAAGAGAAGCAGGTTTAGACATTTATGAACCTCTAAGAAGTCTGCATCAATGCACTTTATAATTAAATTGTCAAAAGTAAACAAAAAGGATTTTGAAAAGCATTGAGAAAAAGCAACTAACTCATCCCATGTATGGGTTCCTTCATAAGACCATCAGTGGATTTCTTGGCAAGAATGTTTCAGGCCAGAAGGGACTGGGATGATATAGTAACAGGAGAAACAATATGCCTGCCAATAATACTATCCCAAGGAAGACTATCTTTAAAATGAAAAATATACAAAATGACTTTCTAAGACAAACAACAATTTAAGGAGGCCTGTAGAAGAAATAGTAAAAAGAAGTTCTTGAAGTTGAATTAAGGTACAAAGCAGCAACATGAAAACAAAAGTATGACACTGGTAACAGTAAATACACACATAAGCACAGACTATTACAGTATTCTATTGGTGATATGTATATCACTTCATTTTAGTGTAAGAGCTATAAACAAAAGTATTAAGAATATATCTATAAAATTTGCTAATAATTATATAGTGTAAGTGATATAAATTATTGGCCAATAATATAAATTAAGAATAATAATAAAAAAGAGGGTGATGAGGATAAGGACAAACTTGTGTAAGGTGGAATACGTACTCTGGGTCTTAAGATAAAAATAAGAAGTAAGACAATCTGAGGAGAGTAAAAATTGATACCAAGTTAAAATGCCTGCTACATCTGAAATATGGGCCAAAGGAAAAAAAAAATCAAAAAAGCCCACTGGCTTTTTCTATTGATTTACAACTTAATCATATGAGCACAATGAATATTTAGAGACTGTATGATATAAAAAGAACAATCAGAATAAGCTATTATGTCTTCCTGAATCTCATTTAAAACCTAATTACGTCTGGTGGGAAGCTGGCAGAGTCCTGTCTGGGTGGAAGGAGACCGATCTGTCACTGGAAAAAAAAAATACCAAAAAGTCAGCTAATTTCTCCACAAGCCAAGCATTTATCTCTAAAATCCACTTTGCAATGCTGGGAAAGTAGTTGTTTGCATGAAAAGAGACATTTTTAGTTTTTGTAATGTTTTCCAGCCATGTTTGTATTTGATCTTTATTTAAATCACCCTTTGAGATATGGCAACAGAACATAATTATTTATTTTCGCCACATAAAATATGCTCTGAGAATGAAAGTCACTTGTCTAATGTCACACAGCATGTCAGTTTGCAGAGCCAGGACACAACTCCAGATCTTCTGACACTAAGTCTTTTGTTCTATACTATACCACATATTTTATTTACCAAAATCTATAACACATTTGCAAAGTAAATTATGCCATGAAGTTATGATTATACTTAGACTTGTTCTATGGTAATTTTCACTGCAATTGAATTAAATTAATTCACTTCTTCAAAATAAGCCTACTTCTATAATTATATCCACTTTGAGAGACATGCAGGCATGTGGCAACTTTTCCCTAGGAATTTTTACAGTAGAAAATTGTGATTTTTTTCCTCAACTTGCTCATTGCCTTGGGGTTCCTCGTGTGTAAGTTTTATATCAAGCCCATCCCACCCTGGGCCTTCAGCTTTCTAACCAGTGGATGGTGCTGTCAGCTGAGTGAAAAGAAAAAAAGCGAGGTTGAATGCCTTACTGCTGGTTTACTGAGATGGACATGTACCTTTATTGAATGTCATTTCCTGTGATATGTTATTTTCCATATAACTGGCCTACTTGGGCTCTAATAATCAATCCCTCTTTTGTCCTTTGAAACTACAAGATAGTAAGAGGGTAGTTCATCATTCCTATTCATAAGTCCTTCCCCATATGTTAAACTCCTCTTTCAATTATCCAAGATGTATATGCCATCTGTTTCCTGTTGGGTCCCTGACTGAAGCTCTTGGTCTTCTTTTGTTTCCTTGCATGTATTTCCCGATATTCACATGTACAATTTCATAATTATCATATATTCACTGGGGGCATTCTCATTCACACTTTCCCCCAAGTGTTAGTTCATTGTTATGGAATCTTTCATATGACTGCCTTTGTTAGCTATCTAATGGTGAAGGGTTTAAAGAACCCTTTTAGCCACTGAAGATCTGTGCTGGTAATGCTTAAAATGTACCTGTATTTATATAATAATTGACCTTATCATAAATATGGGCTACACATGCATAACAAAATTGATCAGATGAGTCTAGATTTGTTTAAGATGTTCAGGTCTGGGCAGTCCATAGTGCACAAATTAAGTCAAGCTATACTGTTAAATTGCAATGATCATGAATCTTACGAACTGTTATTGTCAAACACCATTTCTTTTACTGCAAGTGAAAACAGTAACTAAAACCAACAAATAATTCAAATGTAGAGAGTACTTTAATGCCCTGAAGAATGATTACTTTATACAATAACATTGCCTTGGATTCTCAACAAAGCTTGGCCTTTCTTAGGACTCTGTTAATTTTAAAAATTATCTTTAAGTAGTTGTACAAAGGAGTTACCATTCAAAAAATCAGTTTATAAATACAATACCTCTCCAATTAACTACAAAAAGCTGGAAATGGAGCTATGGCTCAACTGGTAGAGCACTAGCCTTGAGCACAAAGGTTCAGGGACAGTGCTCAGACACAGAGTTCAAGCTTAGGGATAAGCAAAAACAAAACAAAACAAAAACCCCACAAACCCTTTGTAAGCTACTATACTGTAGGTTTACCTTCTACAGGTCAGTCAAAAAGTATGCCACTACAACATTGGAAATGAACTGTACAACTTGGGTGAGGCGGAGGGAAAGTGGGAGAAAAATGAGGGAGGGGTAACAAGTTTAACAAGAAATATACACACTATCATACACATGTAACTATAACCCCTCTGTAAATCACCTTGACGATAAAATTAAATGTAAAAATTCGGAGCTACTGGAAACAGCTACCTAGGTTGCAGCAAAGCCTACATAATAAACATATGATAATTAATAATGCAAATGAACATAGACACATGTAAAGTAAGGCTATAACAGCCATCTTAACACAGAAATACTTCTAAAGCACCAACCTAGAAAAACTGGAGCCAATATGTAGAGAACAAACGTGCTTGCTTGATGCATGAAGACTAAATTCAGCTGTGTGATGGATTTGTTGAGAAGTTCAATAAGCTCTCATAGAAATAAATTCTCAACTGATCCTGTAAATACTGTGCATTTTGCTGTTAACTGTCGAACAGATGCATTTGACAGAATTGATTTTGTGGTGGTTTTCTGTAGCAGAGGTTAAGCTGTAACAAACTCTAATGAACCAAGAAAAGCAATATAGTTAAAAGTGAGCATCCACATATAACTACCTGAAAAAGATGAAGTACCTAGTATAGATTTTTAAAAGATTCCTAAATCATTATCATAATCTAATTTTTAAAACTTGCACAACAATGCAAAAATTTGATGGTAACTTCTAAAATTATACAAGAAGTAGGACAACTTTCACAAACAGAAATGAGAATTTATTGCTAGCATGCTTTTAGTGTCTGTGGGTATTAAAATAAATCCCAGTTTTACTCCTGATCTGGAAAAATCTCATTATCATCATCAAAAGGAATATTTGATTCTGATGTCTTACATATTTACCATCTGTAAAATGCAATGTAAAAGCCAGGGAATTGCAGTACTTGACATTTACGTTCATCTAATTTATTGTCCACAGGCTTTGAATTGCTTATTTAATTTAAATTAATGGGCCATGTTCAAATCAAAGAAAGTTAAACTAATTAAGGAAGAAAAGTCTAATCTGGCACTTTCAACTTTAAGATTTATTACAGACATTCAAGATTTGAATTTGATTGCATTTATTGAATCAAGCCAGGAAGCTATTTTACTTTAATGTTTGGACTAGGTTAATCTATAATAAAACTCAGCCTAAAATTGAAGGTAGAAGTTCAATTCAGTTCACAATTTGAGAACTGTGTGTCATATAAATAGATGCTAGGTACTGGGATAAAGAAATAGCTGGGCTTCAGGCACTACTTTTAAGGAACCTGTATTCTTCTACAAGTGATAGACAGGAAAACATAATATCATAAGCCTGCCTCTTCCAATCTTCTGTTAGTATGAAGCCCAATTCCTGAATAGGACCCAACTTGCAAAGATAGATGCAGTTCCAAAATCTTTTCCTAAACACCTATTGCTCTAAGTGACAAACTGCCACTAGTTCTAGGGCAAGACAATATATAGAGGAAGTGCCTGTGTTTTGATAATTGACACTTAACTAGAAGAGGACAGAAAAAGAAATCTTTGCAATAGAGTAGAAATAGGAAGATAAATTATTACCATGAAAAGAAACAATGGGTTGTGAAGTTAGAGATGATGAGATATTTATACATGGTGCATCCAATAAACATCTATTAAGTTTGCTTAGGATACTAAGTCATGGGAGTAAATAAATGAGTATGATATGATTCCTTCCCTAAAGAAGATCATAATGCATTTCACACTGCTTTCAGAATACTTGCATCACAGTTAATATACCAAAAGTTGAAAAAAAAAGGTTTGAAGACCGCAGCATTTGTAAAGACATATCACAGGTCAAAGAGGAAATCCTGAAGGCAGAAACAATAAACATTGTGCATTTAAAAGATTAGAACTGTCAGCTACATGAAAGCCAATAAACTGTTTTACTGAGTTATATTGCGTTTAAAAATAATTTAAAAGCTGAGGCTCCAAAATAACTCCCAGTGTAATTATGATTTATATAAACTTAGTTATATTTACTTGCCTCAAATATTTTCCTTGGATTAAATTTTTATCTATGATATTACATTTTATACAAAATCAATACCAGTGGAGCAAATGTGAGGTTTGGGTGATTAATTTTAATCTCTTTTATTTACATGTAGCAAATAATTTTCTATAAATGTAACAATGTTTAAATAGCTGTTCATCCAATTGGTGACTTAGAAAAATATTTCTGTACAATTGGTATTGTTAAATTGGTAAGATACAGAATTTCTTAGAGTTACCTAGACAATGTGTTCACATTTAAACAAGGTAAATTCTTTTTAGGTTCCCAAACTCAACAAGTATTGAGAAGGTTTATACTTTCCTTCTAAAATTCCAACAGTAGACTTGTTCTTCCCCATGTAAGTTTTTTATCACTTAGAATTATGTGAGGTTGACTAGAGAAAAATCATGCCACATGAAGAAAATGTATTCCAGTCCATTCGTTGCCTTGACCAGTTTCCATGTGAATACTGAAGTGTTTTGATGTGTGTGGAGACAAATGACACCATCATCATACTTGAAAATAGTTTAAACTTTCAAAATGAAATTCAGGATTTCTGTCTTCTACTATATATATATATAATTATGCATTTATGATATTTTTTAACATACATACCTAGTAATTTCTCTACTCTCCTTCCAAACAATACAAGGACCTTTGAATAACCTGTCCTATCTTCTATATTATTTCTATCCTACTTTCTTATATTACCACAAAATTAGTCATTATTATGATTGTTTATGCCAAGGGTTTGCAATCATGCTCGGTGAAGGAAGAGTAGTATTTTTTACTTTGTAAGCCATATAAACTAAATTCTGAAGTCATGTGAACATGGTCAGAAATAATATATAAATGAAAGGGAATGGTTGTATACCAGTAAAACCTTACATACAAAAATAGGCTCTTGACCAAATTTGATCTACAAGTCATCATTTGCCAATTCTTAGTTTGTACAATGAGAATTTTTTTCACTTTTGCTCTTGCAACTCTCTTCCTTTATAAAAACATTTGTGGTTGAGCACCAATAACTCAGGCCTGTAATCCTAGCTACTCAGGAACCTGAGATCTGAGGATTGTGGTTCAAAGCCAGCCCAGGTGAGAAAGTCAGTGAAACTCTTGTCTTCAATTAACCACCAAAAAGCCAGAAGTAGATCCCTGAGCAAAAAGATTTCAGGGACAGCACCCAGATCCTGAGTTCAAGCCCTAGGACTGGTGTGCACGCGTGCATGTACACACACACACACACACACACACACACACACACACACGCACAGATCTACTATGTATTATCAGAAAATTCTGGCTGAGAGAAGATGTAATCTCAGTCCTTCCCCTAAAATGTTGTCATGGACTTAAAAAGAATCATAACTATGCTGCTGGGACAATCAGTAAAATCCTTAATGAAAGGTGACTGGACACCAATAAGTATTAAATGGTTCATCATCAATAGCAGTTAAATCAGAATATTAATTTTGATTTTATTGTACTTATCACTTATTGAGTATATTAACATATATCAGCTTAGATTTCCTAACCTTCCTATTATTATTGATATTGCTTGTGGGCTAAGATTTTCAACCAGGGAAATGATTTTGATTAATTTCTCAGTATTATGAAAGATTATATCTCATTTATGACTCCTGGAACTGTTATTTCATTCACTGCAGTTATCTGGACAAAAGATAATTGTCTGAAATTGCTAAACCACTCATGTCCTCTTTTGTAATGGATTTGAGCTTGTAAGTAGGACAGAACCATAAATATGATGACAGTTTTTAGTGTCTCTGGATACCCCTCTCTCTCTCTCTCTCTCTCTCTCTCTCTCTCTCTCTCTCTCTCTCTCTCTCTCTCTCTCTCTCTCTCTCCCTCTCTCCTTTTTGGTCAGTCATGGGGCTTGAACTTGGGGCCTTGGCATTGACCCTGAGCTTCTTTTGCTCAAGGCAAGTTCTCTACCATTTGAGCCACAGCATCACTTCAGTTTTGCTGGTGTGTCATTGAAGATAAAAGTCTTCCGGACTTTCCTACGCAGTTTGGCTTTAAACTGTAATCCTCAAATCCCAGCCTCCAGAATAGGTGGGATTACAGGCATGACCTACCAATACAGGTCTTTGGATACACTTCTTTATAGTCTACTTGGTATTGTGTCTTTCTGACTGGAGGGAAATTGACTTCTCTAAATAGGGCTGAACTTTCCAAACTGAGAGAAAAACCATTCTTTTCATTTAGTAAGTGTTTCAACAAATGTCTGATAAATAAGCTAATGTGTATAAACATTTTCTGTTTGTTTTTACTTTAAGCAACTATGATGTCAAATAAGGGTCAGAGAAATTAATATCATTTGTAACCTTCCCCGGACAAAAATAGGAGCAAATGAAGACCTTGAGGCAGTTTGTTTTCTCTTACTAAGTCCTCTGATTCCACAGACAACCTCCTGTTCCAAAGGAATTAAAATCAAATAATCAGATAATTGTATCTATAACATAGAGTTGTTTTCTTCACCATTAGTATCCCTTTGAAATTTTCTTCCCATTAGCATTTAATTTCTTATTAAATGTGCTTTTGGTACAAGCTTGAAATCATCCTTAAATTGGCACATATAGTTTTGCCTTAATCATTATTTTTCCTTTGTCAGTCTTTTCCTTGATGTAGCTCAGAGCTACCTTTCTGCTTTGATTTGACTGAATTTTTGTAAACTAAAAATGCAAATATCATTTTACCCCATAAACTTCACTAAATATTTTCCATTATCAGAATTCCTTTGAGGATCTTTGATGATATTGGTTTGAGATATATGGCTATTTCCAGCCATATGGTATGTAGACTATTTTCCTGACGGATGCTAGACTGATTTGATGTTCACAATTCATTGAAAGTATTATTGATATAATTAAAACAAACCCATTTGTATCCATTGTCATAAATATACTTCTCAAGAACCACCATAGTTACAAAGATAGATACCAAAACAAAGCATTTTCTCAGCAAAGCAAAATTTACTTCTGTAAAAGGTGTACTATCAGCCAGAAATTTGGCAAGCAAGCATACAGAGCAGGCATGTTGCTCCCTATTTATCCATCAGGTAGACGGCCCCGCCCCTCTGCTAAGGTTGCTTGAGCTCAGGTTCACAATCTACCCTTGATTGGATAGTGTGAAGAGGGTAAGATGTATTTCCATAACGTGATCATTAAAATAATTTGAAATAAGATTAATGGTACACATATAACCTCAAAACATACTCAAACCTTCTGCTATTTCTTGAATAATTTGATATGGGTCTTTCGAAGTATTTCTTAATTCCATCTTGGAAAAACCAGGTAAGACAAAACCTAAAATTTCAAAAATACTTTTTATTCCAAAGTGGATCCAATTTTCCTTGCTTTACTTGGTGATACTGTCTTAAAAATCAACAAGAACCAAGCCTATAGGCCAAAGCAGGGATTTTTTTTTTCTTGCCAGTCCTGGGGCTTGAACTCAGGGCCTGAGCATTGTCCTTGGCTTCTTTTTGCTCAAGGCTAGAATTCTACCCCTTGAGCCACAGCACAACTTCTGGCTTTTTCTGGTGTTCAGGAATCGATCCCAGGCCTTCATACATGCTAGGTGAGCACTCTACCACTAAGCCACATTCCCAGCCCACAGCAGGAATTTTGAAGAAAATAACATTGCCAGAAAAGACAACATTAACCTTTGTGATTTTTCATATGGATGTCTTTGGAGACCAGCATTTGAAGCCAGTTTTTCCCTTTCCACTTCACTAAGCCACTGTAAGCTTAAGGGACAGTAGCCCCCACTAAAAGCCCTTTGCATACACACACACACACACACACACACACACACACACACACACAACATATACACATACACACACGATACCAATACTAGAATCTGAATAAAATTTTCCACAGTTCAAATGCAAAATTTGATTTATTTTATGTGTTGGATAGCTAGTGGAATTTTCTCCAAATTGCTTATGAATAAAAAGGTCATTTTTAAATATAGGCTCTAAGTTCCTTAAAGATAGAAACTTTATTAACCTTCATTATGGACTCTCAAGATCCAGTTTAGTGTTGAGGATCCTAGTTTATTCTTGGCCAATTATAGACTGATTGCCAGAGAAACAAGATGTGAAGAGGCTGTTGATTATGAATTAAATTATTTAATTAATTGAATAAAACTTCATAATTTTATGTAATTATATTTCATCAAAAATACATATTAATGTATTTCTTTTAAAATCAACAACATGATATCATAATTGAACATAAACATGGATCCAAATAATCTAGAAAATAGCACACCCTAATATTGTGCCCAATAAGTAGGTTGACATTCTTGTAACTTGTACTTCTTTCCTCTTCTTTAGAGAAATTAGAAAAATTCAATTAAAAGAGGTCTCAGTGGGAAGTAATAATGTGCTTATCATTCTCACTTAATGGTATTCATATTATTGTGGATTTCTGAGTTACCTTGTTTTGGTCTAAGTACCTGCATTTGTAACCATAAGAAAATAGTAGTAATAGCATTGCACTCGTACTTTAAAATAGCATAATTAACACAGTTATCTTTGAGTCAAAAACTATTGCCCATCATCATGAGCTGAATATCCTAGTGTGGATGATATTAAAATAAAGGAAATAGGTACTAGGAAGTAACTTTATATCATCTCTTTAGTAACCATGTGAAGCAAGAATTGTCCAATGATGATGCAATGTTTGATGTTCTTTTTTTTTTAAGCCACCTTCATGTTAGAATTCTAAAAGCTGCCTCTTGTGCTTCGCTGAAATCTCGTGCTCAAGATGTACGTGCTCCTTTGTGCCACTTTGCTAAATCATGAAATATTTAATTCATAATGGGGAAATACAGCAAAATATTGACATTACAGTGGTTCATTTCACAAATGATTAAGTGAAGACCCAAAGAGATTAAAAAAAAAAACCTCAGAAAATACTACCCAGCTATCTGGTTGCACTAAATGCCAACACATTTATGCTGTAATCCTGAGCCTGTAAAAACAACATAAATACATTTCTATCCCACTGCAAAAACTATTTGTAAATAGGGGCTTTGATGAAAAGAATGTTTTGTTCAGGTGGAGGATGATGGTAGCCCAAACATCAACTCAATGCATTATTTTTCAGTTTTTCAATGTCATAGGCCTATGTGAAATAACACAATAAGTATCTGTTTTAACAATTCCATCCATTCAATGCTAATCTTTCCTGAAAACATACTCATAGATAGACCCGGAAATAATCTTTAAGCAGGTCTCTGGACATCACAGTGGGCCATTTATACATATAAATATACATATACATTATACATATACACATACACAGAGCACATAGAACAATGTTCAAATAGATTTGTTCTATCCGTATAAAGATTTTTCAGTCTAGAATGAGGATACACAGTTTGTGGTGTTACTGTAACTGATTTTGGTACCCTGAATATTGTATATGTGTGTATTAGAACTAGGGAAGAGAAAGGAAATACCAAAATCTAAAGAGAAAGGATAAAAGACAAACTGATGCAATAGCAATTCTTACAAAACTATATGGTGTAAACCAACTATACAACTCATAGGGGAAGAGGGAAAGGGGGTGGGAGGTGGGGAAAAATTAGGGAAGAGTTAACAAGTTAGATAAGAAATGTACTCACTGCCTTACATATGAAACTGTAACACCTCTGTACATCACTTTGACAATAAAGAAATGAAAAAAAATTAAATGTCTTTTCAAAAAAAGAAAATTAATAAGTTCTGTAAGACAAAGTGATTGCAATAGAGATACATATTGATTTTTCAACTCCATTAAGGTAAAAGTAGTAATTGGCTGAGTGCTGGTGGCTAATGCCCATAATCCTAGCTATTAAGGAGCTGAGATATGAGGATTATGGTTGGAAATCAGCCTGGAAAGCAAAGTCCATCAGACTCTTATCTTCAATTAACCACCAAATGCCAGAAGTCGTACTTTGGCACAAGTGAGAGAGTGAAAAAAATTTCAGGAACAGCACCCAGGCTTTAGCATTTCCATATATGTATGGATAGTGAAAAAAATTACCCAAATTAAACACTTTACATAGTAACTGGTTTTTACATGGTAAAAACACAATTGACACTCTAACATTTCAAATATATAACACAGTATTGATGACTATAGTCACATTGTTAATTTTGCAGAATTTATTTATCTCTCATAACTTAGAGTTTGCACTCCATGACAAAAACCTATTTCTTCCTCTTATTATCCCTAACATTATTCAAAATAGCTAAGGTATAGAAACAGTATAAATGTCTATCGACAGAAGGATAAAGAGAATGGGGTACATACATACTATATAGTACTAAACAGCCAACAAGAAGAATTAAATTCTCTGATTAACAACATGAATGGAACTAGAAATCATTATGTTAAGTGCAATAAGTGTTGCATAGAAAGCTCAATACCATATATGGATAAGAGGATACTTATGTGGATAGGAGCTACTTTTTATTAAAATCTGTGAAGGGCATTCTGAGAATGTCACATTGGAGCTGAGATGTGAACAAGAGGAAAGAAACAAATGGAAAACTTTTGAGACGTAATTGGATCATGATGAAAGAATATCAATGGCTCCAAGATAGAATGAGAGAAAGGAGAGAAGAAACAAAAGGAAATGCTAGGCTTTGGTAGCTCACGCCTGTCATCTGAAGTTCTCAGGAGGCTGAGATCTGAGAATGGTTTGAAGTCATCCTCAGCAGGAAAGTCCCTGAGATTCTTGTCTCCAATTAACCACCAGAAAACCAGAAGTGGTTCTGTGGCTCAAAGTGGTAGAGCACTAGCCTTGAGCAAAAATAGCTCAGTGACAGCACCTAGGCCTTGAGTTCAAGCCCAATGACTGACAAGAAAAAAATGAAGTGAATTTGTATTGAATATAGATAGAGAATGAGAGGTGAGGTAACAGAACATGAGTAAGATCAGAGAGTTCAAAGGTGCTTCATTTGGTAAAAAGGATTTTGAAGTTTTTTGATATAATGGGAAGTCAAGGAGGCAGAGTTTGTCATGGTGTGATTTAAATGTAGACATCTTTTTATGGCCACTTTTTGGAGAAAATACTTTACATGATTAAAAGTAAAAGAAGAAAGGCTATTAATATGGTTTAATGCATCAGGGGTATGTTTTGGACTCAAAGCCAGCCAGCAAGGACAAAGTCTTTATGAAATTAAATGTGATCATTTCCTGAAAAATGGTTTCAATCTAACACGAAGAAAATAGATATTTTAAGTGTCAGGTAGAGAGAAGCTAGGAGGAGCAGAAGAGACATAGATAGGAGGAGAGAAAAGAAGGGAGAAGAAAGAGATTTTGGAGTATGTAACTCTAAAGCTATCTATTATTCAAGTAAGTTGCCATAGATAGACATTTTAGGTAGTAAAATCTCTCTACATTTAGAGGAGTATAATATTCAGTATAATAGACCAATTTAGAGGAGTATAGTATATATAATAGACCAATTTAGAGGAGTATAATATTCAGAATAATAGACCAATTAAAATTAGAAATCCTGTTCATTATAGGTAAAGGCCGGATAGACTGTAGGTGGTTCTAAGATGAGAAATAGATAACAGTGTTTATGCCTTAATACTCCTAATTAGCACCTTTCTCCCAAATTCACAAGAATTGCAGAATTCAGTCAAGTGACTATGAATTTTCCTTAGCATCTTTAATACAGAGTGATTTCGCAGAGTTGTGCCATTTCCTTTCAAATCTGGTGGTATCTTAGCACAGCATCTTTCTCCTGGGCATCCAAGCCTGTCTGGTGTGCTGTGAAAGCCCGAGAAATGTTCAGTCACTAATGACCGAAGACTTCTTCTTGGATTTCCTTAGGCTTTTCTCTGGGATTTAAAGTCTATATCATTCTGAGAAATGATAGCTGTAATGGTTTGGACAATTCGTGGAAGTGTTACCTGTTTTTAAGTCCAGAAGATGAAATTGTGTTTTGAGCATTTTGGATGTAGTATACTAAGTTCCTTTATATGATCTGGATTACAAATAAAATATAGACATAATATAACTTATATACCTATAACTTATTATATTATACCACTACCTTACTCTCACACACCAAGGAATAATATAACTACACAAATGATGATAAGACAAAGTAATATGAGAATGTTATCATAAAACAGTGTTTAACATGATATTGGAGATTTTAGAAACATGAACTGTCACATTCTATTCAGAAAACACGTCCATTTCTTCCTTCCTTCAACAAATATTTATGCTGCTCTACCATAGCCAAGTAGTGTTTTAGATTCTAAAGCAATAGCAATGCAGGATAAAACCTCATGGAATTCAACTCCTAATTGGAGGCAGAAAACAAACATTAAAATAGAGTGGTTTCAGATTTTTATAATATTTTAGATAGTGATATTCAACATTTAAAAAAGATTAAATGAGAGGTAAAGTAATAGCTATAATCCTAGCACAAGGATCATGAGTTTAAGGCTAGCCTGGGATACATAGTGAAGACTGTCTCAAAAAGTATGTATGGATAGATGGAATGCTACAAGAGAATTGAGGTTGCCATAAAGTGAAATATTTAGGGTCTCCTGGAGTGACGTTTGACCTCACCCCTGAATAAAGGGATGGAATACTCTATACCAGTGTCTAAAGAACAGCATTCTAGTTAATTGGAGTATGAAATTGAAGTCTCTGAGGAAGAAATGCAAGATTTTTACTAAGTTTGGGTATTTCCAATTCACAATGGGTATCACAGGTGGGAATCCAAGTGTAAGTGAAAGAAACATTGGTATATAGATTTATATGGCCTGATGACATTAGTTAGATGAGTTAAGATATATTTAACAGGGCTGGGGATATAGCCTAGTGGCAAGAGTGCCTGCCTCGGATACACGAGGTCCTAGGTTCGATTCCCCAGCACCACATATACAGAAAATGGCCAGAAGTGGCGCTGTGGCTCAAGTGGCAGAGTGCTAGCCTTGAGCAAAAAGAAGCCGGGGACAGTGCTCAGGCCCTGAGTCCAAGGCCCAGGACTGGCCAAAAAAAAAAAAAAAAAAAAAAAAAAAAGATATACTTAACATATTATACTTTTTTTTAACCTTTCAAGTGTCTGCTTGAGTTTTACCTGCATTTCTCTGAAACTGAAGGGATGGAAGTGAGTAGGGGGTTGGCTATTTAGATAATAATATTTAGATAATAGTAATGGAGACCATCAACTCCTAAAAAACTTCTGTCTCCCATTTTACAATGAGATTGATATAAAGTAAGTAGCTATTTTTGTATTTTTAAATAGGAAGGGAAATAAATATGCTGTTCACACTAAGTTAGCATAATTTTGATCAGGTAATTGAATACTTTATACATTCACAAAACCTTTTGTAATCAGAAGGAGATTTAAAGCCATCTCATCTAAGCAATTTCTTTTTTTCCCAAGCAAATTCCAAAAGTTTTTTTTCTGATCATCATCTTTCAACTAAACAATTAGTTACGTTATAAATAGAACACATCTAATAATATTTATAAGTCATCCTATCTCATTGTTTCTAAACTTTTTTAAAGCATTCTCTTCCTTACTAAACTGTTTGTCTGAGTCTTGTACCTGTGTAAGTCAAGGTTCTTAGTTATAGATAATATAATATATTCTAATTTGCTAAACATAAAGGGATTTAACATAGATGTCTAGGTAATTTATAGAATAAGAGTGTGAAGAACCCTTGTTCAGGTATTGCACAGCTAGAAATTTAGAAGTGACAACTAAATTTTGGGACCAATATAGCAACATGTGTAATAATATCACTGGACACCAATCAGCCCTATGATTTTGGACACCAAAGAATAGGACATCTGCCATAGTTTCCTAGAAGATTCTGTTTCTTTCTTCATGGTTATCATATCCTTTGCAAATTTAATGGAAAGTGCATCTATCTACTTTTGTTAGGAAGCTTTGATGCAAGAAAACCAGGGAACTAAAGATTATGATTACAAGGCTCATCGTAAGAAAGATACTGAGTGATCCAACAGTTAGTGTTGGTCATATTTCCTTTATGACTGTTCTTACAACTAAACATTTCTAATTCCTTGGAAGATGTTGAGGTTTCAAGTTCATTCATCACTGCAGTCACACTCTGAGGACATCCCAGTGTGTATAAGTCCTTCAAATGTCACACAAAGGACAGAATACATTTTAAAAATATTTTTGACCTGCAAAAAAATGGAGCCAGCCTATCAACACTTGTAGGTATTGAACATCTATCACAGTAGCTTCATAATGCTATTGAGTCATGAAATCTATTGTATAGGACAGCAGATGCCTTTTTTCACTGTTTTTAAGACAAATCATGAAAATATTGTAGTACTTACTTGTATAGCTGTTTTATACAAAAAGGTAGGGTGTTAAAATATATCACTATTACATTTGATCTTAGTTTTTAATGCAGCGACAAAGATCAAACCAGAGGGCAAAAATGTCTACAACTGAATTACATCTCCAGTTCAAAATTCTTCTTGATAAAATCAGAATGCAAAACCTGATATCAATAAACTAATGAGAGGATGAAATATATTTTCAGTATAAAGTATTGCCTCTTCTGACATTGTGGCTTCATGTATCCCTCAGGTATTTCAGACCACTGCAATAAAGAAAATCAGATAACTTTTTTTTTTGTTTCCTAGTATACATAAAGGTTAAGTTTACACATGCTCTAATCTATTAAACAATCTAGCAAATGTATTCCATCTAAAATGGTTTACATATCTGAATTAAAAATAACTTATTACTAAAAGACAACATTTATTAGAGCCTTCTGAAAGTTCTAATCTTATTGCTGGTAGAGAGTCTTGCCATGTAATGATGGCTGCTGATTGATCATGGTGCTGATTGGCTGTGGCAATGTCTTTGATAAGATAATATTTTTAATAAGATAATAAAATTTGCTCCATAAACTAACTTTTTGATTTATGAAAGACTTTAATGGAGAAACTGCTGGTGCTGGAAAGCATTTTACACACAGTAGAACTTCTCTTAAGACTGAAGCTTCTTTTTTTTCCTTTGCCAGTCCTGGGGCTTGGACTCAGGGCCTGAGCACTGTCCCTGGCTTCTTTTTACTCAAGGCTAGCACTCTGCTACTTGAGCCACAGCGCCACTTCTGGCTATTTTCTGTAAATGTGGTACTGGGGCATTGAACCCAGGGCTTCATGTATAGGAGGCAAGCACTCTTGCCACTAGGCCACTAGGCCAGCCCCCAAGCTGAGTCTTCTTAAATCCTACTTCTGCTTTACCAAGTAAGCTTATAAACCACTCCAAATCTTGTGCTGTCACATTAGCAATGTTCAAAGCACCTTTACTAGGAGTACATAAATACTTTGTTTATTCACAACAAACAACTCTATTACACTTTTATAATGGCATTGCAATCATTCAGTCACATCTTCAGACTACTTTTTAAAAATTTAATTTTATTGTCAAGGTGATGTACAGAGGAGTTACAGTTATATATGTAAGGTAGTGAGTTTATTTCTTGACAAATTTGTTATCCCCTCCCTCATTTTTCTCCCACCGTCCCTCCTCCCCAACTCCCCCCACCAAGTTGTATAGTTGGCTTACAACATATTGTCTTACAAGTATTGCTGTTGATTGGTTTCCCTTTTATCCTTTATCTCACCATTTTGATGTTTCCCTTCCTTTCTCTAGTTTAGATAAAGTTATATAAAATTCCTGGGGTATGAAAATCAAATACAGTAACAAGAGGGACTAAACCATATGGGAAAAAATGCAAGAAAGAAGAAATAATTTCACACAACACAATAAAACAACAACAACTCCTTTTGCTCTGTATTAGGCCTTGGCTTAAAAGAATGTCATAGCTGACTTGAACTCCTGTCCAACTGCTGAGACTCTCTCTATGTTGGCATAAGGCTCTTTTGCTTTCTCAACATTCATACTGTCTCTGGAGAAGCACTTTTATGTTTGTTCAAGAACCTTCTCTTGCATTCACAGTCTGGCTACCTAGAACTAAAGGACTTTTTGAATATATCTTCTTTCCACAAGCCTTCCTCACCAAGTGTAATCACTTCTAGCTTTTAATTCACTATTAGACCATGTGACTTATTGTTTCACTTGAACACTTAAGATGCCATTACGAGATTATTAATTGGCCAATTTAAATATTGCTGAATCTCTGGGAATAGAGAGACCCTGAGGAGAGGGAGTTTCATATGGAATAGTTAGAGCTGTTTGGAGAACTTACTAGAACCAACAAAATATTTGTGAATTAAGTTTTCCATGATAGTGTGGTTTGTGGTACTCTATAAGAGTCGCAATAGCAACATTGAAGATCAGTGATCATTGATCAACGTAACAGAAATTATAATAATAAAAAAGGTTGAAGTATTGTGAGAAATACCAAACTGTGATAACAAGACACAAAATGGATTCATGTTGTTGAACCAGTGGCTCTTGCTCAGTGCACGATTTGCACACCAATTTGTATAAATCAACACATCTGCAAGGAGCAATTAAACAACATTGGGTAACTATATCAGTTATGTTCTCTCTCAATTCATTAACACATGATTAATTTGACCAGGCAGACAATAGAGACTCAGAAGGATGGACTGGTATTGTTCTTGTCATTAGCACAGAGACAGTTTTGCCAGATATATATTGGCACACTTGTCTGCTTACAATGTACACACACACATACACACATATATGTGAAGGATTCTAGGAAAGCTTTTTTAAAAATACCTGATAAAATTCAGTTTTACCATTTTCACAGAAATATCCTTTATATACCTGCCTGATAAAATTTTAAGATAGTTCATGTAATTATCATGCCCTCCTGGTTTTCCTATGCCTGTCAAAGAGACTCTTTCTTTTTCACATGATCCAGGCTACAATGTTAAAATATCTCTAAGACCTTCAAATCCATTGCCATAGGAATAAGTAATCACTAAACTCATTGCTTGTTTTTGCATGATAGTATCCTGGTATTGTTTTGTCTCCACTTTCGTACTTTCACTGTCTGAATCTAGGCCCTTATCACTTCAGACATGGACCACTGTGAAATCTTAACTGATTTTTCTCCTTCTGTCATGTGGTGACAATGTGAAGAATGGCTCTGTTATGTTCCTGTCACTTCTATCAAAATGCACTCACCCATCTCTTTTGTACACATTTACTAGACATTTTGAAGGCTGCTTTTGTATCTCCCACGAATTATTTATAAAATAATTCTAAGGCAAAGATTGCACTATGAACCTGAACAAACATTATTTGCACAAATACTTTTTAGTAACAACTAACTAGAACTGGAATCTATTGAATCCATTCATTTATTAAAAGTAAGTATGGAATATTTTGTAGTACTTAGATGAAAATGATATTTGCATTTTTAGAACCAAGAACACCAAACCAGTTTAGATTTATCTGAGTGGTCTTGTGGTAAAGTATGAAGAATTTTTCATTTGAGACTCTTTCAAAGGTATAGGCTGCTACCTCAAGCAGAAATCTATTGGTAGGCAAAATACACTGATTTCTATGCTTCAGTTGCAGCATTAGACTGAATCCTATTTGGCAGAAAAATCCAAGACCTCCAGAGACTCATTAAAACCAGATAACGCTGAAGCATAGCAAAATGGTTTCCATTTGGACCACCATGCCAATTCAATAGAAGTACGAAAAATAAAATGATTAAGTAGTGTTCTGTAAGGACATACATCTAACCAGGTATTTCCTAAAAATGTCCCATATAAACATATACATTTATTATGCCGATATAGTTGAACTAACTTCTTTGAACTATGTAAGATAAAAAAAAGAGAGACATGAGAAAGATGGCCTAACATCACACTATTTGCTAGGACAATGAAAATAAATTTTTAACTTTAAAGTTGAAATATTAATATGTACATTTCCTCATTCATCTGACATGAAAATGAGAATATTTAGTCTATAGGAGAAAGAGAACCACTTGTGAATAGGTTCCTGATTCTACATACAGAACATGTGAATCTCAAGTTGCAACACAGTAGGTATCATATTGTGCATATTTTTGAAAGAAATAACTTTCTGTAATAAAATAATTTTATTATACCATTAATATTGCCTAATTAATACCCATATAGCTATTCTTATCAACTTTCATTCACACTTCGTTTTTTATCAGTACTCTAACAGGCAAAAATCAAGTACCTTTGCAGTGTCGGTATCACTATTTATTATTTTTGCAATTTAGCTTTATCTTCTGATACTAATTTAAGTTTCTTATTTCTTTTTTCTTTTTTTCCTATCCCCTACCTGCCCCCACTCCCCTACTTGTCCACCCTCCTTTCCCCTCCCTGTCACCCCCCTCTCCTACCTGTCCCCAACCAGCTTTCCCCTACCTACCCCCTCTTCTTGCCCCCCTCCCTTTCCTACCTGTCATGCCACTCACCTGTCTGTCCCCACCCTACCTTCCCCTACCTGTCACCCCCTTCCCCTACGTGTTCCCCTATCAGTTTCTTTCTGAAAGGCTTCGTGAAAGTTGATATTTTCCAACAAAATGTGAAGGCCTTTGGTTGATTTTGAGTAGACTTTTCTGGAATAATTAACCTAACTCCTTGGAAGGATCCTGTGTGGTAAGAAACATTGAGCATTGGGACAACTACTTGTCAGGAAATCAAGTCTAAATTCTGTTTGGGCCACTATCACTAATTTGCCACTACATCATCTTCTTAACTATACATGGAATGAGGAGATTAAGAGATGGACATATTTAAGTGATCTCAATCAAAACTTACCTAGGTCTGAATAGCAAGTTTAGATCCTTCTGTTTAGAACTAGGTACATATGATATACGATACATCAGTTATTACATAAAAACTGTATAGCCTCTCCATCTCAGAAAAGTTAAGCATTTAAAACTAAAATATCAAATTAACTAGAGATGTGAGAACAGTAAAGGAAAAGTAGGCAACCTTCCTAAAATACTTCTCAGTGAAAAATACAACAAACATAAATATTTGAAAACAGCCTTAAATAATGCCAAGTCACTGATTTGGCTGTGGTTGGAGTAATGATACCCCACCCCATGGCTGACTTCTTAGTATTGTAAAATTTCTTTTCCTTTCCTACTTTTTCTTATTTGTCCTGTTTTTGTAACATTGGCATAGTTCTGAAGTAATCACCAAGGGAAGTAACAAGCTGGGTAGTTCATTATTACTAAGATCTTGAAATACATTACCATGTGCCTACTTACATTCTTATCAAAAGCAGTCATGAGCTGGGCACTGGTAATTCATGCCTATAATCTTAGCTACTCTGGAGACTGAGATCTGTGGATCATACTCCTCGAGACTCCAATAAACCAGTTCTATTGCCAGTTGCAGAGAATTATCATGAAGAAAACCAGAAGTGGTAGTAGAGGCTAGCCTTGAGCAAAAGAGCTCAGGGATCATGCCTAGGCCCTCAGTTCAAGCTCTGAAACTGACAAAAATGTAGTAGTTACTCTTTTCTGAACTTCATCTTCTGTTAATTCCCATACAAATGGAGAACAACATATATATGTATATATATGTATGTATATATATTAATGACTTCATCTGTAGTTAAATTTTTGTTGAATGTTAGTGACTTAAGGTAGTAGACCCATGTTAACTATGTGTCTCTTAAAGACCTGATAGCTAACAGAGTAGATTATGAGTGATACAAATAAGAAGAGTCCTGACAAGGTCTCACAGACCGGCAAAACCTATGAATCTCTGATCTGTCGTGAAATTTCCATGTTTTCATTAATCACAGCCCCAACAGAAGAGTCAAGGGAAGAACCCAGTTTCCTAGCTGCCATGCACTCCTGTCTATCGTGTTTTCAAGCTGCTCTATGGTTTACTCCAGCAACTTGATCACAAAGTTTTAGAAGGTGAAAGCAGACAAGGAAACTGGGGAAACTGGGGAAACAGAAAACATGACCACAGAATTAGTAAAGCATCAATGGCCAGTTTACAGCATCTCTAGAGAATAAGAGAAAGATAAGGAAGTTAAGGACTTAGAGAAGCAGCCAAATAGCTCACCATTATGAATGTTTCTACTGAATCATATTTCCAATAATTATAACTCCCAACATGACTGACATTCAACTAATATGTTCTTTTACCATCCTGCCTATAGTTCACATTCCATTCAATGTGACCAATGTCCAATTAAGCGACAGCATTACTTAAGGGGATTTTGGAAACAGACTTTTCTGCCTGACTTTTCCTTGATACACTTCATAGTTAAGAAGGCATCTTCCAGGGAGTCACTTGGGAGATTTGTGGGCTTCACATGAAGCAAATTTTGCCAAGCTTGCATTTGACAGCCCAATGCTGCCAGCTATTTAAGGCTTGACAAAAGTCAGTAAGCCAGATTAGACTTAAGGGGTACAAACAAATTAGAAGAACTGACAGATAGCAGATGGCTTAGGAGTCCCAGGAGAATCCCATGAAGTTCCCCTTTATCAAATCAGTCTTCTTCTATTGCCGGTTATAGGAAATTATCTTAACTGCTCAATTCTACCCCAAACCAGGAAATTCCAAGACTTGTGCAGGTCCTTTGAAAGCCATAAAGCCAAAAACGGAGCTTAGTACTCCAAGTAGCAGCAGAAGCATACTTGGGGAACACCTAGAAAAAGTGTATCATATGAGGACTCAGTATTAAATGGCTAACAATGACATCTCTTAAGGTTGATACTCTAGTAGAAGACTAGAGGTATCTTGAGATTTGAAAGCATTTGCTATTTGGTCACATGATTATAAGTAGTTTCCTGCTGTCTTTTCATTCTAGCTCATGGTATAGTAGAGGAGAATCACCATAGAACAGTGTCAGTGGATGTTCACTTTGAATTGTGAATGTCAGAGAGGCTGTGAACTATAAGAACTGTATTATTATAATGTAACTATTATAGTTCTAAATTATAGGACTAAATATATTCCTCTAACAAAGCATGGGAGGATCTTAGAAGTGGCTTAAAGTTTATGATTCCGGTACATCATTTCACAGTAAAAGGTATAGTCCTACCAAGGGGTAGAGAAATGGTGTATAATAAATGGCCAAGCATCTTTTATTGAACATAATGCAGTCAGGGACATTGTCCAGCAGCAAGGCTAGGATAAAATGTCTAAGAAACTCAGAGAGATGTGTGCATTACAAAGGAGGAGGTATTGTGGTGTTATAGGAAGTGTGCAAATTTGTAAACCAGATAAGCCAATATTCAAATCTCAGTTCTGTCACTGAAAATATAGTTTGTAGATTTAATCAATTTATTTTCAATCTTCTCATTTCTCCAATGGAATCAATAATACTATTTAATTAGTAAGGTTTAAGGAGTATTGACTTAAATACTATAGTAAAGCCAACAGCACAAGAAGCTATTGCATAATGGGTGGTCAGTAAATTGGTTTTCTTTTCATTCTACTTCTCCATCCTTTCTTTGGCCTGTGGGATTGCAAAGATTTAAGACACAGACACAGGAGTGGGCCTTTAGGCTAAAACGTAAAATATCACTCAGCACTACTTTTCTTCAGGTAATAGATAAGTCATTTCTGCACTCTGAGATGTGAAAGGTCTTTTATACAGTTCTGAAGCATGTAGGAGGAAAGATAAAATAAATAATTCCTTAAACCACAATTTATATGGTACTACAAGTCAGAAGAAAAAATTTAACAACATCTAAAGCCTACTCAGTCTACTTTGAGTATCTTTTCTCTGAAGACTTTAAAAGGATGGGTTTTATAGGACATGGGCTTGCCAGGGTACAGTTTGCTCACTTGGTAGGGAGGTCTGTGATCTTCCAACTGTACTGCAAATGTCTGTCTGATAATGGTTCTCAATTATTAAGATCTCACATTGACTCATCAGAGACATTTTCAAATTAAAGACGTGAGCAATAAATCTTTATGGTAATATTTTCTGACAGAGCTGGGGAATATCATGAGAGGAATATCTTTCCCAGGAAAGATGCAAACAGCAATGTGTCTAAGCAAGCTACCCTGCTTACCTTGCTTAAGTTCAGCTATAATGGTCTCTCCGCAACAGTTCTTATAATATAATGACTAAATGCTCAGAAATTATAAAAAGATAAATTTAGAAAATAGCTAAAATATACGAATGCTTATTTGAGTCAAATTGTGTCCCTAGCTAGACTTTGCAGGTAATTTAAAAATGGCTGAGAAAAATTAAACACCACATTTATATGTAAAATTGCAATTTGCTATGTTAAATTTGCTTGAAGAAGCCAGGAGGTGATGGCTCATAATTACAATTCCAACTACTCAGGATGATCATATATGGAGGATCACAGTTTAGGGTCAGCTCTGGTATTAAATGTCCATGTGATTTCATCTCCAAAATAGTCAGTGAAAAGCAGAAGACACGTACAGACTCATTAGAGCAAGAAAGCTGAGTATGTCCTGATTTCAAACTTTGCTTAAGATAAATTAGAAGACATTTCTTCATTAAAACAATCCAAAGCAAGATTTTCATTAGATAGCTCAGGTTAGAATGAAATTTTTTCATATGCAACACCTTATAAGTATGCTCATTCGGTAAAGATAGAGAATTCCGTATACAAAGGAAAGAAGTGATGTGAATAGCCAAGAAAGGAAGCACAATTCTTGCTATTTGTTCAACTGCCTTTTCATTTGTTCCACAATTAATTATCAAGAACAGTTGAAAAAATTAATCAAAGAGCTGGAAAAATAAGCTAAAGGACTGAACTGTTCATTTGAAATAAACAGTATCATAAAATTTACATATGCACAAACTCTCCTTTAGTATTAGAATGTGCAGCAATTATGTTTAAAATCTAGTAAGTTCTGATTCTAGGGACCCATAAAGTCCAAGTGTGCCAGTTATACTTTCTGTGATAGAGGAAATATAATTTAGAAGAGCGAAGAAGGAAATAAAATTAGTTTCTATTAAAATTGAAGGAAAGCATTAGCCGACTTCATTAAGACAAGGCGGAGACATTAGGAAATGAAATTGCATATCCCAAATAGTGTGCAAGAAGTAGGGAATGTATCTATTTCTCTTCTAAAATTATCCATTATTACTTCAAAATCTTGACAGAAATATAATTCATTGTCCTTTCCTCATTAGAATTACAGGATTTTACATAAGCGGGTAAAATAACCTTATATTGTAAAATACTTACAAGTTTGCTATTCATGCTGTTAGGCCTGGAATTGTACTTAGACTAAAAGCAGTCGATGCTTCTGTGAGAAATTCTCCAAGGAACCCAGTTTTCTTTGTATTTCTTAAATACTGCACTATCAGTGCAAAGTCTCAGTAGAAAAAGGATGACGTGTTCAATGCAGGTCATTGAGGATGCTTTCATATATGGACCATGTTTTGCTAAGATATAGGCAGAGTGAAAAAAAACCATGAAGACAATGATGTGTCTGGGGAGTAACAGAAAGAAGCTGCTGCCACCAACAATGAAGTAGGGTTCCCTTTTGGATTGTTGGTGGGAATGTAAACTGGTTCAGCCACTCTGGCAAGTGGTATGGAGATTCCTCAGAAGGCTAAACATAGAACTCCCCTATGACCCAGCAGCCCCACTTTTGGGTATCTATCCAAAAGACCATAAACATAATCACACTAAAGCCACCAGCACAACAATGTTCATCGCAGCACAATTTGTCATAGCTAGAATCTGGAACCAACCCAGATGCCCCCCAGTAGATGAGTGGATCAGGAAAATGTGGTACATATACACAATGAAATTTTATACCTCTATCAGAAAGAATGACATTGCCCCATTTGTAAGGAAATGGAAGGACTTGGAAAAAGTTATACTAAGTGAGGTGAGCCAGACCCAAAGAAACATGGACTCTATGGTGTCCCTTATAGGGAATAATTAGCACTGGTTTAGGCTAGTCACAGCAGAGGATCACAGGAGCCCAATAGCTATACCCTTATGAACACATAAGATAATGCTAAGTGAAATGATCTCCATGTTATGGAAACGATTGTTATATCACAGTTGTAACTACTTTCAACGTGCCATATGTAACTGTAGCCTCTATTATTGATGATATTCCTGTATCGCCTTCCTGTGGTTGTACCTACACTGTCTCTGTATCTTATCTGAGTACATTGGAAACTGTATATACTGGTATTAGAACCAGGAAATTGGAAGGGAATACCAAAATCAAGAGACACAGGGTAAAAAAAGACAAGCAACTACAAAAGCAATACTTACAAACTGTTTGGTGAAAATGAACTGAACAACTCATGGGGGGAGGAGGAAGGGAAAAGGAGGAGGGGGAGGGGGAAATGAGGGACAAGGTAACAAACATTACAAGAAATGTATCCAATGCCTAATGTATGAAACTGTAACCTCTCTGTAATTCAGTTTGATAATAATATATATATATTAAAAAAAGAAGCTGCTGCCATACTCTCTTTCAGTAAAGAGAGAGCAGAGCTACCAGAACTGGTGGGAACTCTAGCTATTGGAAGAGGTCCTTGATAGTCACGACTCTGGGTGAGTATGACAGCCACTGCCAAAAGCATAGCTGGATGTGGAAGAGGGTTAAGGGAGTGTCAGGAAAGATAGAGGGTAAAATTCTTTTTTCTGAATAATTATTTATTTATTGTCCAAGTGATGTACAGAGGGGCTACAGTTTCATACATAAGGCAGTGGGTACATTTCTTGTACATTATATGCATGTGTAAAGATAATACAATGAAACTTTAATAAAATTGAGATAGCCAGTAATAAAACAATAATGAAGAAAAGTAAAATGGTTTTAATGTAAACTTTACAAAACAGGTAACGGAGCAGACAAACTTTCTAGCATAAGGTTCTAGCAAGTTCTGCCTAACCATAGTACTAAAACCAACCATAGATTTTAATCTCTGAAACAGTGAGCCCAAATACATATTTCCTCCTTTAAAATTTAATTTAGCTAGGTTCCCGTGGCTCATGCCTGACGTCCTAGCTACTCAGGAGGCTGAGATCTGAGGCTCACAGTTCAAAGCCAGTCCAGGCAGGAAAGTCTATGAGACTCTTATCTCCAACTAGCTACTGAGAGACAAAGGATAAAAAGACAAATGATTCCAAAAGCAATATTTACAAAGCCATTTGGTGTAAAGAAACTGTACAACTCATGGGGGGGGGGGAGAGGGAAAAGGGGAGGGGGAGGCAGGGGAAAAATGAGAGAGGAGGTAACAAGTTGAACAAGAAATGTACTCACTGCTTTACATATGAAACTATAACCCCTCTGTAATTCACTTTGACAACAAAGGGTAAAAAGCAGCAAAAAGGGGAAAAAGCCAGAATTGGAGCTGTTGCTCAAATGGTAGAGTTAGCCTTGAGCAAAAATGTTCAGAGACAGCATCCAGGCACTGAGTTCGAGGCCTAGGACGGGCATAAAAAATTAAGTCAACAGAGTAATGGGCTTTCAATTACTGCATTATATCATCTGCTGGGGAAAAGATTCAGAGAGAACCTATTAAGATCATTGTCATCCCCATTCACTATGTGCTTAAGTTACATTCTTTAATGAGCAATGCTTGTGGCTTCATAATAGAAGGCAAAGCAGAACTCACTGAAGTAATCCATCCATTATAAATGAACAAACAATTAAGCAACAAACACAGAAAGTACAGTGGGACAACTACTCAGAAAAGCTATAATACATAATATAAATGTACCTATCCAATTATAAGACATGAAAAGTCTTTTAAAATGTTGTTGGGTGCAGTGAAGGGAAAAGATACCCAAAAAACACCCTCTCCTAAGAAGGGGCAGATGTCATTTAACAGATGAGGACTGCAAAGCTCTCATTAGAAAAACGTTCAGGGAAATAAATGTTCTTCTTTTATTGTTCCAACATGGATAGACCTGAATGTTATTGTGCTAATTGCAATAAACTGGACACCAAAAGAAAAAAAAGCACAATGTCACTTATGTGTCATTCAAACAACAGTTCAGATATATAGAAATAGAAAATTCAGTAGTGATTGCAAGCAGTTCAAAGGGCACAGAGTTGTAAATATGGAGAATGGACAAGTCTGGAGATGTAATGTGCAATATAAAAACTTAGTGAATAAAACTGTACTATATTTAGTATTTGTGTCAAAAACAATTTCTCTCATGACACAAAAAGTAGCTCTGTGACACGCTAAATACGTTATCTTGATTAATTATAGTACCCACATTTTAATTCTGTGTATCTCATCCCGTCATGGTATAAACTTCAAATATACACAGTAAAATTCATTTTAGAAAATAACTAAAAAAGTGTCTGAGGATGTAGCTCAGCGGTAGAGCACTGACAGCATGTACAAGACCAGGTTTGATCCCCAACACTGCAAGATAAATAAGTAAATAAATAAATAAGTAAAAAGGAAAGCAAGAGCTGAAATCATGCCTAGAGAAAGAAAGAAAAGGCTGGAAATGTGGCTTGGTAGGGTGCTTGCTTAGCATGCATAAAGCCCTGAGTTCCATTCCTCAGTACCACATAAACAGAAAAAGCTGAAAGTAGAGCTGTGGTTCAAGTGGCAGAGTGCTAGCCTTGAGCACAAAGAGGCTCAAGGCCAGTGCCCAGGCACTGTGTTCAAGCTCTAAGACTGGCAAAAAAAAAAAGAAACAAAGAAAAAGACTATGAAAATTTCTGATCAGAGAGCATCTATGAGAGCTGTAAATTAATTACTAAGTAATAATTCAATGTTATACTTTAATGAGCAACACAAACAATAAACTAACCCCAAATTGAACAGAAAAAAAATGAATTTACAATCCTCATAGCAGAAATAATTGAAATAAATACAGAAAAAACAACAGAAAATCAATTAAAGTAAATGTTCATTGTTGTTTTCTTAGCTAGTGTAATGGTTTGAATGTGTCAGAATGTTAATGTGGTGGGAAAGATTCCCCACGGAAATAGTGCTGAGAAATCGTAATGGGAATTGTTTGAGACAATGGAAGCCTTGCCCTCATGAACAGATCATTTCTGTTATCACAAGAATGGGTTCCTTAGAAAAAGAACCCTCTTTCATCCTCTTCTCCCTCTTTCTTCCCTTCTTTCTGTGGGCTAAGGTAATTGTCTATTTACAAAAGAATAAATGGGACACATGGTAAATGATCCTAATCTCTCATCCTACCCTATGGCCTCCACTCCAAAGCAACATAGATGAAGAGGAAGTTGTTGGAAGCAATTTTGTCAAACCTCCTGAAATTAGTCGAACATTTTACAACTGAGCAAATAGTCAATGAAGAAAGAGGATTTAGACAGGGTAAGAAATGAATGTGATTATTTTTTAGCCTGCATTAATCTGTCCCTCTACCTGTCCCCTTCTTTGGCAGTAGATTTGGTTTCTCACATCTTTTATTCCTATTATGTGACCATGATACCTGGGGCTGGAGAGAGCAGAGCGGACATTATTGACAAAGTATTTTGTGTATCTACTCTGATCTTTAGAGGGTAACCTGAAAAAGTGCACCAGGCATTCATATCTTTGTTGCCTAACTTAGTACTCAACCCAAGAAGGAGTAAATTTTATTCAGAACACTACTGGAATAGCTGACACTCCTCAAATTCTGGAGTGATTTAGATGAGATTTGTCCTCTCCAAGAGTCATGTTGAAATTTAGCTGTCAATGTAACAGTGTTGATATGTGTTTGTACCTTTGAGGGTGGTCGTATTCATGAAGGGATTCATGTATTCATGAAGGGATTCATGTATTCATGAAGGGATTATTACAGAGGTTGCAGAACTGGATTAGTTACTGTAAAAGTGTGTTGATAGATACACTTACAAAATATAATACAAAATACAATCCTTACAAAATAATTTTATTTGTAACTGAACACACAGTTTAATGAACCTTCCATAATTTTAAAATTCCAGCAAACCCTGGGGAAGGGAGAGAATTTAACATAGAAGCCACTACATCAGGTAGAACCCTTGAGGAATAGGAAATCTTATCTTCAATAAGGAATGAGGACTAGTGAGTAGGGGAGAAAATAAATATTTTTATTGTGCCATTCTAAGGCTAGAACTCTGGAACTTGGTGCTGTCCCTGTGTAGTTTTGCTCATGACTACCACTAGGGCCACAGCTCCATTTTTTGCTTTTTTTTTTTTTTTTGGATAGCAAATTGGAGATAAGTAATTACTTAGAAAGGCAAAGGCAATGTTCAACCAAATAAAACACCACGAAGGGATGGGGTAGAGTCAAGGGGAAATGGATCAGTGAATGAAAAAGAGAAGAGTAAGAGAATGTAGTCAAAAATTCATTGTATATCCTACAAATTGAAGAGTGAGGGGAGGGATGGGTAGGGAAGAGATGAGTGAGAATGTGGAAAGGAGTGACACTGATTCAGACGCATTGTATTCACAAACTGCTTTGCTAAATGGCAACTCCTTTGTTACACTACTTGAAGATAATAAAATATGAAAAAAGTATCATGGACTTTCCTGCCTAAGCTGACTGTGATTGTCAGGTCTCAGCTTCCTATGAGTAGCTATGGGAATGAGCAACCAGTATCTTGTGGAAGGCTTTCAGCATGGAGGAAAACAAAGAAGCCATACCTTGAAAACAAAATTATCTATTACTTTAGAGAAACTCAGTCTCCAAGATAGAAGGCTCACATAGTCTTTCGGAGAGGAAGGGCAAGAAAAAACTCTACCGCTCCATATATCCTACTGAAGCTGTAGGAAAATGAGTTCTTTTCACCATGAAGATAAGTATTTCCCTTATATTATCAGGGGTTGAAACTAAGCTAGTAGTTAGAAATGGATAAAGAGAAATATGGGAAGGTGAGAACTATTTAGTATTCAATAGGAGATACAAAAGAGACTTTGTCCACACAAAAATTTTACACATGAGTAAAAGAAGGACAATGGGTAGGATGTGAGTTTACCCTAAAAATACTTTGGACCTACAAATTCATTTGTCTTAAAATGGTTTGAATTCTACCTTTCAATTATATTGTAACATCTTTGTTGGCAACAGGAGTTACTAGCTTATCTTTCTTATTTATATCGAGCTATTCCCTATAAAATACTAAAAGTATTCTTTTAAGATAAAGCACTTTTAATGAAACAAGTCATCCAATTATGGAGTGATTTCATGCTGAAAAGGCCATATGTAGAATTATAATATATGTATTATATGGGCTTATGCTTCATTGGCAAGTGTCAAGTACCTGAGCTATGCCCCTCTCTAGTTTGCTTGCTTTTTAGGGAAGGGTTGCATTCTTTTGCTGGATTGGCCTAGCACCAAGATCTTTCTGTCTCTACCTCTCAAGTACCTGAGATTGTAGTTGTGTATCATTGTGGCCAGTATATAAAGTCACTCTAATTCATACAATAACCCTAATTGATAGGTATTATTATCTATCATTTTAAAAATGGTAAAGCCAAGCCAAAGGCCATTTAAAGAAGCTCCAAGGTACCCCCAAACATACGTCTAACTTGAATTTTCTGGGAAGGATATTGGAGTTTGAACTCAAGGCCTCACTGTTGTTACACAAACCTTCTACCACTTGAGCCATGCCCCCCCCTCTTTTTCTCTATCTCAAGTCTCTTCTTATAAAGGCATTAATTCCATCATGAAGACTCCATTCTCATGAAGTGTTACTTCTCAGAGGTCTTACTTGCACGCACCATCACAGTGGAGATTAGGACTCCAACATATAGGTGTGGAAGGAGCACATTTAGTACATAGAAAGGACCCAGAGGATTCACATTTACGATCTGGAGAATAATTGGAACAATCTCAAGAGATCAATGGTTCTTATAAAAATTCAAATACACAATTTACTCTTTTCCATAACTAGCTATAATGCTTAGGCAAGCTTCTCTAAATTTGAGATAAAACTCTTTCCATGGAATTTTGTGTTAGATTTAATCTTTGTAAATTACATACTCAAAACTGTCACTGAAGCTGGGTCCTGGTGGCTCATGCAATAAAACATATGTTAATGATATTGTGAGGGGATATGGAGGGGAAAGGGATACAGCAATATTTTCACGCAATTGATCAACACACTGTTAACCATACAGTGGCACGTAGTGTCTCTCTGCACATACTGAGAAGATCAAATGAGCATGTCAACAGTAATACTCCCAAAGAAAAGAGAGTATAGGCTCAAGTAGTAAAATGCATCGAATTAAAAGCTAGATTATATGATGAAAAGGTACCACTGGATTTATTCTTTTGATTTAAGAAAATGCTCTGGAGGAAAAAAATGTCTTTTTTTCCAAATTAAAAAAGTAAGAATATGTATACTGTGACATGTCTATATTCTTTTTTTAATCTTTAAAATGCATGCCTACAGTCAAATACATCCACTGTTGTGTAATTACATTAAGATAGGAAGCTCATTAGTGAGAAGACACCTCTGATGGAACTGTGATTACTTTCCACCACCATTTCTTCTGTGATTGGCATCTTCTCTGTTCTTCTCAGTCCAAATGGCTTTTCAAGTTGCTAGAGGGAGTTTTTCCTCATCATCACAGTGAAATGCCAGACTTATAATAACCACTGCCTGGAGACAGGAGCTAATAATCTATTACACCAAACTCTGAGAATCAATTAAACTACTTTATTGAATCAATGAGTCAAACTTTCATCAAGCTTCCTCTCTAAGGCCCTAAAGCACAACAATTCTTTCCTTAGATATCCATTATGTCAGTGTTTTCTTTCTAGATGTGCTATGTATCTGCCCATTTTTCTACTCTGGGAAAAGACTCATGCTGTATGGGGTAGATCAGGGAAGATTGTGTTACTATAAGACCACTAAATAAAAATTACAGTGAAGAGGAATTTGGGAGTAGAGGGAGAAAAACTATTCAACACTAAGTCCATTATACTACGGAAGGGGGACAGGAGAGTGCAGTCATGATATGTAATGCATATCCTGTGAAACTAGGAAAATTGAGGGCATGGGTTGAATTGGAAGGGATGCGTGCTCACACATCTAGGCATCGGCTAATCTAGGCAGAGCTCAGGTGGAGCAATAAGTGTGCTCTGTTTTTCTTTTTATTTTATTGGGCTTCCAATTAGCTAGTCTAGGCTATGTTCTTTCTCTAGCCATAGCCAAGAGACAAGAGCAAGTGGAAACACACAAGCCTCTTGAGGCCGCACATAAAAACGAGTTCCTTGCACTTCCATTTTACTCTACAATAAAAGGCAGACCATGCCATCTTATACAAGTCTGATTTGGGAAGGATATTGTTAAAAAATAACACGAAGGAGGAATAAGAATTGAATATCTACAATAAACCTGAGATAGAGATGACTATTACAATTCTAAACACAACCTAAGTTCAGTTATGATGAATTAAATTCCCATTCGAGAGTCTCACTCTTCGAGACTTCAAGAAGAGCAATTCTGTGTGGTGTGATGGTGCATACCTGTAATGATAGCACAGGAGAGGCTGAGGCAGGAAGATTGGGAGTTGAGGTCAGCCTAGGATACGTAGTGAGGCTCCGTCTCAGGTTCAGCAACACTAACAAATACAAAATCATCCTATACAAAAATCAACTCCAAATGGATCAAAGATCTTCATGTAAGATCTGAAACTCTGAAGCTATTTTAGAAAAGCAGGGACAACATTGGAAAATGTAGACAGAGGTAATGACTTTTGAATAAGACTCCAAATCACAGAAGTAACAAATGGATCAAATTAAAAGGTTTCTGTATATAAAAGGAAATATTTGCCAGAATCAAAGAACACGCAACAGATTTAGTAAAGATTTACTAGCCATATAATAGATAAAGAATTAATATCTAGAATGTGTAAAAATCCCTCAAATTGAACAACGAAAGAATAAAAAATACAATTAATGGGCAAATGAACTGGACATTTCTCGGAAGAAATACAAATGCCTGATAATAGATTTGTGACATATTCAACATCCTTAGTGATAAAGTAAATATGAATTGGAATTAAGATTCCATCTCAGCCTAGTCAGAATGCTATGAGGATGTATATTTGTGTGTGTGCATGTGCACATATGCATGCATGCACACATGTGTATAGGCAGAACCTACACAGTCTTGGTAAGAAATTTTAATAGTGTAACTACTGTGGAAATCAGTATGAAGGCTCCTCAAAACCTGAAAAGAGACCTACCTAGTGATTCTCCCATACCACTCTTCGTCATATAATCAAAGAAATGTTAAACAATACACAAGAAAGATACTTGCATACATTCATAATAGCCAAGCTGAGGTGCTTAAAAACCAATATATGGATATGTACAAATTCCAATAACACATATTTTTCTCTTCTGTGTAATCTAGACCTGAAATAGTGATGATAATGGGATATAAATGTAAAAGGGGGCTATTTAGGACAATCAATAAGACTGTGAGGGGGGGAAAAGGAAGGACACTGAGAGGTGAAGAGGATAGAGTTATGTTATATAAATCTCTATCTCTATCTATGATGGAAGCATAATGAAACATACCAAATACTGTTTGAGAAGAGGGCAAAGGGGACATAAGAGTGAGTGAGGTAGCTCAAAGTACACTTTATACATCTACAAAATTATTGTAGTGAACCCACCTTGTACCACCAATGTATACTAACTAAAAATAAAATTAAAAAATAATGCCAATTCATTGTCAGAGACAACAGAAAAATCTAGATTATATCTTGCTTTCTGTGATGTAAAAGTGTAAATATATTTCTAATACAGTTGTATATTGGTGTGTTGACCTTCACCATGTACACCAAACTACAGAAATTTATCTAAATCAGTTATTACAATATTATCATGAATGTTATTTAATTTGAGAAAAAGGACAAATGCTTTTGTGCTTTTTGAAATAGGGCCCCAAGCATTTGGTAGCCATTTGTTCATTGTTCTCTCTGATTGTTATCCAGCTCTAATATCTGTACATTTCAACACTGCCTCAGCCACTTGTGTAGAAGAGTCTCTGAGTGGGATGTTTAACAGTTGGTATATGATTCCTAGTTGGCCAGATTCCAAATAATCACTAACTGGTAGAAATATCTCAGTGTATTACACAAAGAAAAGGCAATAGTTGACATGTAATTTGGCTGTACATATTTAGTAAATTATAATGGGAGCAGAGGGAAATTGCATTTTCAACAAATATATCAAGAAGCTAATGTTTTATACTAATTTGTAGTTTCAATATCTGTTTCCTTTCAACTGTGAATAGGAAATTATTTAAATCAGTGAATTCTAAATATAGGAAAAAATGAGAAAAGAACCAATTTATTTAAAGCCTCAATTTTCTAAACTCTTCTTTGTTTAATAAAAAGACATAACATTGTTTTATAATCTAGACTTGATTAAAAAGTCACATGGCACATCGATAATAAATGCCATGTCTGTATGATGATATAAAACATATAAATTACACATTTTGGTTATAGTTAGATATGTGTTTAAAACATATAATTGATTTAGTACAAATTCTTGTGTCCTCACAAATTTGTTACTTCATTAGGAAACTTGACACAACTCTGTGTGTGTGTGTGTGTGTGTGTGTGTGTGTGTGTTAGCGTAACTAAGGATTCAACACATGGTCTCATGTTTGCTAGGCATATTCTCTACCAGTTGAATCTCATATATTGTCCTTTTCCTTTTTTGCTTGATATTTCGGATGTGATCTCAAATGTTTTCATGATCTTCCGTCTTCTACCTCCCCAATAGCTGGATCATGAGCATTGTGTCATTGTTTAAAACTATTTATTGAGCCCTTGTTATTTATAAATTATGTACAAATCCACACATAGATCTGGAAGATATTTATGTAAGGAATAGTAAAACTATCTCCAGAAACACTGATGATGAGAACAAACATTTCTCTACATTTTTATTAGCATCAGTCAGTTGGACAAGGGCATTTCATTTTGACATGTCTAAGTATGTGCACAGTAATCAACCCCATCCAACATATCCCCTCATCCCCACTTTCCCTTACCAAACCAATCCCAACAAAATTTGCTGTTCCTTTTCATGTATGTACATGAGCTATTTTGACCGTATTCACCATCACCATCTCATTTGCCTTCCATCCTCTCAGTACTACCCACACCTCAGATAGGATATGTTTACATTCCTGCTACTCATTTTAAAGTCTATATTAATATATATTTCCCACATACATGTGTGGTACTTTAATCAAGTGGATCCCCTTATTTACTAACGCTTTTGCCATCCTCTCTACCCCCTTTTAGACAATAGCTTTCAAGGAGTTTCCTTTATCCTTCTTCATACACAGAGCCAATATATTTTAGTACTAGAGAACCTACATTTTGGAGTTTTTACTACATAGGGCAGTGTTGATTGTGTTATAGTCATTATGTCATTCAATTCTCATAATCTTTAGACTAGAAAGATTAGGTAATATTTTCTTTTCTTTTGCAATGAGAGAAAAGAAGTTTAAGCTTTAAAGTTAATGAAAAGAGCAAAGTTTGAATTTGAGCATAGATTGGATTGACTCTGTATTTATCCCTACTGTGCAATAGGTAATAAATGCTTCTATAAGAAAAAAACCCGATAAAGCCCAAAGAGAGGGAGTTAGTTAGATATTAAGGAAGAGAGCCATAAATGGATAGGGTGCAGGGAGAAAAAAATTGAAGCAAAGAGACACATTGGTAACATTAAAACTCTACAGAGAATATTCAGGCAACTGCAAAGAATCCTGGAATGGCTGATGCATTTGAAGTCTGAGGTGGAAGGAAAAATACAGAGAAATAATTCTGAAAGGAAGACTTGGAATTAGTTTGTGTTTTGAAGGCTTTTCTTAGAAAATTATAAGATCTCATGATTTTAAACTCATCAATTATTTTAAAATTATCCGTGTAACTATTTGTGGAATAAAATATTGACTCAATGAATGAATGCACATGTAATTGGGCACCTACTACTTCTGGAGAAGTAATTTCACTCTTTAAGAGCCATGATTTTAACCCTAACTGATATAAAACAAGATGAGATAGCATTTATTTCATAATGAATGTTTGTTTTTATTTAATGGCTATATATTTAAAAGGAGATAAAGACTAGATAAAACTATTCTCAACTATTACTCTGACAATGAGCACAAAAATACATAAAAGGCATACTGGAACAAATTAAACTAAGGACTAATTAAACTAATTTGAAGTGCTACACCATAATAACATCAAATTCAAGGCAAAGTTGAGTCTAATGTTGGTCCATTTCCTCTAGTGAATTGTTACTTATTATTAAATTTTGAATAGTCTCTGTTTGGACTAAGGTATAAGATTCATTTTCTAGTTTCAACACATTGACAGAAATCTTTTGATAAGTATTTGAGCTGTTGGCTTCATGTTTGTATCAAAACATTGGAATTATAGTGAGAGAAGCATTTGATTAGTATGAGTTAGCCTAGATATTTCTAGGGTTTGATCAGTAAGATATGAAATTCAGTATGGTGAAATTCAAACATATCTCCAATATTTCTCCTATCATACTACTCACACAGATGAAGGTAGCTTTGCCTTTGTTTTCCTGAATCCACATGCAAACAGCTAGTAACTGGTTTCTTTTCCAAATGACATGTGGGCCTACTCTAGTTATATAAAGGATATACCCAATGTAGAGCTCTTGACTGTGACATGAATTTTTTCTTCTGTAGAATATCTTCCTTCTTACATAATATTTAAGGGGAACTTTCTTTCTTACAGAGGAATTCAGGAGTCAAGCCTCCTGTCCTGGATGGGATGACACTCTTTTCTACAATGAGTTCAGGGCATCCATCATTGGACTTTACAGGACCCACAAACTGAATTTCTCCTGCTAGTCATACCATGAGTATACTTAGCTCATGGCTGACTCACAATCTGCTCAAACCATAATTCTCTAAAATGTAGAAACAGTGGACCAGACCCAAAATGGTTCCTACCTCTGCAATCTAGTAAGGATTTGCACCTCGTCATATAGAGAAGTTCTCTCTATCTCTTCATATATAGGTGTGTACATTTACATATACATTTACATATACACATATAAGCTATAGATACCTAGATGTATGTATAATAAAATTTGTAATGCAAATTAAATATATGTATATATAGGATAGCTGTATATGTATATCTTTAAATTAGATCTTTCTGCCTGACCTTTTAAAAAGATTTGTTTTATTTTTCCATGCCCAGTGATATCATTATTATTAATTTAATACTAATACTTAGATTGAATTATATTTCCCAAATGTATCATACATTCATAATCTCATTGCTTCATTTGGAGACTGAAATCTAGGTGGCCATTTATATTTTATTGCCATAATTAGCTCTCATCAATTCAGCTCTCAGTTAAGAAAGAGATAATGTTCATGTGCATGATGCATCCTCCAAAATCAATGGCTTTTCTATATGCCAACAATGCGAAGAGTGTGGCTGAAATCAAGAAAGCAACTCCTTTTGCAATAGCCTCAAAAAGTAAAATACTTAGGAAATTACTTAAGAATAACCTTAACAAAAGACATGAAGGATGAAAACTTTAAAAGCCTGTAAAATGAAATTAAAACAGAACTAAGGAAATGGAAAAACCTCCCATGCTCCTGGATTGGGAGGATTGACATCATGAAAATGGCAATCCTGCCAAAGGCTTACTACAAATTCAAAGCAATACACATCAATATCACAACACCATTCTTTAATGAAATAGAAGCAATCCAAAAAGACCCCAAATACCAAAAGCAGTCCTTAGCAGGGAGAACAGTGCTGGAGGAATTTCAATACAAAACTTCAAACGCTATTACCAAGCTTTAGTAAAAACAGCTTGGTAGCTTGGTATTGGCAAAAGAACAGACCTGAGGACCAGTGGAATAGAACTGAAGACCCAGATATGAATCCACAAACCTATGACCACTTAATCTTTGCTAAAAGATTATTATATTTTAACTAAATGGATAAATAATTCTTTCTGGACTCCTGCCACAACTTTATCCTCCACACCGAACCAATCACCAATCTTGTAGTATCTGCTTCTTTAAAATATTCTGAATCTCTTCTGCTCTCTTCATATCAGAGAGCAGTAACTGGTTCAGCGTCTCATTGTTTTATGCTTGGACTATGTCAGCAGCTTGCTACATGGGTTTCTTGCCTGCTTTCCTCCTCCTTTCTAATTTCCCTATTCATGCTATCTTTGGCATGGCTACAAAATGAACATGGCAGTCTCATAACTCAATCTTTTTCCTGGAACTAAATGATGCACAAAATAAAATTTATATTTTATAAAAATAGTCTGCTATATTTGTTCCTGAGGATCTTTGTCTCATGTATCATTATCCTTGATAATCAGAACCAGAATTATAAAAAGTTGTAATCCTAGGATGTCTAATAGTTTGGTACCTAATCAAGTTAATATTCTTTAAATACTTCCTCAGTCATGTGAAAATAAAGGTAAGAATGAATTAAATTCTTTTTGTATTATCTTTTAGTTGTACAAAGAAGTTGCCATTGAACAAAGCAGTTTATGAATACCATACATCTTGACCAGTGTAATTTCTTTCCTCTAGGAATGAAATTTTCATCAATATAATCTTACTTCTCTTTATGTTTAAGGTAAAGGATTTATGACAATTTATTCCATACAATTTCCTAATTGTAGCAACTGGTAGAGAAGCAGAACAAACCATTTAAAATCTAACTACTAGTTAAATTTTATCATTCGCAGCAAAATGGATGGAAATGGAGATTGTCACATTAATCGAGATAAGCAAAGCGCAGAAAGACAAATATGGCAAATTTTCTTTACATGGAGCATATAGACCATAAAAAACAATAAAGTCATGATTGTAAAATTGAAGTACTTTAGAGTGAATCAGTGGGTTGAAGGAGGGGAAAGAAGATGGTGACAAGGCTGAAAATAGCACAATGAAGCCTACAAAAATCTGTTAAAGGGCTGGGAATATGGCCTAGTGGCAAGAGTGCTTGCCTCGTATACATGAGGCCCTGGGTTCGATTCCTCAGCACCACATATACAGAAAATGGCCAGAAGTGGCGCTGTGGCTCAAGTGGCAGAGTGCTAGCCTTGAGCAAAAAGAAGCCAGGGACAGTGCTCAGGCCCTGAGTTCATGGCCCATGACTGGCCAAAAAAAGAAAAGAAAAGAAAAAAAAATCTGTTAAAGTGGGGCAAGTAGGGTAGTTAGGAAAGTGGTGGGCTGGGAATATGGCCTAGTGGTAAAAGTGCTCGCCTTGTATACATGAAGCCCTGGGTTTGATTCCCCAGCACCACATATACGGAAAATGGCCACAAGCAGCGCTGTGACTCAAGTGGCAGAGTGCTAGCTAGCCTTGAGCAAAAAGAATCCAGGGACAGTGCTCAGGTCCTGAGTCCAAGGCCCGGGACTGGCAAAAAAAAAAAAAAGGAAAGTGTAGCAAGAATCCGGTGTATACTCTACAAAATTACAAAGAATAAGGGAAAGACTGGGTAGGGGAGGGATGGTGAGAATGTTGAAATGGGTGACATTGATCAAGATACATTATATGAATAAACTGCTTTGTTAAATAGCAACTGCTTTGTACAACTAAAAGATTTTTAAAGTGAATAAAACCTATGGCACAAGTAAATAATAAGAGTAACAAAGATGTGGTAAATTTGATCAAAGTATACAATCTGCATGTTATATTCAAATATATTTCAAATATATATTTCAATTTTATTTTATATATATTTTGCTCAAGGATAGTGCTCTACCCATTTGAGCTACAGGTTCACCTCTAGATTTTATTTTTGATGGTTAATTGGAGGTAAGCATCTCATAGACTTTGCTGCCTGGACTGGCTTCAATCCATTATACTCAGATCTCACTCTCCTGAGTAGCTATGATTCCGATGCCTGGCAATGTCCATACTATTTTTTTAAAGAGTAAAATGAATTGCAGAACTATTGTATATACTTATGAAAATAACAACTATGTGTATAAACAAAAAGGTTATTAAATGGGCATGCATAAATTTTAATGAAGATCAGGAAAAGATGCTACAGAGCTTGATACTGAGTGGTAATGGCGATACTGAGGCATTTATTATATATCATTTCATTTAATGTTTCAAACATCACTGCACGGTATCTGTTACTATAACCATGAGATTTAGAGATCCTAGATAAAATAGACTCAGTTACAAAAATGGTTAAAAAGAAGGGGAGAGAGAATAGTAGCCAAGACTTACCTAGTCAGTACAGCATTATTTACCAGCCAGTGTTTAACATACATGACTGGCTAAATGTAACACTATCATGGCACATTGAAATAAGTAATTTTCTTCAGTATATTAACAGTAGAGTCCAGATCTCTTCAAATGCTAATCATGAATCACTAAAAATGTATATATTACCTCTTCCCAAATTAATTTTCTTATAATACTGCTTTGTTCACATGCCACCATTTTCATCTGTAATGTTACTATAATCAGGTTAAAGTTAGGGAAATGGTATACTCAACCAAGATTAGAAATGTCATATATAGGACAATCTTATTTTGTTTATAGAAGAAATATTACCAAAACTTGCATGACTTTTATCTACTTGTTCATTCAGAAGTTATAAATGAATAGATCACAGGGCTCAGAGCCAGTTCACATTGTTACTTGTCAATCTGTCATTCCATTACTGAGGTATCAAAACAAACTTACTCTGTACTAGAGACAGTAGTACTTTGTTTATCTTGCCTTTGAATAGGAAATGCTCCCTTCCATGTTAGAAAAAATATTTATATATGAAAAAATCATCTAGAGTAATCATAGCCAATTCTGGATCCAATATGAATCTTCCTGCTAAAAAGATTTTGTTTATAAATGTCCTGATTATAACAATGTCAGGGAAAAGAATACACTATTTACTATTTCATACATTATACTGCTCTCTGATTGTTTCTATACTTTAGATGGTCATTAGGTTTTATATTTACCTTACTAAAGAATGCAGCACTCGCTGTCTTCATGTGATTATGTAGACCAAAGTAGATGGAGTCGTTTCCCTGCCAGTGGAGGAGGCCTCTTACAATATTTGTATATAGGTATGATTTCAGATGGATGAATTTTAACAACCTCAAAATAAATGTAATTTATACTGATTTTTAATTAAAATTTACATTACAGTTCCATCTGTTATTTAAGGTAAACATATTAGAATAAAATTTTAATTTGATTTGACACTGAAATTAGAAGTACAGATTTAAAAACTGTGCCATATGGACTCTGCCCTTTTCTAGCCAAATGACATGGCATAAGTAATATATTCTGTCCACAGCTTAGTTTGTTCAACTATAGAATAAAAACAATACTGACCTGTGCCTCACAGAATTTAACTAAACTTAAATAGAATGTAAATAATGAATGAACATCATATGCTGGGCACTGGTTGCTCATAATTCTAGCTACTTAGGAGGTTGAGATCTGAGGATCATAAAGAAAGCCAACACCAGCCGAAAACTCTGTGAGACTTTTACCTGCAATTATCCAGGAAAAAACCTATAGAGGTGTTGCTCAAGTGGGAGAGCACCAGCCCTGAATGGAAAAATTTGAGTAGGACCTATGTCTCAGTGTGCCAAGAAATCCAAGGCAGGCAGTGTTTGCATGTGTTGTATAATGACTTTTGCTTTAGAAATCAGAAGGTGAAGCTTCGTGTGAGAAAGTTAGACTTGGGTCAGCCAAGCTTTAAAGTGAGGAGCTGGTAAGACACCTACATGAGCCTATTATTGCGTATAGAATGGGGCGGAGTTTCCCAGGGCAGCCCCTGACGTTATCCCTAGGCAACGGGAGGCGGAAGTTCCGCTCTGGTGGCCATATTGGAATTTGAGCGGGTGCTTTCTCTGAAGAGGTTTTTCTCCGGAAGAGTCGCTCGCTACTCAGGTCACCAGAGGAAGGTATCCCAGGCAGTTTCCAGTGTTAAGGTAAGAAATGTGACTGAGGCCTGACAAGACTTACTTAGCACATAATAACTCACCTCCTCTGTCACCCATGGAAAGCCCCCTGGACACAGTAGTCGCGTAGAGAAACGGTCATCCTAAGATGGCGGCAGTCCGTTGTTGATGCTGCAGCATGGAGATTTGGGCCGAAGAGTTTAGAGGCCACCACAGAGGGATCCTCAGTTTACCAAAACCAGGGAAGTAAAAGTCCTGTCTGGTAAATATGGTGAACTTGGGGTAGGAACTTTCAATCCCAGAGGAAGCTTCCTACAAGTCTCTGCTTTGGCCCCGATGTGCCATGGCTTCCTGTACATTGTACCCGGATAGGTTTATTGGGGAAAATAACAGGACTCTCAGTAATCACTATACATGTAAACACAGCATATGCCCTGTATAAGCTGCCATTTTATCCACTACGGTGGGGCTGCAACTCAGTGACTCCGGAGGAGAGATCCAAACAGTACCACTTTTAGAAGGCAGCCTGGCATCAGATACTGAGATACCCGGTCATTCCAAGTATGCCATATTCTATAGGTGGGACAAGATTAATATTCATGGCTACTGTACACAGAAAAACAGACCTTATCCGAAAACAGTATTTAAAATAAGAAGAGTTGGAGGTATAACTGGAGTGACACAGCATTTCTTTACTTTCACTTCAAACCTTGCTTTCAAAAGAAAAAAACTATGATGCCGGCCTGGGAATATGGCCTAGTGGCAAGAGTGCTTGCCTCGTTTACATGAAGCCCTGGGTTCGATTCCCCACCACCACATATATAGAAAACAGCCAGAAGTGGCGCTGTGGCTCAAGTGGCAGAGTGCTAACCATGAGCAAAAAGAAGCCAGGGACAGTGATCGGGTCCTGAGTCTAAGCCCCAGGACTGGCAACAAAAAGAATGTTTATTTAAACTATGATGCCTCTTTATATGTGTGTACCTACTGGGGCTTGAACTCTGGGCCTCATGTTCTGGCTTAGCATTATTCCTGAAGTCTGGTGCTCTACCACTTAAGCCACAATTCCACTTCCACTTTTAGCTGGTTAATTGGAAATAACAGTGTAACAGACTTTTCCTCCTGGGTTGGGTTTGAAAGTCAGGCAGTCTTCAAATCTTCAAACCTCCTCAGTAGCGAGCAATCAGGCATGAGCCACCTAGGCCTCAGAAAATGCTCTCCCCCCCTTTTCTAATAGACTGTATACTTCATTTAAAGACACACATATCCCCTCATTTCCTTGTTTTGTTATCTCTGGGAACAAGATACCTTGGTTTAAAAGAAGAATTCTCAATTTAGCAAAGCAGTTTACACACCCTGCCACAAATAAATGTACCACCAAACCACAAGTCATAGGTATCCCCAAAGACACCTGCATTGCCCAAACTGGGACTCCTGTTTCATTTTATGCAGATCAAGAACCTAAAACCCTTAACAATGTACGGCTCCACCTTCTTTCTTTCTTTTTTAAATTATATTTAAGTAGTTGTATAAAGAAGTTTCCATTCAACAAAGCAGTTTATGAATGCAATGTATCTTCATCACTGTCACACCTTTGAACATTCTCTCCCATTCCTTTTTTTTTTTTTGCCAGTCCTGGGGCTTGAACTCAGGGCCTGAGCACTGTCCCTGGCTTCCTTTTGCTCAAGGCTAGCACTCTACCTCTTGAGGCACAGAGCCACTTCCGGCTTTTTCTGTTTATGTGGTGCTGAGGAATTGAACCCAGGGCTTCCTGCATGCTAAACAACCACTCTACTGGTAATCCACATTCCCAGCTCCTCCCATTCCTTTTAACAGCATCCCTTCCTTGAATTTTCTTAATTTTGTAAGATGCATTAAAGGTAGTGTTTTGTTAGGGCTTCACTTAGTTTAACATTAAGCCTGTGGCCTTATATTACCAGAGGGAGGAGCCTCAGTGCCAGCCCTTCGAAGAATCTTTGTTCCTTTTGTGGCAGTATTGGGACTTGAATTCAGGGCCTTGGTACTGTCCCTTACATTTGTCACTCTACCACTGAGTCCCTGCTCCACTTCTGGCTTTCTAATGCTTAGAGATAAGAATTTCAGCAACTATCTTAATTGGGCTGGCTTTGAACTATGGTCCACAGATCTCAGCCTGCCAAATAGCTTGGATAACTGGCATGACCCACCAGTTGCCTGGCCTCCTTCCAGGAGTCTTGATGAAGACTTGAGAAAGGACTGACATAATCTCCACCTACAAAAGGAGGGGCTCTACCTCTACTCTTTTCCTGCTGTTATCTTTGAAAGAATTTTGGCATGGCTATAGGAATAGTAACATCAATAGAACTTCCACCACCCTCTAGTCCTTCTCTACCATCAACAATGCATGGTGAGGATGGCAGAATAGAACAATGCAGGTCTTGTCAGTAATAATTATAAATACATTCAGGAAGATTGAGGGTAAATCATACTTAAGACAGAAGGCACTTCATAGAAACCTGTTTTAACCTATTTTTGCCCTTAGCAAACCCGGGGCAGATCTATCAAGTCTCCTCTCATTTCCAGCTGGACTGGTAGTGTCAGAGAAGTGAGATTTTTTTTGTCTGAGGGGCAGATTCACATCCAGAGGGAAGAGTAGAACTCCACTCTTAGAGATCCTACTCAATCATAGTTAGGTGACTGTATCTGGAACCTCCTAACTTTTGTGTCATTGATCTTTGAGAAATGGAGACATAGGCTCGAGCAGGAAACTTCACATCTGCAGTGCTAGAAATTCCTGGTCAGACCAAGGAGAAGAAGACTCAACATCTCATCAGAATCCATGTGAGGACCTTGAATAGAAATTAAGGGGACCCCTGTGACCTCAATTTTAGTCTCCTTCCCTGTGTTGTATCTGCCCTGAAAAACCCTGAGGACTGGTATTGTATACTTACTCGCACCTGTAGTATCAAGGGCTAAACTCACTTTATCACAAGTGTCTTAGGCCTTAGTAAGAGCCACTTTGAGAATAGAGCCATGCCCCTGCATAGGGAGAGTTCATGCCTACTTTGTAACTGGAGAGACCTCACAGAATGTAGTATTATCCACCTCTCAGTGATGACGGGCCCAAGACTACACTTTCAATATGCAACCTAAGGACTTTACCTCCTACTTTCCCTGACAGAAATGCTTTAGGAACTAAGAATGACAGTGCTGAAATGAAGCATAATGTCCTTGAAAAAGAAGGCCACAACCAAGTAATGGTGCCTCATGCCTATAATTCTAGTTACTCAAAAGGCTAAGATCTGAGGATCACAATTTGAGGCCAACTGAGCAGAAAGATCTGTGAGACATTTTAAAAATATGTATTGTAAAGGTGATATATGGAATGGTTACAGTTATATAAGTAAGGTAATGAGTATATTTCTTTTTGTACAGTGTTACCCCTTCCATTTTCTCCTGCCTTCCCACCCCCTCTCCCCAAGTTGCAAACTTCATTTCCAACATAGTAGCTAGTGAATATTTGCTGTTGCATTTGTTTATCCTTTGTCCCAACATTACGGTGATTCCCCTTCACTTCCCCAAATCGGATAAACTTATATACAGGACAGTCTGTACAGAAATTAAAAATAATTGAAAACATGGAATAAACCAAAGGAAAAAAGAAATAACCGCAAACAGTACATTAAAAAGAAAAACCTCTTGTTCCATTTCTTGGAGTTCATGTCAATAAGCATCATTTTATATGACCATATGTACATAGCTGTTGAACTTTCCTCTGCTAAGAATATCCTAGACATATTCTAATTATTACAAATGAGGGAAACCATGCAGCATGTTTCTTTTGGGTCTGGTTTGCTTCCAAGCTTCATATAATTTTTTCCAAGTCTTTCCATTTCCTTATGAATGGGGCATTGTCATTCTTTCTAATGGGTAAGTAGAATTCCATTGTGTATATGTACCACAATTTCTTGATCCATTCATCTACTGAGGGGCATCTGGGTTAATTCCATATCTTAACTATGGTAAATAGTGCTGCAGTGAATATGGTTGTGCTGGTAGCTTTCCTGGGGCCTTGTTTGTGATCATTTGGGTGAATGCCCAGGAGTGGGATTGCTGGGTCATAGGGGAGTTCTAGGTTTAGTCTTTTGAGGAATCTCTATACTCCTTTCCAGAGTGGTTGAACCAGTTTACTTTGCCACCAACAGTGGTGTAGCATTCCCTTTGGACCACATCCCTGCTAGCATCTGTTATTATTACTTTTCCTAAATGGCCATGCTGGGATGAGGTGGAATCTCAATGTTGTTTTGATTTGCATTATTTCTTTTATGTCCAGAGATGTTGAACATTTCTTCATGTGTCTATTGGCCATTCTTATTTCTTCTTCTGAGAAGTCTCTCTTTATGTTTTTAGCCAACTTATTAATGGTGGTGGTGTTTCTTTGCCTCTGTGATACTTTTATCTCCACTAAACTACCACAAAAGCCCAAAGTGGTCTTGTGGCTCATGTGTTAATGTACTAGCCTCGAGCAAAAGAAGCTTAGCACAGCCCCCAACCCCTGAGTTCAAGCCCCAGGACCAGCACAAAAAAAGACAAAGAAACAAAGAGGCCACATAACTCCTGAGCCTATGTATCCTGTAATCAGCCCTGAAAACAAAAGGCAGTGCTGGCTGTTTCAACCTTGAACACCATTGTCATTTTCTTTGTCAGATTCCTAGGAGCCAAGCCTGCCAGAAGAATAAGAGAGCACCAGTGAGCTTTAGAGCATTACTTAAGGGAAGATCTGTTAAAAAAAAGTCTTTGCCACTAGTGACAATTAAGTGTCTCACACTTTTCTTCTCTTCCTCAGGCCATTTGGCTCCATCACTCTTCTCCTACCTACACTTCTGCTAACCATTCCTCAGACAAGCCATGATGCCTCACGGCCAGAAGCAGCAATATGAGCCTGATCTTGTGGTTGACCAAGACCTTCAGGCTGAAATAGAAGCCCTGGGCATGTCAGATGTAGATGAGACTGCAGATACCACAGCTTTCTCCTCTGTTCTGATCCCAGGCACCCTGGAGGAAATTCCACCTCCTCCTCCTCTTCCATCTGCTGCTGCTCATGGAAGTGTTACCCAGTGTCTTCAGGAAGCCTCTTCTTCCTCTACTACCATGGAAGACACCCTATCAAGCAAACCAAAGGAAGGTTGCAATGGCCAAGAAAAGGAGGGTGCAAGTGCCTCAAAGGCCCACCCAGAGGCTGAGCTATTGCTCACTACTTCTCTGGGGAAGAAGGTAGTTGATTTGGTGAAGTATCTGAGTGTCAAGTACACAACAAAGGATCTCGTCACAGAGGAAGAAATAATGAAAAATGTCATCAAAGAGTTCAAGGATTACTACCCCATGATCTTCAGGAATGCTTGTGAATGCATGGAAGTTGTCTTTGGCATTGAAGTAAAGGAAGTGGACCCCATCAGGCATGCCTATGTGCTCGTCCAAATGCTCGATCTTACCTACGATGGAAAGGGGAATAATGATGAAGGTCTGCCCAAAACTGGTCTTCTCATACTTATTTTGGGCCTGGTCTTCATGGAGGGCAACCATGCGCCTGAAGAGAAGGTCTGGGACACACTGCGCATGATTGGTGTATATGCTGAGAAGAAGGATTTCATCTATGGGGATCCGAAGAAGCTGATCACTGAAGATTTCGTGAAGGAGAAGTACCTGGAGTACCAGCTGATACCCAACAGCGATCCTGCTCGCTATGAGTTCAAGTGGGGCCCAAGAGCCTATGCTGAAACCAGCAAGATGAAAGTCCTGCAGTTTTTCTCCAAGGTCAGTGGGAGTAGTCCCACAGCCTTTGTTTCCTTGTATAAGGAAGCTTTGAAAGATGAAGAAGAAAAAGCCAAGCTTGTGTTGGCCAACCTGAATGCTGCCACTGTCACTATGGATAAAATGCCCCAACCCAAGTCTAGCAGCGATTCTTGCCCTCCCAAATAAAGAGTGAATTCGATTTTTTACTCTGTTCTTGAAGCGCGTGGTCAAGGCTTTTAATAAGTGAAGAGATTTTTAAGATCCTTTCTTTTTCTTTATTGTCAAAGTGAAGTACAGAGGGGTTACAGTTTCATATGTAAGGCAAGTACATTACTTATCCAACTTTTTACTTCCTCCCTCATTTTCCCCCATCTCCCTCCTCCTCAGTTCCCTCCCCCCCATGAGTTGTACAGTTGGTTTACACCAATTGGTTTTGTAAGTATCGCTTTTGCCGTGGTTTGTCCGTTTATCCTTTGTCTCTCATTTTTGGTATTCCCTTTCCCTTCCCTAGTTCCAATACACATCTATACCATATCCAGGGTACTAGGATCAGTTACAGTAATAGCAGGGGAAAAACCAAAGGAAGAGAATACGAGAGAACAAAAGGACACATTGACATGGCATGTTGAAATTAACTACAGCAATGATATACCACTTATTTCCATAACATGGAGTTCATTTTACTTAGTATTATCTTATGCATTCATATGGGCATAGCTATTGAGCTAGATGTGCTAATTATTCTCTATGAGGGAAACCATAGAGTTTATGTTTCTTTGGGTCTGGGTCACTTCACTTAGTGTGATTTTTTTTCCAGGTCCTTCCATTTCCTTACAAATGGGGCAGTGTCATTCTTTCTGATAAAGGCATAGAATTCCATTGTGTGTATGTGCCACATTTTCTCTTTCTGTATTTTTCAAACATTTCTCTTGCAAGGTGTATTAGCTTCAGAATCTACATTGCTTATATGGATCACATATGTGTTGCTGTTTACTGGGTTTTAAGAGTGAGAGTCTTGCAGTTCTGAAAAATCACTTGAGATATATAATTCGTTGTATTTTGTGACCTGGAATATGATAAAAATGAAAATGTTCAACAATTTTCTTTACAAATGTGAGAGCCCAGTAATAACATAGATAGGCTTAGTGAATGCAGAAAAGATTGTTAATGTTATGATTTATGTATGCTTTCCACTGTCTTAAAAATGTAAAGATGTATGTACGTTCTTGCTTGACTTGTTCAAGAATGTATGATAAATTACTCCTTAATAAACAAGAGCACATAATAACTGATTCATTTATTCTTCCAACATTCAGAATTTCTTCATTTGAAGGCAATAGTTAAGCAGTAGAGATTTGAAGATAAAAAAGGAAGGCAGTAAAAATTGGTTTAAAGCATAAAGAGCAAGTAAAACCCAGTGGGGAGATGGGTTTATTTCAAATGGTAGCAGTCAAGGGTAAATAAATGCCCCAAGGAAGGACAGATTGGGGTGTCTGGAAACCCAAATCAGTACGTGAGAGTTAACTTTTGGCTAAATTAGATGGTAGTAGGAAGCCAGCTTCAGACAGAATGTCTGATAGGTGAGTGAAAAGCCAGAAATGGAAAATTGTCCTGAGTAGATCTTTTAGATGGGGTCACTACAGCTTCCTCTGAAGTCTCTGTTCTGCTCTCAGTGGAACAACCCAACATCATGTCTTCTCCCTGACAAAGACTATTTCTACTTCCCACACTAATGTCTTTGGTGTCTCTTCGCTCATTTGAAACCTCTCTGATGTCCACAGACCATTCAATGCCACAGTGTACTTTAGAGGACATTTTGGTGTCTGGTCATCTTCGATACATTTACTGTATTTAGAGGACATTTTGATGTTTGTCATCTTGGATACATTTACTGTATTAGTAAAGTGGGCTGTGAATAGAAGCTGATTTACAGGTAATCTACTGCTACTTGGGAAATAACCCAATTTTAAAATCACAACAATGTCCTACTTTTTGCTATGTTATTTGAAACAGGCCAATGGACACTTACATAGATGAATGGGTTTGCTTCAGTGACTAAAACCCAAAGCCCCCCATATAAGTAGTAGTTGAAGAAAGACAACATTATTATGATTTACTATTACTTACAGTATGGGGGCTTGAGCTCAGGCCCTCATGCTCTTGCTCAGCTTGCTTGCTCACTACTGGTGCTCTATTAATTGAGCCATGCCACCATCCAGCCTGTTGATTAATGAGAGATGCAGACTCCCCAGACGTCTGGCTTTAAATTGATCCTCTGAACTGGGCTTCCTGAGTAGCTAGGATTACAGGTAGGAGCCACTGGCACCTGGCTTAATAGTACTTTAAAAAGTGAATTTTTTGGAAATTCATCAAAGAAATAAAGAAGGTTGTCTTATCATAATAGGTTTCATTTCCTTTTTTAAATGTACACACACACACACACACACACATTTTTGGTGGTAGTCTTCGAACTCAGGGCCTTGCATTTACTTGATGATAGCTGGTGCTATGCCAGTTGAGTCATGCCTCTACCCTGTTTTGCCTTAGTTATTTTTCAAATAGGGTGTCATATGTATACCTAGACTGGCCTGAACTGGGATCCACCTATTTACTCTTGCATAGCCCAGATGGCAGGTGAGCCATCCAGATATTGATTGAGAAGGAGTCTCATAGATTTACTTTGTCCAGGCTAGCCTTAAGTCAAGATCCTTCAGATCTCATCATTCTGAGTAGCTTGGATTACAAGTGTAAACTACAATGCTGTAATAGTTGTTCTTTGAGGTGCCCAATATATGGTGTCTTATGGAACAGACCAGGAAAATCCAGTGTTCATTCACATGGGATTTTCCTCAAATTCCGGGGTTGTTCACTTGCTGCTTCTTCCATTCAGCATCTAACATTGTGGCCTGTGTCAAGATAGAGGAACTAAACATGGAAGCAGCCTGCATTCCTGGGTCCCTTTGGAGAGGAAGTCCTTGCCAGTGCGTGCCAGAATTTGTGTGTATGGATACACACACACACACACACACACACAGTTTTATGTTCAGCCATTCAAATTTCAAATTCTATGTGTTGGGTAAGCTAGCTTTTACTTAGCTAATTAGTGCAGAGCTCTTTTTTCATTCATATTTATACATAAAATATATTCAATAATGAACTAGATATAAATAAGTATTTATATTACATTACCCTTATTTAAATAAAGAAATATGTAAATAAGCCAAGGAGCTCCTGGTTACACAGAGCCTATTAAATATTTTTATTGCACAAGTAATTGTGCAGATATACTTACTGCAAAAGGTTCCTTCAATATAGGTGTCAAAATTTTTACAGATTCCAAAATGTAGTCTACTACCAATGAGGTAACTATCAATTAATTACCTGATGTATATTGTTTAAAAGTCAAACCTGAGCTCTTCATAAAAGGATATACTCTAAAATACATTTTTCAGCATTCACAGTTATAAATACTAGTTTATTTGATGCTCCCTTTGTCATTTAATAAAATGCATGCAAGCATTTTCTGTACATAGTACACAAAGGTGTTCTTCATTTTGATAAATGAGTCCCTAGAATTCTAAACAATGTAGATGCCAAAATTAATATTCTTCTTATTTGCCATATAAGATACTGTTCATTTATAATACAATTTATAGTAGTTAATGTATTTGAAAATGAATCCTTTGATAGATATACATGCTTTTCTCCTAAGAGAAGACATTTTAATGTGGAAAATTGTGTTTAAATGAAAAGATGGGGATATTTAAAATTTTTAATACTATTGAAATTTTATTCCAAAAATTCTGTAGCATTTATTATATTATATTTTTGAGATAGAGTTCTGCTACCTTTTCCCAGTACCCTTCAATCCTCAGTCCTCCTTTCTCCTTTCCAGGTAGCTGGAATTGCAAACATGTACCATCATGTTTGGAACAAAATGCAGTTTTTCATAAATGAATGCATGTTCATACTCAACATACTCGGGACTATTTTCTATATTCATCACATTAAATTTGGGCAACAGTACAATTGAAAAATATCTTATTGTTTACATTTGTATTTCCTCATTACTTAATAAGGTTAAGCCAAAAATCAATTTTTGACCCATATAAAGGAGGGTTTACGCAGTGATATTCAGAGTAGTGAGATTTCTTTAGACATTACTTAAAATCTGGAAATGTCAAAAGTTGTTGTTCCTCTTGTATCCCTTCCTGTGGTTGTCCGGATGCTATTACTCTACTTCATCTGAGTACCCTGGATACTGCATATACTGGTATTAGAACTAGGGAAGTGAAAGGGAATATTAAAATCGAGAGACACAGGGTAAAAAGACAAACACTACAAAAGCAATACTTGCAAAACCATTTGGTGTAAATCAACTGAACAACTCATGGGGGGGGAGAGGAAAGGCGGAAGGGGGAGGGGGGAAATGAGGGAGGAGGTAACAAACAGTACAAGATATGTACCCACTGCCTTACGTATGAAACTGTAACCCCTCTGTACATCACTTTGGCAATAAATAATTATTCAGAAAAGAAGAACATTTTCCTTTTGCCAGTAGGCAGCAAGAATTTTGTCAGAGTATTCAGGAACCATGGCAGAGGTCCAGATAGGACAAATCATCTAGGCGATGACTTGGAAGGAACAGAGGAGAGCAAGTGCTCTCTGTGAGCAAGACTTCGTGCAAAACCCAGAGAGCCAAAAGCCAGCCATCACTTTGAGCTCTGAATCCAGAGTTCAGTGCAAAATGAGGCAGTATCCAGAAGGGGAACAAGGGGGGAATCTCGGTAGGGGAGGGTGGTGGTGCAGGACAGCTTAAGCCTTGGGGAGTCTTTGAATCATCAAGAACAGCCAGAAGTTTCAGTGTGTTCTGAGTAGGCAGGTCATGAAGGAGTGGACCTGCTGCATTCCAGATCCCATGCCCTACACGTGAGAACAGTGTGAAGCTCAAGCAAGTGGAATTGGTGTGACACACTAGGACTAATTATCTCAATGACTGCACAGAAAGCATTGGGATGGACATGATTTGAACTATTACCTGGATGTTGTCTCCAGCTCAGACCATCTATCTTGGACTTGAGCTATTGGTTTCCTAGAGAAGGGTTTTACTGTGTCTATTGGTTTATATTGTTACCACTTACCAGGTGGGATAGAGGTTGACTCACAATTCATACTTTTCCAGGATTGATGGGAAAAGGGAGAGGGAACAATTTCTCAATGTTCTAACAAGAATGTGTGGGTTGCTGGGTAGGAAGCACCATGTATCATGCTTGTGAGAGAATCCCTACATCAAACAGTGTTCAAACCTGAGGACAAGGTGTCCATATCGACACTGAGTGATTATTTTCTGAAGTTACAGGAACAGTTGTAGTATATTTTTCCAATAAAGACAGAAGGCTCACACAGGGACAGGCGCTACACTTGGAATCTGTGAATAGGATCCTGTGATACTCATTCATTCATTTGAACACATGTAGAGGAAAAGCAAAAAATGACAGTGTGCATCAGTAAAGGTTGAAGATATACGCTTCAGGAAAAGCAAGAGTTGTATACAGACAAGCCATCCTCTCCTATAAGTAAGATTGACAACAAAATACCACAAAAAGTTTGTCAGCTCCAAGAATCATATAAATTGGTGTGTGTGTGTGTGTGTGTGTGTGTGTGTGCAAGCGCTTGTTCCCCTGCCTGCACACTTACAGAACATATTGTATCGACTTTTCAATCTCAGGTCATTTTTTCATCTCTAGTCTTATATTCAATGTTAGTCCTGACATTCCAGCAACCTAGTGTGTCTCTTTGAGACACCTGACAGCACAGCAAGTACTACAGATTCTTATGGTAAACAGAACATAGCTGGAGGCAATCTTGGGTTTAGGAAATGAGGAGCCAGTATTTCACTATCTATCCCAGCTAACATTTGGACAGTGATTGTCAAAATTTTACATTAGAAATATATTATTCAAACTAAAGCTTTTGGTAGATAGACAATCCATGAACAATAGAAATCTAGAGAAATTTCATTCCAATGAGAACAATAAAATTAGAATACTTCCTATTCAGTTCTGTTTCTTCTCGCTTTGGGACAGTGGATTCTCACTTTCAATGAGAAAATACAAAGGTGCTTGTAAACAGAGCTAGAAGTCCCTGAGACAGAGTTCTTTCTACTTCTTCATGGATATCTATGTGGAATTCATTCTTCCCAAAACACTGAGTCCAAATTTCTCTTCCTGAATTTCTAGTACTATCAACTTGTAGCTTACCAATCTCTGTACCATCAGTATCCCTTACCATCTCACTTCTTACTTCCCCAATCCGTCATTTCCCTCAAAGTTGGACAAGTTAAACACCCATAGGCACACCCATCTTCCTAGGCACTCATCTAGTTTTGTTAGCACAAAGGTGTGAGTCCTTTAATTCCACCACTTTCTTCAAATTCTTCACAACTTGTCTTTCCCTTTGACTACAAATGCCTTCCTTTGACTTCTTCATAGCTCTGCTTTAAACTGTCCTCTAGGAAAAAGGCCACTGTTACTTTATAGTCTGCTAGCATCAAGTAACACAGAGGGCCCTGTGGCTTAACACTATGTTTCCTTCTTTTGCACCTATTCGCAGATCATAGAAATTAGATGATTTTATTTTTCTGTCTCCTCTGTCTGCTCCCTAAATAAAGGTCACAATCACCATAATTGGTGTTCAGATATCCTGATCTCAATTTTAAAAAATGCATTAGTATGTGTAGTCCAATTCCCTTTAAGAACACAAGGTAAAATTGCTTTTCTGATTTCCCTCTGAGGAACAAAGAAAAATAATTTGAGTAGCCAGCAGCTCTCCTAATAACCATGTGCTTACATATTAAATAAGTGCTTTGAAAATCTCTGGCCATTGTGGTAGTGCCTTGAGAATAAACAAATAAACAGCTGGTTATTCCCATTGGAGGATGAGCCAAAAATAAATACCAGCCATCATTTTCTCCCTCCATAGCTTTGGTGTTTTGTTGGGCTTTATTTTATGACTATACATTGCTATTCTTTCTTTTCTTTATTTTACTGGTGAAGGCTTTAAACCCAAGGCCTTACTCTCACTTAGCTTGCTTGCTCAGATGGTGCTCAATCATTTGAGCCACACCTCCAGCCTAGTTTTTTACCCTATCTTGGAGATGGAATCTCTCATACTTCTGTGCTTATGCTGATCTCAAACCCCCATCTTCTGGATCTCAGCCTCCTCAATAGCTAAGATTACAGGCTTAAGTCTCCAGTCCCTGGCTCAACTTAGTACTTTTAGTCTTTTTAAAAAACTGCTTCAATTTAGAAGGTACATATTTGTATATTTTCAAGTATGCTAATATTTTATTGTGTTATATTGAATGTGCCATTATTCCAAACCAGTATAATTTTTTTCAATACGATAACTTCTCTGTTCATTTGAAACATTACTATTTCTTCAAGGCCTTTATTTAATGTATTTAATTTTTCTTCATATTTCTTAAACATGAAATAGTTACAAGAGCTATTTTAGTATCCTTGCCTACTGACTCTATTTTCTGTGTCACTTTTAATCAGCTGATTTTCCTCCTCAGTATCAATCCTAATTTCATGCTTCTTTGCATGCCTGGACATTTTGATTGGGTATCAGACATTGTCAATTTTACCTTGTTAAGTGCTGGCTATTTTTAATTCTATAAATAAATATACTTGAGATTTCTTTTGAGGCAGAGGAATTTGAAAAGAGTATAGTATTTACTTTTTAAAATATTTTGGTTTAATATACACCATGGGATTTTATTCATTTTTTTACAAAGAGTGAGTTTGTACCATTCATAAGGAAGTGGAAAGACTTGGAAAAATGATATTAAATGAAGTAAGCCAGGTCCAGTGAAACAAGAGTTGAATGGTTTCCTTCATTTGTCGTAGATAGAATGTATTTATAAATGCAAAAGTAAACTTGTTGGGCAGGGTACAAGTGGATACACATGAATTAACTGAAGTATAATAGATTCTACAGAGATCCCAAACAGTATAATCTCTTAGAAAAACTAGATGAAAGCCCAGCAAAATCAACATCAGGAAATGGGTAGGTACATGCAAAAGCAGTGGGGCCAAGGAGAGAGAAGATGAATGAAGTGGGGAACAGAGGGAGAATACAGTCAAGAATTCATTGTAGCTGGGTACCAGTGGTTCATGCTAGTCATCCTAGCTACTCAGGAGGCTGAGATCTGAGGATTGTGGTTCTAAGCCAGCCCAACCAGGAAAGTCTGTGAGACTCTCATCCCCAATAAATTACTCAGAAAAGGCCAGAAGTGGTGCATTGGCTCAAGTAGTAGAGCAATAGCCTTGAGCAGAAGAAATTCAGAGACAGTGAGTAGGCCTTGAGTTCAAGCCTTGGCACCACCAAAAGAAAAAAAAAAGAGTTCATTGTATGCACCACAAAGTTAAGAAAAGTAAAGGAAAGTGTGGATAAAATTTAGGTGAGTGACACTGATTAAGATGCATTGTATTCATAACTGGTTGGTTATAGGCACCTCCTTTGTACAATTACAGTTTATGGCTATATTGTCTTATTAGTAAGGTAATACTTGAAAGTATAACTAATGCCCTATAAATTATAGTGATTTCTGCTTTGATAAGAAGATGAATTATTCTCAACCTCCCGCAAGGGTTCACTGTACCTATTTTGTTTCTCAAAAATCACTTCTCTTCATCACTTAATATCCAATACATTGCAATTCATTTTTTTATAGAATTCATCTAGATCTTTGGTTAAGAATTCAGTTCCAGTTGATTCATTGTGGCAAGAATCAGGAGTTGTACAATCCAAATGTAGAAATACAAATCATTAGACAGACAAGTATCACTGAACTTCAATTTTACTAGTTAAAATTGGGATTGAAGAACTATGATGTATATTTATATTCATATGATCATATTTACAGCAATTAGGAGATATACAAAAATAGCAATAAAGATTTTATTTGCTATTTAAAGTATTTCTTATTTTATTATATTACTTATGACTTTGAAGTTCCTACAAACCGTATGAATTGAATTATCTTTACAACTTGTTAAAATGTGATTTAAGACTACCAAAAGTGGGCTGGGAATATGGCCTAGTGGCAAGAGTGCTTGCCTCTTACACATGAAGCCCTGGGTTCAATTCCCCAGCACCACATATATAGAAAACGACCAGAAGTGGCGCTGTGGCTCAAGTGGCAGAGTGCTAGCCTTGAGCAAAAGGAAGCCGGGGACAGCACTCAGGCCCTGAGTCCAAGGCCCAGGACTGGCAAAAAAAAAGACTACCAAAAGTAAGCACATATTTTCTAGATTGTTTACAATATTGATTATTAACCTTTTGTTGGAGTCTACCCAGCTTCTCAAATGCCTATTCCTTGTTTAGCTAAAAAGAAAGAAGGCAATCCAATTATTAAGCTATAGTTAGTCATCCTACTTCCCCCACAGTTTCAAATGCAATGTTGTAAACATAAGCAACTATCATCTTAAAATGTCCTCACTTCAGAAAAATTATTAAACAATATTTTCAGGGAATTGTTTTAACTTATTTTAGCATACATTTGTTGTAAGTTGTGAGCTTTCACTGTGGTATTTCCAAACATGTAGACAATGTATCCTAATTAAACTCATACTAACTTTCTCCTTTACCTCTTCCCCTTCTAAAAAATTTCAACAGATTTCACTGTTCTAGTTTTATATATGAAGTAATCTACTTCAGCCATATTTGTCCTCATATAAGCTCTCATTTCATCCTACTACCACCCAGTGATAAACTTCTCTACGTGTTTGCAAATTATTCATCTTATGTTGTTTTATTTTTCCTCCCTTCTCATCCTCTTAAATGGTCCTATAGTTAAAATTGTATTCTATATATGCATAAATATGTCTACATATATGTATGATCATTAGGTCTATCTTCCACAAAACTAAAAATAAACAATATTTGGTTTTTGAGCTTAGGTTATTCACTCAATATGATATTCTTCAATTTTATCTATTTTCTAGCAAATGGCGTAGATTCATTTACTTTTTATGGCTGTGAAATATTCCATGGTGTATATGTACCATATCTTCTTTATCCATGCATCTGTTTTTTAATACCTCAGCTGAGTTCACAGTTTGGCTATTGTGAACAAACTTGCAAACAATAAATATGTGTATTCAGATATCTTTCTTATATATTGATTTACACTCCTTCGGATATATGCTGAAAAGTGATTTGGTAGGTGCAAGGTTTAGCCAAAAGGAAGCTGCCACATGGTTCAGGAAGAAAAAAGTTTCTTGGGGGGACAGCATCCTGCCTGCCCTCACGTGATGGAACGTGTATGGAAAGGGAAGGGAAGGAGCAACATCTGGCAGGATTGGGGTTAATGTAGGGAGAGGGCAGGGAGGAGGAGTGGCCATGGCCAGCCGAGGAAGTGGACATTACCTCAGAGTCTGGATACCTCACAAGGCCCTAAGGAGGCAGAAAAGGGATGGTCTAGGATGTGACCTCATAGAAAAGCAAGGTAATTGCCCCCAGGTGTGCCAGTCAACTGGGTAATGCAGGTGCAGAGTGGAGACTTCTAGAGCGGAGGCATGCATGGGTGGTCATGAAGGGAAAACAAAGGAGGTGGGGGAAGTCTGCCAGCCCTTTTCCTGGGTAGACCTAACAGTAGGGTTATGATGAAGGTTAATTTTTTTGAGGAACTTTATTTATATTTTCCATAATGGTTGCACTAGTTTACATTACCACTAACAGTGTATGAAGGATTTTTTCCCCTTGCATCCTTCATCAACATTTGTTGTTGGTTTTCTTGTTGACTGCCATTTGGACTGGTGTGAACTGGAAATAGAGCAAGATTCAGAAAGAAAGAACATGATTCTAGTTGTGGGATTATTTGAGAATTTAGCAGGATGAAAGAGACAGAAAGGGGGAAGAAGATGTGGGGTGAGAGAAAAGGAAGATGGAAGATGAATAAGTTCAAGGTAAATTTCAATTATGTATGGAGATAGTATAAGGAATCTCAAAAAATACTTAATCAATAGATGATTGAGTGGCAGGGAGAGAGAAGGTTATTTTGATCAAAATATAATATTTGCACTTCTAAAATACTAAGGTTAATTTCCTTTGTTCAATTAATACACATAAGAAAGTAAAACAGGCCTATTTGGAGGTTAGGCTTATCAGTGGGTGAAGGGAAGGCAAATTGAAAGTTAAGAAGTGTGTATATGATCAAAATAGTTTATTCACATTCATGAGAGTAGAGCAATAAAACCTACTGAAATTGTTTTGAATGAATAGTGAATAATAGAGTTATAGAGGGAATGTGAGCATAATACTTTTCATATATCTGTGGAAATGTCATAAGAAACCTTTTTTGTAACTAATGTATACTAATAAAAATAAAAAATTAATGACCTATAGATTTGTAAAGATATCGTGTGTAATTTCCAAATATATGGGACATTGCATGAGACAGCTTTCTGGTATAGCAGACAATTGTATTAGGTCCTTCAAGGAGTAGAATGAGGCATTTGCCTCTACTATGCTGTACAATTAGAGTAGCTGGTGACTTCTGGGAAATTAACTGACCTGATCAGTGCCATGCTTAAGAAAATCTGTGGTTAATGCTAGAAAAGTCTGGAAACATTAGGTGGGTAGAAAGTTAAGAATATTTCTCATTCTATGTGCTCCATGTGCCAAGAAAAATAATCTAAGAGACAAAGATCATTGCTCTAAGTTGTTGTGGTCACAAAATTTAAATACCAATTTGAATGTAATAAATTTACTGGTGATACTATCATCTCTAATGCTAATTAGCACACACTTTACATGAGTACCTGATTTAACTATTATGCTGGCCAAGTTGGCTAAATCACTGAATTTGGGATAAAGCTGTTTTTAGTGAAAAGGTATTTGCATTTAATGTATGCTTTTAAGCTATAAATAATTACTACTTAGCTACACATAACCTAAATGATATTGGCGTTAGACAAAATAACTATGGGTTCAGAATACTTATGAATCCTTGACTATTATTATTTTGAGTCAGTCATAAACCTAGAAATTTAATTTTAAATATCTGTGTGTGTGTGCCTGTGGGGGGTATGTGTGGTTTCATGATCTTCTAAATTAAAACACTTATTTCAACAAATTTCTTGGAACCTACAGATATTGTGTAAGTAACCCAATTCTAACATAGCATATGTAATTTAAAATTAAGTTAGCTGGCTTCTCCAATGATTTAAATTCTATCCCTCGAGGATTTGCTATTTTTCCCATGAATCAAAGTATTATAATAGCCATATTGTATAGGCCAAGAAAATATTCCCTTTGTTATATATAAAATTTATTATATGATTTATTATGAGTGAGAAGGCATGCATGTGTAATTGAAATTATGTGGTAGGACTTTCAATTTTCCCTGCTTGGTTTTTTGCATTCCACAGATAGCTTAATTGTGACTCTGTGTACAACACAGATATTCTCAAGTTTCAAGGTACCTTTGAAAGAACACATGAGAACTTTAACAATGGAATTATTAATATTTTCCATATGTATCCCTTTCTGAATTGAATGAAAAGTGGGGAAATAGCCATTTTTGCCAAAACATTGCTCAAATACATCTATGCTCTTAATTTGTCCATAATTAATGGATTAAATTGTGTCCTCACAAAAGATACATTGAAATTCTAACCTTTAGTATTTGTAATTAGTCTTTTCTAATGTAATCAAGACAATGGAGTGAGTCATAGTCCAACTGAGCTGCTATCCTTACAAAAGGAAGGAAAACGAGGTGAGACACAAACCCAAGAGACTAGCATATGAAGATGGAGGCAGAGATGGAAATAATGCATCCATAAGCCACAGAACATTGAAACTCCGTAATGGTGTGGACTCCCTTGACATTCACAGAAAACCGAAAAGAGTTTTAAGAATTTTATCATTCTGGCTAGAAAGGAACAGAATGAAATGAAACTGATTTATTGGAGAAAATTAAAGGACACAGAGACCAGAGAAAACATAAGATTGGAGTTAGGATGTTACACCTTGTGCTTTCCAGAGGGGAAGGTCAAGAGGACAAAGTCATGTCACTGGGTCCTGAGAACAGAAAATCAAGAGTTATTTGCTGGTCTTACACCTTCAGATCTTTCTCCTTATAAGTTCTTCCTTTCCAAATAGGATGCCTATGTCATGTCTGCTCAACACTGTATGTGGGAAACAGATATTTCTTTTTTATTTTACTTTTATTTTTATTGTATAGGTGATATACAGAGGCGTTACAATTACATGAATCAGGTTATGAGTATAAATCTTTGTGAACCATGTGTCCCCTACCCTTACTCTCTCCCAGTTTTTGTCACTCATCCCCACTCACAAGATATACACTTCATTTTCAGTGTCTAGTGTTTGTTCACACATTACTCCACCATTTCTGTGCCCCTCTTTACCCTCCTAAATACAAACAACTAACAAAACAAAAGGAAAAGAAAAACAACCAGCAACAATAGCTGCTAAAAAAAGTCTCATTTCCTTCGCTTGGTGTTCATTTACAAAGTATTTTATATGATCATCTGCATATAGCTATTATAACTATGGAGCCTTTGTCAACCACTCCTATGCATATCCTCATTCGACCTCAGAGAATGTCTAGAGTCCTATCTAATTTATCATGTTCCAGTGTATGTATATGTTTGTGTGTGTATGTATGTGTGCATGTGCAGATGTGTGTGCATGCAGCACATGTGTGTATGTATATCGAAATATATATATATGCATATATACATATATATTTCAGTGTGTTTACTTGTAGATTTATGGGCACATCTGCCTGCCACAAATGAGAAAAACCATGCAACCTATGTTAATTTGGTTTTGGCTTATTTCACTCAATATAATTTTTTCCAACTCTTTGCATTTCCTTATGAATGGTACAATTTAATTCTTCCTGATTGATAAGTAGAATTCCATTGTGTGTATATTCCACATTTTCTTGATCCATTCATCCACTGAGGGGTATGTGGGTTTATTCCATATTTTGACTATGGTAAACAATGCTTCAATGAAAATGGTTGTTCTGGTAGCTTTAGTGTGGCCTGGTTTATGATCTCTTGGATACATTCCCAGAACTAAGATTGTTGGATCATAGAGGAGAGCTATATTTAGTTTTTTAAAGGAATCTCCCTACTCTTTTCTAGAGTGGTGGAACAAGCTCACATTTCCACCAACAATGTAGTATATATAGTTCCCTTTTGGCTGCATCCCCACCAGCATTTGTTATTGTTAGTTTTCTTGACAATTGCCCTTCTAACTGGGGTGAGGTGAAATCTAAATGTTGTTTTGAATTGAATTTCTTTTATGGACAGAGATGTTAAACATTTCTTCATGTGTCTATTGGCTATTCTTACTTCTTCCTCTGAGAAGTTTCTCAGTAAGTCTTTAGCCCATTTGTTCATTGGGTTGCTGAGTTTTTGAAGGTTTGTTTTTGGGGGGTTAGTTTTTTTTATCTCTAAGTATATTTTAGATATCAGGCCCTTGTGTGATACATAGCTAGTAAAGATCTTACATCCTGTAGACTTTGTATTTGTCTTCCTAGGTATGTTCCTTGCCACGAAGGCTCTTCAGTTTGATGCAATCCCATATACCCAGCCTTTCTTTGATTTGTTGTGATTCCAGATCTTTACTTAGGAAGTTTTGACCTGTGATTAGAAGTTCTAGTGTTTCCACTACCCATTCCTGTATTGTTTTCATGGTATCTGGCCTTACATGGAGTTCTCTGAATCATTTAGAACTGATTCTGATGTGGGGTGATATATGAATATCTATCTTCAGTTTTCTGCACATAGATATTCAATTTTGCCAGTACCATTTCTTGTAGAGGCTATCTTTCTTCCAACCTGTGGTTTTGGCTCCCTTATCAAATATTAAATGGCTATATGTTTGTGGGTTATTTCTGGATCTTCTATTCTAGCATAACATTCATCCCCAAACCAGATAGGGATCCATCAAAGAAAGATAACTATAGATCTATCTGTTTGATGAACATAGATGTGAACTTCTCAATAAAATTCTGGCTGACAAAATTCAACAACTAACAAAAATATCATTCATTATGATCAAACAGGATTTGTTCCAGGGTTGTAAAACTGGTTCAATATACCCAAGTCAATTAATGTAATTCAACACAACAGGCTGAAAGACAAAAAGACAATATCATCTCAATAGAGGCAGAGAAAGCATTTAACAAGATTCAACATCCTTTTCTGATAAAAACTCTGGAGACACTAGTAATCCATGAAACATTCCTCAATATAATAAAGGCTGTATGTGACAAACCAACAGCCAGCATTATACTTAAAATAATTCCCTCTAAAATCAGGAACAAGGCAAGGATGTCCATTCTCTCCACTCCTCTTCAACATAGTGCTGGAATTCCTAGCAAGAGCAATAAAGCAAGGTAATTTCTATTATACTATTCATACTTCCATACAGAAGGATTTTTCCCAGTGATTTATTTTTCTCAGTCATTTAAATGATTTACATGATGAGGTACTGGATTTTTTTTTGGTTAATTCACTTTTTTTGTATCCAAGTTGATAGGATTTTTTGAGATATTGGGATGGATTTAATATATTTTGTACATGGAGGAGATATGGATTTTGGGAAAAAGGAGATCAGATTGTTCTGAGTTGCATTATATCCCCTCAAATGATATGTTAGTGTTCTAATATTCAGTGCCTGTGAAAAAGACTTTATTTGGTAATAGGTTCTTTGCAGATATAATAAAATCTTTCTGTTTTATATCCTTTGAAAAGGAATATGATGTGAAGATGCAGACATAGGAATAACAGCCTGAGCAAAAGGACTTAGAGACTAGAGTGCACAACTTACCAGGCAATAAATGCAAGAATTGCTTCCCATCACTAAAGGACATAGAGCCATAGAATAAATTATCCCTCAGACCCTCACATGTAACAAACACTCATAGCACAGCAACTTTGAACTTCTACTGTCCAGAACTATAAGAATGAATTTTTATTATCTTCTGCTACCCAGTTTATGTTGTTTTGTTTCAGTAGTTCTAGCAAACTAATACATTCACCTTTAACTCCCATTTGTAATTTTTTAAGCAATCTATAACCCAGAAGCTTTCCATTCACTGGTATTTGTTCAGCAGCCAGACCTAGTGGCAAGATTGAATACAGTGTGCAGCATACTTTGCTTTAATTTTTATCACTAAGATTACATCTTATTACACCTTTTAAGACCTTTGCTTTAATTTAATGGGTTACTGACAAGCATGCTTTGAAAATGGGACAGGGTGGTAGCAGAAAGTTCATTGCATTATTCTGATTCTCCATCTGACTAACCTTTGCTTACTCATTGATTAATGTGTTTGCTTGTCTTCACCATGAGCATAGGGTGGAATATAAAATTTGCAGCTGACTCACTGCTTAATAGATATTCAAATATATTTTTTCCAAGTACTAGGTACAAAAATGTATCCTTAATAAAGTAAAATGTACGAAATGGAAAAATGTGTTTATTTATTGAACACATAGAATAAGTACATTCTCAGGTGTTTATGGGATTTATGTTTCCCACACCTGTACATCTTTCTTTTTTTTTTTTTTTTGCCAGTCCTGGGCCTTGGACTCAGGGCCTGAGCACTGTCCCTGGCTTCTTCCCGCTCAAGGCTAGCACTCTGCCACTTGAGCCACAGCGCCGCTTCTGGCCATTTTCTGTATATGTGGTGCTTGGGGAATCGAACCTAGGGCCTCGTGTATCCAAGGCAGGCACTCTTGCCACTAGGCTATATCCCCAGCCCTACCTGTACATCATTCACATATGGAAAATACACAAGCAGAAGATGAGATGAAGGTTTGTCACTGTGGGAGAGCACTTGCCTGGTATATATTAGTACATGGATGCAAATTCTAGCATCACAAAAAAGAAATAACAAGGAATGTAAGGGTACCTAATTTAAAAAAAATCAAACAATGCAGACTAGCACATTTTATTGTTTTGAGGTTGAAGCAGTTGCTGAAAATTCATGAAATAGAACTGGTTTCACAGTGTCAAAAAAGCAAAGGAAAAGAAACTATTGTTTCTTCTAAATTTATTTTCCTTTTCACCCTCTACCAAGTGTGACTTTGAGGATCCATTTTAAGAAGGTTCTTGATTCTTTTAAATAGTTTAACTTTCTTATAGCAATGGTAAAAATATTCCTCCACTTCAGTAGAAAGAAAAATATAAATATTAATATCAGGGAAGTATTAATTCATCGTGAATATTCTGAGTGGCTACATTATATATAGTACCATGTTGGACAATTGAAATACAGAGACAAATTATACATGCTATCTTCTACTAAAGGAAATGTGTAAAGGGGAAAAAATCAGAAAAAAGCAAAGAACACAAATGATAAGAATTACCTGATCCTACAGAAGATAGGAATGATGTTTATTCTTAACACTGGCAAGTGATTTCCAGGAGTATGTACAAGCATCACCTAAAGCCAAGGGAAGAAACAATGCTTCCCTGAATGATAACTTCACTTAAAGGGCATTTGTTGTTTATCTGGAATTAAAATTTAACTTTCTGTCTCATACTTATGTTTACTAAATTTGGCATTCTTCCATATGGATAACTAAAAGAATTTCTGTGGTGTTTGGAATATCAAGTGGAATCGAAGAGCTGTGAGATGTCAGATCGTAATGCACTATGGTTATCAAGTTCAGGCACTTGTACTTATTTGTGAAGAAAATTAGTAGCCATTGACAAGACTTTAGTCTTCTAATGTGTTTTTTGTAACACCATATGGATGATACATTGAAGTAAATATAATTGAGGTATTACTAAATTAAAGTAAACTGAATTAATTCAGCAAGGTATTAGTAGCTTGAACTGGTACAGCAATGGCAGAGCTGCTGTGAAGTGAATGGAAGAAGCCATTTGTAAGTAAAACCTAGATGTTTAAGTGATGGAGGCAAGGGAACATTAAGAGAGAATATCTAAGGTGACCCTAAAGATCCTATTCTAGTTGACCAGATGAGTAACATGGAAAATGTAGGGGGGAATTCAGTTGTTTGAATGAAAATGGCAGGGTTATTTTTTGACGTATTGAGCTGGTAGCGTTTTGTAGTAGCTAGATTATAGGCTTGAGCCACCAGGACCTGATGTAAAGGCTTGTAATTGCCCTCCCTATTTCTTCTCATGTACATTATGGTCTATTTTCAACACAAGTAGTATGGTATATTTGAAATGTAAATCAAACCATATCATTCTTCTGTTACAATGTCCCGCATAGTTCTCAAAATTTGCTTCCCTACCCTTAACCAATCCTCCTCCATCTGTCCTTATTTCCTGTGGATCATATTCTCCTTCTTGTTCATTTAGCTCTAGCAACATACTTTATTTATAATTTCTTTTTATATATAATTTCTTTTTATTTATAATTTCTAGGGCTTGAACTCAGGGCTTAGGTGCTGTCTTTGATCTTTTGCCCTCAAGGCTAATGCTCTAACACTTGAGCCATAGTCTACTTCTGGCTTTTTGGTAGTTAATTGGAGATAAGACTTTCATACACTTTCCTGCCCAGTCTGGCTTTGAACCATGATCCTCAGATCTCAGCCTCCTAAGCAGCTAGGATTACCAACATGAGCCCTTAGTGACTTTTATTTCTAACTTGCAGTACCAAATACTTCAAGCCTACTGTTTATTGTAGACTTGTTGTGTAGCAAACCAAAGCAAAACATTATGGATTTAAATAGTAATCAGTTATTACTTACAGTTCTCTGGATTGACTGGCCAGATCTTGTAAGCCAGTTTAGCTGAGAATAGATGGTCTATTGTGTGAGTTGTCAAATAAACTACTACTTCTTTTGTGAATAAAGTTTTATTGAAACACAAAAACTCTCATAAACAAATTTGACATCACACATGTTGGATTAATCATTGTTAAAATAATAAAGGATAAATGTCACCTAGAGTATGGGAAAAGGGAGCTCTTTTATACATGTGATTGAAATGTAAATCAGTACAGCTATTATATACAAAAAAGTGGAAATTCATCAAAATATTAAAAACAGTGCTACTGTACAATCCAGCAATCCACTAATGCACATACATTAACAGGAAATGAAATTGGTGTTTTGAAATGATATCCACCATGCCTTATTTATTGCAATATTAGTCAGAATAGCTGTCATAGAGTAATAACCTAAGTGTCGACAAATAAATGGTAAAATAAAATGTGGTATACAAAAATAGCTGAATGTATATGTATGCATACAATGAAACATTAAACATAAAAAGGAAACAAAAATATTATGCCCATAAAATGATATCAATTGGCCATAAAAAGAATGAAATAGCAATAAGTGCTACAATGTGGATGAGCCCTGAAATATATTATGCTAAATGAAGGAAACCAAAAACACATGTCACACGTATAATTTTATTTATGTAAAAGATCCCATTTTGGTAAATCCATAGAGCTAGAACGCAGAGTGATGTTTGCGAGGGAACGGGAAAAGTGTTAAATGGCAATGACTACTTACTGAATGCCATGTTTTCTTTGGGAGGATGGAAATTATTTGGAACTTGATGTGGGTAGTGTTTGTACACCATTGTACATGTCCTAAATATCACTGAAAGGCACACAATAAAATGATTCGATTTGGGTTACATGAATTTCACCTCATTTAAAAAAAGAATAGTAGGGGCTGGGAATGTGGCTCAGTGGTAAAGAGCTTGCCTAGCATGCATGAACCCCTGGGTTCAATTCCTCCATAGCACATAAACAGCAAAAGCCAGAAGTGGTCCTGTGACTCAAGTGGTGGAGTGCTGCCTTGAACCAAAAGAAGCCAGGGACAGTGCTTAGGCCCTGAGTTCAAGCCCTAGGACTGGCAAAAAAAAAAAAAAGAATAGTAGCTGGGTATGGTGATGATTCATGCCTATGATGAGATCATCGTGAGGCTGAGGTAGGAGTATTACTAGTTGGAGGTAAGTCTGGCTTACATAGCAATCAATGACTTGTTTCAGTGCGAAACCAAAAAGAAATGGTAGGCACATGCAATGAGACAATATATAATCTTTTGATGGTACTCTTCACTTAGCAAAATTCCTTGACATTCACCTAAGTTCTCGGACTTCTGTGAGAGAAACGGATGAAAGGGTCAAGGCCAAGCTATAATGTCAGAGGCATTATCTAACCAGGTTAAATTGTTCCATTAGTGCTAGATATAATCCAACTTATCTAACCTGACAGCCAATTTATTTTTCTCCTTTTTTTTCGTAAGAGAATAGTGAAATTCTTTACAGAATTTAATGAGTATCTTCATTAGTTACTATTGTTCTTGTAACAGCTATGTAGAGACTTCAAACAAAAAGAATGTATAATGTTTCAGTTCTGCAGTTCAGAAATGCAAAGTGGCCTTTATTTTGCTAAAGTCAAGATATCAGTAATGATGTATTTGTCTTGGAGAGTCCCGGGGAAAATACTTCTTACATTTTCCAGCCTCCATAACTTCCACAATCTTTTGCCTAGTGGTCTGTCTTCAAACGCTATTACATAATCCTAGCTTCCATGAAGACAGCTTCCCTCTCCATGGTATTAATTCTACTTTCTTCCTTTTGTAAGACTGCTTGTATTGGATCTATGTGAATATTTTAGGATGTTGTTTCTGTCTTTACCCTAGTTATATACCTTTTGCTATGAAAATGAGTATAGATTCAAATATTCTGGCCAGTAAGATGTGAACATATTTAATGGGTATTTATTCACACTACCACAGTATTGTTTACTGAAATTCAAATGTATTTGTTCAACTGCATCTCCTTGACTTACACATTAGTTATCTTTCCAAGGATCATCAATTAAATCCATTGATTTAACTGTATTGCATGGGATGCAATAAATGGAGGAGAAAGAACCACAGTGAATAGCCTATGCCAATTTTGTTAAACCCAAGGCAATCTGACCTATCTAGTGTTATTTCTTTTAGTAAAGTATAACTCTCTTTTAGGATGATTTATATCCCCTAATTGTTTGTAGGCAATGCTTGGAACATTTTTCATGTTCAATATGCATTAATGAATCTCAATCTTCTACATCTTCTTATTGAGATAATACTTTGCTGCTTTGTATTGTGGATTTGCATTTGTGCATAGTGAAAGTGTCACAATGATTCATAGTCCTATATAGAACAAATACTTTAATATCAATTCATAATATTAACTCATACTAACGTATTACTACTAATGTGTAACATTCATACTTAAGTATTAATTTCATCTGCATTGAAGCCATCTTCTCAAGAAGCAAAAAATGGAGATAATCTCAGTAAAACGAAGCAATCACTTTAAATATGAAAAATTCAAAGAAATTATATGCTTAATATATCTTATGCATCTTAAAAAATACAAAACATATATAATATACAATATGCATCCGATATATGTATATACACTTATATTGATATTTGTATATATACATGTATATATACATATATATTCTTGAAATGTTAAGCATATCAGATAGGAGCATTTTTTTCTGCTCCTTAGCACACTGGGTCTTCAAAAGATCTTTCTTATAACTAAACTGAAGTCAGTTCTCAGTACATGAGAGCAAATTCCCTTTTGAGAAGTTCAGACTCAACGCTCTATTTGTGTCTGTGGTAATTATTTGCTGAAATATAAAAAGCATACAAAATCTCATTATATCATCTGGGACAGTTGGTAACAATGTGAGTACTGAGACATTTAGTTCCACACTTGAAGACTTCAGAGGGACCTTAGAAATCTGGCGGAAACACTGTCTACTAGGTTTGTAGTATCTGTCCATTGGGTAAGTATGTTTTCTGGATATCTATCAAATATGTTGACTGAGTAGAGCCACAATGGGGACAAAAGCAAGGCTATTCTTGACAGATAGGTTTTCAATGTTGCAGACTACCCACCCCATCCCCCACCCCCACACCAGAATGTTATAGAGGAGGCTAAGTTTCTTACAATATTTCCCTTATCATACAGCTACCCAGAACAAGCAACTTGCTTAATGAGCATGCTCTTTGCTTTTTGAACACATAGGTCTGGCTCAACTGTTTTGAAATAAGGGAGTTGCTGAGGATCTCCTTTTAAGCTTTGGCTTTATCCTGCATCAATAAATCCAAAGGATAGAAATCTCTTTTCACAGTCTGTAGATGCTGTTAAATGTTTCTGTACTATCATTTCCTGCAGTTGTAATTTATAGCAGCTGGAGATTTACTTTACCTTACCTTTTTTCTGTATGTTGAGTCGTGTTTATTTTTAATCAAAGGATATGTATATTGACATTTCATTGTTTCAGTGTTTTTCTTTGTTTCCATTTGTCTTCCTAAGCTATGAGCTGGGAAAGTTGAGAGCCAGACTTTAAAATGAGTCAGCTGTGCAGAGCCCAGACATGAAGAGGTTTCCGTAGCAACGGGAGATGTGTGGGAAAGCCTTATGCACACTATAGCTTAGGAAGCAGGATTTACTGGCTGGAGCACAAAGCTTCGCCTCAGTCCTGGAGTTATTTTCCAAGTATTGGGATGCTTGGTTTGTGTTAGTTTCAGTTAACAAACATGATAAAACTTCTGAAAGCAAACTTGGCATGATATGGAAATAAATTAAATACTCATTTTGAAGATATACCACTTCCAAAATAAGCATAAATCAGTACAACACTATTATCCAGAGGAGCCAAGCTTTTGTCAGTAACAAATAGCAAAGGTTTCTTATTGATCCCGTCATAAATACTTTCACTATAATAGAGAATTCAATCTGTAAGATGTCCATTTTTATATATAAAAAGGTTATTAAATGCCTAAAAAATACCTAATACCTAACAGATTTCCCAAAAGGGATTTTATCTTTTAATAAGCAATAATCACACTGTGGATAAACCTACTTGGGCTCTAATGACACTCTACACTACACTGAGATTTTTCTTTCAGATACCCAATATATATTTGATTGGTGGTCAGTTGATTTACTTGCTTAAAAATTGGTGCTAAATAAATCCAGGCATGTGGCCTGTGATCTGTTGCTCTGAATCCTAGGTATTTGCATTGTGATGCAGATATTGGGCAGGAGTGAAAGAAACCATTTTTTCTACATCTAATACTATAGATGTGACTCCACAAACCTGGGAAAGTCACACTTCTATAATACAGAGACTAAGTATTTTCTGAGGATTTGAATAACAGTAACAGAATACCGTGTAATCTCAGAAATATTGCAAGTGGACTATGAGGATAGTTAAACAAATTCTGAGATAGGAAATTTTCACTAAAATACTGCATTTCCACTTAGAATAGAACACACTAATTTTTAATAATTTTATTCCAATTTTATTTATGTAATTTGTTTTATTTTTAGTAAGAAGTGATTGCATTTTCTGCTTTCTATTAAAATGCTAATAGATATTACAAATTTATTCTTACTAAATTCAAACAGTATCAGGAATCTCATAAAAATCCAGCAATTAAGTTAAATTTACTTTTACATTTTGTTAATAGGATTAATACACAAATCTAATTTGGAAATTTTGGAGCACATATCAGGTATACTAATATTGGAAATGAACACAATAATTTGTTAGGTCAAGATTATCCTCCCATAATTCTTCATTCTATGATCAGAAACTGATTCATTAAGAGCTACTCCTCTGTTTATTTCTATTAGTGACATCACTGTTCATCTGTCCTGTACAGACTTGCCATTCTGTTGAAGGTCCACAAGAAGCTCCTTTACAGGATCATTTTGTTTTTTCTAAATTGACCTCATGATCCTTAACTAAAAATTGATCATATGTGTGGACATGGTAATTTAAATATCAGATGATTTTTTTGAAAGTGACTACTAAGTTTGAAAAAAATGTGAGTTTATGTACAAACTAAAAGCAGTGTTATGTAACTTCAAAATATTATCTGATTCTAAGGCCAGCTCAATATAGAGAATGCCAGACCAAGAACTGCTTTAGTGATTAAGTAGTCAAATCTGCTCATTTTGCACATGGTGAAACAGGACATCATTTCACCTTGAATTCAATATAAGGAGGATTAGAGATGTTTTTAATATAAGTATATTTTTCACTTCCCTTCTAACAAATATATTTAAGCCAAATTACATTTGGTTTAATAGAACTATTTTTCTTTAAGTATCTTGCAGGATATGAATAGGACTTATGCCTTTATTTTTTACAAGGGCCTCTTTAGCCCCTAGAACTATGAATAGTAAATTTCTCCTGTTTATAAATTACATGTTCTATTTATTTATTTATTTATTTCTTTATTTATTTATTTAGGCCAGTCCTGGGCCTTGGACTCAGGGCCTGAGCACTGTCCCTGGCTTCTTTTTGCTCAAGGCTAGCACTCCGCCACTTGAGCCACAGTGCCACTTCTGGCTGTTTTCTGGGGAATCAAACCCAGGGCTTCATGTATATGAGGCAAGCACTCTTGCCACTAGGCCATATCCCCAGAAATGTATCCAATGCCTAACATATGAAAGTGTAACCTCTCTGTACCTCAGTTTGACAATAAAAATTTAACAACAACAACAAAAAAGTAAGTCAGGTAAAAAATAAATAAATTACATGTTCTAATATATTTTAAGCAAATAATCTTAGACAATCTAGGCTCTAAGTTCTTTAATGGAACTGAAAATAAAATGTAATATTTGGTGCCAAGTTCTATGACTTTTCTGTGACAACTGAAATGTTCTTTCTTCTTTGTTTATGACAGCAGAAATGTAGAATATGCCTAATACCAGTCAGACTACTGTGTAATGTTTATAAACACAAAGTATGTTAGTGGTGTGCTAACTCTTATTTTACTTTTAATATAAAAATATTATAACCAGAGTAAGGCCTCAGGAAACTACTTCACTGGGGACAAATACCATCTTACAGCTATAATGAGAGAATTATTTTCTAGTTTATATTTTATTAGATTGGCACAAAATAGAATACTTTTAAATAAACCTTTTTACATCAATATACTGATATCTATTTTCAGATTAATTTCAGTCATGGTATTACTGAGGCAGTAAAATTCTTCCTCAAAGTCAATTAACAGAATAATTAATAATTTTTATCAAGTGAACAGTACACAGTTTACATTTAGTACATCTTTGTCAAATGAAGGGGTAAATGAGTGAATTAATAATACCATCAAATTGGTTTTTGCATCTTGTTCATTGATTCCTTATTCTTCATTCAATGCATCCAATTTGTGACTAGTTACAAATCCACGAAACTATGGTTTCAAATGTCACATACATTTCCAAATTGAGCCTTTGATTTGAGTCTCAGTTGTAATAGCTCTGTTAGGATAGTAGACACGTCTTCTTGAATTGTGAACTCTTTCTTTCAACTCAATTATGTCCATAAGTGAGCTCCCTTTTCCCAAAGCTACCATTTCCAATCAAATTCAGTTCTGTTCCAAATAACTTTCTTTTCCTGGTAATAACACTTATTCTCTTAAGCTATTCAGCCTTAAAGCTTTTGATTACCTGTAGCAATTTCTAGTCAGATAGTTCTCATTTTCCCAATTCAGACTCTATCCATTTCTTTTAAATAATACACATTTATATAATTATTCCTTACCTTCTTTCTTTGGCCATTCCCAAGCATTTATCTTCTCATCATTCGAGTACTGTAACAGGCTTCGTGTCAAGCTCATGGTTTTCAGGTCTTCCTTACTTCAGATTACCTCTTCTGTTACTATTTTCATCGCTCTAGCCAGAGAGAAACAATGTAAAAGACAAAGTGTTTATCTTAGCGTTCCAGAGGTCTCAGTCTATCACTGTGGGCAGAGTGTGTCAGAGCATAGATCCTACCATAGTGGCTACTAAACAGAAAAGATGATGCATTTGCTAGAATGTTTCCTTGTTTTTCATTGGCATTCAATCTAGACCTCCAGCCTGTAGGCTGGTGGCAACTTCATTCATTATTGGTATTACTCCCATAGTTAATTTTCTCTGTAAATTCCTTCACAGATACACCCAGATGAGTGTCTTACTATCCTGTGTCATTCTAATCAAGTTGACAATCAAGATTAACTGACATGTCAGGTGCTGGTGCCTCAAGTCTGTAATTCTAGTTACTCAGGAGATCCAAGGATCATGGTTCAAAGCCAGCCCAATAAAAGTTCATGATACCCTTATCTCTAATTACCCACCAAGAAGCTGGAATTGGAGTGATCGAGCACTAGTCATTAAAAAACAACAACAACAGAAAAAAACACCAGCAAAAAAGCTCAGGGAGAGTACCCAGGCCCTGAGTTCAAGGCCTAGAACTAGAAAGGAAAAGATAAATCATTATATTTCCATTTATTTCTCTTATTGCTAATTTGTGTCTCTCTGGGCAGCACTGAACTGTGTATGATCTTGAGTGCTGTGTGGTAAAGCTTATTTTCCAAATATACTTATGAACTTCTCAATGGTATAGATAGTACATTAAACTGTGTTGCATTTCTTATAGACCTAAGCATTGAGTAGCCACTCAAAAATTGAGAGTGTATGGATAAAATAGAGAAAGTGCCAGGCACCAGTGGCTCATGTCTGTAATCCTAGCTATGCAGGAAATGGAGATTTGTCTGTGAGACTCATCTCCAATGAACCAGCTGCTCCCCTCCCCCTCTGTCAACAAACAGAAGGAGAGGTGTGGTTTACATGGTAAAATGCTGGCTCTGAATAAGAAAGCTAAAGGACAGTGCCCAAGCCCTGAATTCAAGCCCCTGGACCAACACAGAAAATAAGTAGGTAAGTAGAAATTAAGATGCTTGAAACAGAAATAAAAAAAGAAAATAAAGGCAACATCTCTCAATTGTGTTCTATCCAACCCTTGTCCCACTGGACATCATCCTACTGGAGCAATAGAGAACTCTTTGTTTTGTACTTTAGTTGTCATTCTTCATGTTGTCTGAAAAATCTGAAAATCAAGATATCCCTAAACATGACACTTTAGCCTTACCATCAAAGTACAACTTATGGGTCTGGGAATGTGGCTTAGTGGTAGAGTGCTCACCTAGCGTGCATGAAGCCCTGGGTTTGATCCTCAGTACCACTTATACCGAAAAAGCTTGAATTGGCACTGTGGCTCAAGTGGTAGAGTGCCAGCTCTGAGCAAAACGAAGCCAAGGAGAGTGCTCAGGCCCTGAGTTCAAGCCCAGGAATGGCAAAAAAAAAAAAAAATAGAACTTATGATAGAGCTGAGTTCCTGGTTAAAGTACTGAATTTTGAGGGGATATAGAGACATATTCAGGAATAAAAATTTTCACTAAAGAGACAATAAACCTTCAAAAAGTGTTTGAGAGTTTCTCACTGATTCCCACAGAAAAATTCAGTTATCAATAGGGTCTTATATTTGTGCTATAGTTTGAACGTTTTTGTTCACTCTCAAATTCTATGTTGATATATATTCCTCAATTGTATGGCTGTACCATCTTCTATGGACTGAATTACATCTCCCCAACATTCATATGTTGAAAGCCTGATCCACGATAGTTGTATTAAGAAGTCTTGGGGAAGAAATTAGGTGATGATAGAAGAATCAAACTTAAAAGGACTCATACCCTTATTTTTATAAAGACTCTAAATTTGACCAAAGTACAGTACATGCACATATGGAAATACCACAGTGAAATCCTTCTCTATGTTACTATATACTAATAACATGTTAAAAACTTAAGAGACCCTAATTGTTTACCTTTCTGTCACTCAAGGATATATGGAAGGTATCATTTCAAAGGAACAGGCAGGCTCTTAGCAGATCTTAATAAATCTACTGGCACAATAATTTTTTTACTTCCCAGATTCTATAATTTGGACCAAAATATTGCTTTTAACTAATGAATTGTCAAAGTTAAGGGTTATAGTAGCCTGAGCATGACAATATGTTCATCAGAAGTCAGACTGTATTTTAGTAATATAGAGCTTCACAATTTCCAAAGCAAAAGCTATGCATTATACGTGTATATATTTCTTACTCATTCAGTTAATTGGGGGTTGTTTGGAACTGGGATATTCCTTTAGTTTATGATTCTGAGAGAGATGCCCTTTCTCTATTACAGTGCTATGATTTCATCATTTGTCCATGGCTAGTAGAGAGCAGAATAGACAACATAAAGACATCAGACCAGTTTTTCATGTTTTGACTGAGTAATAACAGATGACATCCCTATTTACAGAGTACTCATGTGGTTTCAACATAAATGAAAAGATACTAAGCTATACAGAGGCACATGAGGAAAATGATGAGAGAACTAGTATCTTCTACAAACATTATGTCATCCAAGCAATTTCAGGTCCATTTCTCACTGCCTGCTCACAAGAATCCTGTGATTGCCATGCATCATATAGCAGCTACATTGAGGAAATGTAGCCACTAAGGTCCAGAGGATATCATGAAATTTCTAAGATCATAAATATGACTATTGTAGAAAGGAAATTAGAACCCAGGATGCCTTTTCCATTCTAGAGTTCTTTGGGCTTTAAAACATTTCCTTGTGAAAGGAAAGCAAATCAAGAGTCAGGAGCCCTTCTTTATCGAGGGAGATAAAGATGTTCAACTCACACTATAATCAGCCACTTCTAGGTTTAAAATAGTATTCCCTATCTTTAGAATGGACTAATAATAGAAAAATCTAAAACATTTTTAGAAACTTTTAGAAAGAAATTACCAGATATATGACTTACAAAATCTGAATCCATGGACTATTTTAATGGCAAAAAAAATCAAATAAACAAACTCTGGTGACCTACAACAGTTACTACAAAAATCAATAAACAATTGATAGCAAAAAATAAGCAAATACATGATGTTAGTAAGAAATTCAGAGGATCTTCAATATACTTATTTGGTATCATGGTCATGTGGTCTTAGAACACACACACACATAGGCATGTAAATATATTATGCCAAATAGACTTCAAAATAGCAGGTTGTGTAGCCATTTCTTTGCCACTTTACTTTCTTTTCTGATACACTAACCCCTCTTGGAACACTTATCACATTTTGTTGTCATCACTGATGTTGGTACTTCCTCCCATTGCTAGCTTTTTCAGAGAAGGACTGTGTTTTATTGGTTGTTGTAGCCACAACATATGAAATTAGGAAATGACACCCCCCCTTTCTCTCTCTATTGCCAATACCGGGGCTTGGACTCAGGGCCTGAGCACTGTCCTTGGCTTTTTTTTGTTCAAGGCTAGCACTCTGCCATTTGAGCCACAGCAACCCTTCTGGCAGTTTTCTGTATATGTGGTGCTGAGGAATCAAACTCAGGGATTCATGCATGCTAGGCAAGCACTCTACCACTAAGCCACATTCCCAGCCTTCTCCATCTCCCTTATTCTTCCTTTGACAATTGCATAGTCTTTGTCAATCATATACTCCTCTATATTTCCCAATCCTCTATCACTTATTCTTTGAGGTTCCCTCAGTACTCTACTATTCTCTAGCTATACTCTCCTTTCAGAAGATTTCATTAACTACCATGAAATATCTTTGGTGTCTCTTTAATACTGAGCTTTCAGTTTAGCAGTCATCTACAATACTTCTCCACTGATCCTGAAAATCAACATACTTCTGCCTAAATCAGTTACCTCCCTCCCCAACTGTAATGGCCTCTATGTTCTATAGCTTTCTGAATGACATTATATCTAACCAGTCATTTAAGCCAAACAGTTGTGAGTCACTTCTCTTCTTCCATACTGCACACTATTATCAATCAATGCCAAATGTTTACCATTGTATCTTGCTAAATGTTTCTCATCCACAAAATTTCCACTTCTACTTACATTGTTTTAATCATGGCACCATTACCTCTCAGCTAGACTATTCCAGTGTTTCCTTTCATACTCCAGTTTGTGTGAACTAGAATGTGATCTAAACTATCAATGTTATCTTGTAATTATTATACTAAAAAGAGCCAACAAATTTTCATTACTAAATAATCTGGGTATACAGATGAAATAAATACATGACTGAAATTTTCAAGCAGTTTAGATATACGTGGGGTAAAACAAAAGAAAAGATACTATGTAGTTAGTTACAGTATCTTATTACAAATGGAAAAAACTGACTCTAAGTTAAACAAAAATAAAAAATACTTTGAGAAAACAGTCCACAGATCACAAAGTCAACTATCCATTACCAGAAACAGTAAACCAGAGTAATTAAAGAAGGTCTCATACATTTCTGGCTAAGTTTTACCAACAAGTAATTCTAAATCAAACCAGATATTTTAATGTATCATTTTTTTCCTATTTTTGTACCTTTCGGAATGAAGAAAAACATAGCCTATTTGCATCGTGCTTCATAAATAATAATCAAATTTTCTCAAGTAAAGGAAAATGTAATTACCCCATATGGATCAAAGGCATGTTATGACAGAATGTAAGATTTGAACCCAGTCTTCCTTAAAAGATGACTTGAACCTGAATATGAGGAAGAACACACACACACACACACACACACACACACACACACACACACACAACTAGATGACACCACATTAAAAAAAATGCCTTTGATCCAAAACCCAGAAAACTTGAAGAATAGTTTAAATAGACTTTTAGGGTCGGTGAAGGAAATAAGTAGGATATAACCTTGAAAGATTGTCAGATTAAGAGATTAATTTTATTATCTGGCCCTTGTGGGGAGGACTATTGAAATTTTTTTATTCTGCAATTTTAAAGTCAGCACTGCTTTGGGGAGATTAATCTTTCTGTACTGTGTTATTTTCAAACAATCTATATACATAAATTCTATCTGATGTCACAGGAGGTGTTTAATTTATACAATTGAAATCCATTTTCTCTTGTCCTTGTCTCAGTTAAAATAAACTGCTGCTCACACAAACAAGTCAATATTCCTATACTTGCAGAAGGTTCCTATTCAATTTCCACTAAGAAGTATTGAAAAATTGTCAGAAGAGTTGAAAGGAACTAGGTTTTTGGAGAAAGAAAAGCCACAAACATACAATGTAATGTAAAATACTGGTATTAAATGTAAATATTTAACTACTTCTTCAGTTGTTGCTTGTTCTTTGTTTTTAGTGTTGTTATATCAATATGGCATGTGTTAATCAGAATAAATTATATATGTGTATGAGTGTATGTGTGAGGAAAACAGTTAAAAAGAGGATAAGCTTTAAAAATATTACATTTATTGTGTGTTTATTCAGTGGAGAAAGACTTATGATAGGCAATTTTTCTATGTAATAGTATATTAGTAATAAAGTACTTCTTGGCCATGCAACAGAAAACAAAACTCGCTTCTTTCCTTTCCCACCCCTTTCTTGGATGTGAAACAAGATTTCCATATTTGGAATGTCTTTGTCCTTAAGCACAGAAACTAGTACTTTTATTCTCTGGACTAGAATATTCCAGTAATTTAGAATCATCACATTAAGTGGTTTAAAATTAATTATTTTCATATATTTCATAAATATCATTAGACTACAATGCAGTCCAACTTGAGAAAACATCTTTCTCAATAAACTAGCAGATTGTGTTTAAAGATTTTGAGAAACATTTCATATTTAGTTGGCTTCTATAAGTGGAGAGACATCATGATCTAATGCAGCAATTCTAAACTGGACTCTCACATGGTACAAGGACTTTAAAATATGAATCTACCAGCCCCACTTCTCTGAGAAAGTCCCAAGATACTTATTAAAACTGCATCTAATTTTCTCTTACTCAAACAAAAAATTAGAATGGAATGGACTGAGAGGGATAGCATGTATTTTTACTTTTTTATGCCACTAAATGTTTTCATTTGCTCTTCATCCACAGCCCAATTTCAAAAATAGAGGAAATTTGGGATTCTATCCTGAGGATATGTCTTCTCATTCTGTACTGTTTCTTTGTGACAGACTTCCCTAAAGTATCTAAATCTAAGTATCCCTTGATATCTAAATACCAATTTAATATTTGTATACCAATGAGTCATCAAATCTCTCTATTATTTTTCAGAAGCACATCAGTTTCTCTGTCTACCTTTTTTCCTCCTCTTTGATCTTTCAAGGGAATTTCAAATTCAACTTTGCTGCATAGTCTTACCCCTGGTCATTTCCCAATATGCCATGTGTCAATGAATAGCTGAGTTTTATTTGTGTATATTCCTCCCTTTCTACAGCTATCCTCCTAGTCTAATCCCAGACTACATTAATTCACTGTTTATAGAACAAAGAATATGAGAACAGTAACCTGAGAGTTAAAAGTTATCTCAGCAGTTCTCATGCCACTATGCAGTAGTACAATCAAATGATTGTGACCAGATTGCACTTACTTGGATTTTAGATGAAGGGATGAGTATCTGTAAGCCAAATAATATGAAGGATACATTTCTCTGTGGAGCAGTCTACAGTCAGAGTTGATAAGAACACAATAATAGAGACTATAAGAATCAAGAATTGTGAGCTGAGAAATTTAAATTCAATTTCTGGGAAGAGGATAGTTAGTACTCAAGACTCATGCTTATTCTGAATTTGCCTTTTAGAGTGTAACTTGATTGTTGTAAAGGCTCAGAACAGTAAGATAGAGCCTAGTATATAATTTTTTTTGTTTCAAAGGCCTGCTCGATGTCTGTGTTTAGTCAACGATGTCTACTAATTTGAGTTCTCCTGAAAAACAGGGAGATATTTTTGGAGACAGAGATAGGGAATGGAACTACTATACTAAAAAAGACAAGTGAAAGGTCTTGAACAGTGAGTAAATATTTCGACTCTTTCATAAAAATGATGAAATCAGTTTCATCAGATATCATCATATGGGGAAGATAGTTTGCCTTCCATGTCATCTCGTTGTTAAGAAATTTTTTCTGGGGTGGGAGCGGGATTGAACTCAGAGACTGGCCCACGTTAAGCTAGAGCTTTGTCACTGACTACTCCCAGACCCATCACACAGCTGTTAATGGAACAAACAGTCTTTCCCCCATCCTCTGCTATTTATATTTGTTATATCTGCCTGGATTCATCTTCTAGAAATTTTTACTGACTTCCCTCTCTTCTGCCAGAGCGTATCTCAGATAATATTTTGTCTTTTATCTCCTTTGATTTATTCCATCTGTGTTTACCTTATTGCGTGGTTAGCTTTACCACACTGTTTCCTTTTTGTTTTTCAGTTCCCTGTGGTATCCATAGGATTTTTGAACAATGGCAGTGTGATATTAAGTATTCAGTAAAGGCTTATATGGAAAAGCAAATACTCATGTAATACACTGAGGAAATATTTTTTTGAAAATTCTTCCAATGAACCACTAACAAATGCTGACAAAGAAAGCCCTACTTACTTAAGCAGCATCAATCTGGTTGGATAAAATCCAGGAACTATGACAATCTCTGCCAACACCCACTCAGTACCCCTTTTGCCCCATCCATCTGCTAAGTGTTTCTATTCGTGTATTTGGCTTGCGGCTTTGTTTTTAGCCCCATCTAAACTTTTTCTTGCCCAAAGGAAGAAGTACGATCTCAGTGACTAGTACATATTTAGCCTTTTCCTGTCAAGACTTGGTGTTATTTCTTTTCCTAGTCATTCAAAACCATAGCCCCATCTCCTCAGTGGTTATCCTACCGCCAAGCCACCTGCCCTACTCATCACATTACCTATCTCAAAGAGATTCAGATGTCCTACAGACTGAGCTAAGTACCTGCCTTATAATGAGAATGTACGAACAAGCTGACTACGTTGTGTGTGGGCAGTACAACTGTGAAAACTAGCTATCAAGTTGCTTTTAGGAGCTGCTTCAGTAGTTATGATCATGACAATGAGCAGAATAAAATTGTATTCATGCTCATGAAATTCAAAAAATGATAAAAGCTGGGTTCCTTCAGTATTTAAAAATATTAATGTATACTTCTTTTTACAGAACTAAAATAAAACAGTAATTATTCTACTGAAATTATATGGGATTTTTTCCTATCAAGGTTTTATAGTAGCTTTTTATAAATGTAACTAAGTTGATCTAGCAGGCAGAATAACAAAATAAAACTCTCATACAAGAGTTCAGTCGCCCTGGAAAGTCCATGAAACCTAAAATATAGTCACATTTGAAACTCCCACCTTTCAACATCTCTTGAGTCATTTTCTCCATCATGTATTATTAACTTAGAGGGGGGGGGTCAACATTTTTTTTTACAACCCTCCAGTTTATCTCACATTTTGTTTACCACTGAAATAGTTTTATAGCCAATCTCAGAAGATGGTATATTTAAAAGAAGATTAAAACAAGAAGTTGGGAAAAATAAAATTGTTTTATAATTGTTTCAGTAAATTACCTATTCTCTTTGAAATTGTAGTACTCCATTTTGGATTGAGTAACAATTGTTCTCCAGTGAAGTTGGAAATGAAAAGAGATTTTATGGATCTGAGAGAAATTTAGTAAGGTAGAATAAGTAGCATTTGGCAATTAATTGGTAACACTGCAATACAGAAAAAGAGAAATGGCTCACAATTACTTGGCTTAAATAACTGGTTGGATAATGTCATTCAGAAAGCTACATAACATACAGCCACAACAATTTGGGATGGTGGAGGAAGATTACTGAGTTGGACAGAAGTATGTTGAATTTTAGAGTTGGAAAGTTATAGCTGCATTGTTGGCATTTTACAGGCAGAAGACAATGCACTTAAAGATCCTAAAATGGACATACAGATGTTATATCAGTAAGAATTTTTTCCTCAAAGTGCCAATGCCATTTCTCTGTGTAAAGACCAAATTGGATCATTTTAAGGTCTTTTCAACTCTGATATTCTTTGATACTGTCACTGTTTCTCTTGTAATGACTGTTAATATGAGAAAAAACTAATACTTGGAACCAATAATTTTTCACATTATTTATTTCAGATGTCATGTGAAGTTTCACCATTTTATATATCCAATAAAATGTTTTTGTTGGAAATATACAATGAGGGTCATAAAATAGCAAGAAAGATGAGGGAGAAAGAGCAAATCCACACAATTACAAAGTTTCTGTATGTTTTTAAAATGATAAAATAGCAATTTTAAGAGTATTAAAGAAGTATAGTGTAAACATCTCTAGAGTAAATACTAAAATAAGAAGAAATATATAGATACAGAGTCAAAAGAAAAACAAAATAAGTTTTCAGAATTATTCAATTATTCAAATAATTATGCTAAAAAGGAAAATTGGTGGACTAAACCACACAAAGTCATCACAAATAGTAAAAATTGAGATTTAAATCTACCTGTACATATGCATATGTAGATTGTTTTGTGTAAATTGATACTTATAGTTACTACAGTCATAAAGCAGTGAATATAACAAATGTTGATACTAAATAACATCCACAATTAAAATACATATCATTAGAATGGACAAACATAGAAAATACATAGATGACCAAAAAGACCGATAATGAAAACAATAATCATAAAAAGCAAGGGTAAAGATATTAATTTTGTATATAAGGAACTCTCATTAGGAGTATTTGCAGTGCACAATGATGAATTGTGAAATTGAGGAGGGATAAAGATGGAAGAAATACATCAGTAAGATATAGCAATCACATTTATGGACCTACTGAATAGCTTCATAATAATGAAATAAGCTTGACAATGTCAAGGAGAAAAAGAGACAGCTTCCACAATCATAGCCAGAGATTTGAACATTCCTCTTTCAGTGATTGAAAAGTAAGACAAAAGTCTATAAAGATATAGCAGATCTCAGCAACTCTTATCAATCACTTTGAGCTAGTTGATATTTATAGACTTCTGTACCTTACAAGTGCAAAGTTCACATTCCTTACAAGTGTAGCTAGACAAATGTCTAAACTGAAAGTAAAAAAGGGCAGTACATTTACTAGGATTCATATCATACAGACTTCTCTGTAATCACAGGGAGCTAAATTTTAAAATCGATAATATTAACATGGCTAGAAAAGAAACAGATATGTGTGACTAAAGTTTTAAGTGGCCAAGAAAAAAAGATAAATCACAAAGGAAATAATATATTTGAATTGAATAATAATAACAATAATGTCATTGAATCATAGCATCACTAAATTACAAAATGTAGAGAAAGAAGAGCTAATAAGAAATTTTATAACTATAAATGCTTACCATAAAAAGGCTACACCCTATGCAAGAAGGACAAGAAAAAGTATATAATCATTAATGTAAAATATAGTGTTTTAATTTAGTAGGTAAAATAAATACAGTAACAAATTTATTTTTGTATTACAATAGCAACAATATTTCATCCCAAGTAAAAGAAGATAAATAAGTAAGATGAAAGCAGAAACTGTGGTGTAGCTCTTGGTTAGTATGATTAAGGCCCTGCCAAAAAGTAAAAGAAAAAAAGCAAGAGGCACGTACCTATAACTCCCAGATACTCAGGAGGCAGAGGTGGAAAGGTCTTTGTCCAAAGTTGTTAGTCTGGCAGAAAACCCTACTGAAAAACAAACTAAAACAAAGCAAAACCTAGCAAGAGTGAAAGCCTGAGCTTAATCCCCATTACCAAATTTTATTTAAAAGATGACAAATTTTAATGAAATAAAATACTAAAAATATAATCTATCAAACTAACCAAAATTTTTCATTTACACTATGAATCCTATTATTTGTTATGATAGAATAAAAGCCACACCTCTTGTAGTTTCAATAGTGAATTTTAGGAAACATTTCAGTAGGAAATAAGATGAAACTTAAACAGTTTTAGAAAATACATGTGGCAAAATCATTTTGCAATTGATAATGCAAAGCATAAACCTAATTGAAAAACTGAGGAATTCTCTATAGAAATAATCTGAGATCAATATATCTCGTAAATAAAAAATGCAATATGTTTAACACAATTTGAGCAAATGAAATTCAGAAAAAACTCATAACAATATATCACTTATCCCAGGAGCATAGAGTTGGTTTAATTTGTAAAAATCAATATAGTTTTCCATATTTATTGAAGAAAGTAGAAATCTAATTTTGCAAAATTAAAATTATTCACAATGAGAATGGTTAGAACATGGGCATAGAAGGAAGTTTTTTTTATCACCAAATGAAAGGCATTTACAAAAATACTAGAATCAGTCATCATATTTAATTATGAAACATCAGATATTACTCTTCGTCAAACAAGGGAAGAATGAAATATTTGATACATCCTGGAAAAAGAAGGATATTAAAATTAAAGATCACCTCATAAAAAGCAAGTCTTTATTTTTAGACTTTATGACATATATGTATATATTATGACATATATGTATACACATATGTGTGTGTGTAATCACAAGGTATCTACAAGTAAAATTACTACAACTGGTTTATGTTATGTCAACAATATAGGAGGATACAATGGAATGTTAACATATAATATCAACTATATTTTCATACATAATAGCCTCTATTGGAAAATAAAATGAAAGCAATACAATTTACAATAGCAACAAAAATCATTATATTCCTAGAAATAAATCTAACAACAGATATTCCAGACTTTTACACTGAGAATCACAATTTCTGAGAGAAATTAAGACCAAAATATATAGAAGTATATGGCATCTTCATGAATTGGGAAAATTAATATTTTAAGATGTCAGTTATACTGAATTTATCTATAGACGCAATGCATGCTTACATATAAGCTTGTGTCGCTTTTTAAAAATAGAATTTGACAATCTGATTCCATTAATGTATATGAAATTCAAAGGTATTGGAGTAATGAAAGCACTTAGAAAAATTACAAGAATTACTGTAAAATTACATGGCCAGAGCCAGCACTTACAAGTATAAGGATTAAAAACTATAATCCAGAAAAAGAATTTCATGCTTTAAAAAAGTTCATTGGTTTTTGAAGAAGTCACTAAAGCCATCTAGTGTTAAAGAGAATGTCTTTTTAACAAATGGCAGTAGTAAAAGCAGCTGTCCATACTGCAGAATAATGAAAGTCCATCCCTACTTCCCATCATAAACCAAAATCAGAGATGTACCATTAGCATAAATGTAAATCAATGAAGCTTATGTATGTATAATTACATACATCTTGGTAATAGGGAGTAACAAACTGCTGATATATAAAACAGTATTGAAAATCTCAAAATTATGCTAAACAAATGAAAGTTTATACATTAAAGTCTGTAAGAAGACAAACTAATATATCGTGGAAAATACTCAGATCATTGCCTTTATAGGAGAGGATGTGGACGAGAGATCACTGAGAATGAGACACTTAAGGCATTTCCATGGAGTCATGTATACTGTGGTAGACATTTGAGTTACATGGTGTATTCATCAATCAACATCGATTACATACTACACATAAGATTTTTCATTTACTGTTATGTAAATTTCACCTTAAGTAAAGAAAGGTAAACAAAAGTTTCTTTCTGGATAATAATATACTATTTATTTTAATGTTTATTGTCAACGTGATGTACAGAGGGGCTGCAGTTACAGACTTAAGGCAGTGAGTACATTTCTTGTCAAACTTGTTACCGCCTCCCTCATTTTTCTCCCACCCTCTCTCCTCCCCAATCCTCCACCCCGCTGAGTTGTACAGTTGGTTTACAACACATTGTCTTATAATTTATTGCTGTTGCATTGGTATGCTTTTTACCATGTGTCTCTGCTTTTTGATGTTCCCCTTCCCTTCCCTATATCAGCTAAATGTATATAGAACACCTAGCATACCTAAATCAATTACAGTGACAACAGGGACTAAAACAGGGAAGATAAGCAAAAGAAAAAAGAAATATTTTCACATAGTGCATTAGAAATAACATGATAAACTGCTTGTTTTCATAACTTGGAGTTAGCTTCATCTTATGTGATCATATGTACATCTCTATTGAGCTACTGTGATCTTCTAGGACAATCCTAGACATGTACTAATTATTACCAATGAGGGTAACCAGAGAGTCTATGTTTTTTGAGTCTGGCTCCTTTCACTTAGTATGATTTTTTCCAAGTCTTTCTATTTCCTCAGGAATGAATGGTACAATGTCATTCTTTCTGATAGATGCATAGAATTCCATTGTGTTTATGTACCACAATTTCTTGATCCATTTATCTACTGAGGGGCATCTGGGCTGGTTCTATATTTAAATGATGGTAAATTGTGCTGCGATGAGCATAATTGTGCTGGTAGCTTTCGTGTGGTCTTGGTTGTAATCCTTTGGGTAAATGCCCAAAAATGGGTCTACTGGGTCATAGGGGAGCTCTATGTTTAGCCTTATGAGGAACTTCCACACTGCTTTCCAGAGTGGTTGAACAAGTTTACACACCCACTAAGAGTGTAGAAGGGTCCCCTTTTGGCTACATCCCCGGCACCATCTGTTATTAGTTTTCTTGATAATGACCATTCTTATTGGGATGAGGTGGAATCTCAATGTTATTTCGATTGCATTTCTTTTATGGCCACTGATGTTGAGCACTTCTTCATGTGCCCCTTGGCCATTCTCACTTCCTCTTCAGAGAAGTCTCTCTTTAAGTTTTTAGCCCACTTATTAATGGAGCAGTTGTTTCTGTAAGGATTTGTTTTGGGGGAACTTAATTTTTTGAGTCCTAAGAATATTTTAGATATGAGGTCCTTGTCTGTTGTATGACCAGTGAAGATCTTCTCTCAATCTGAAGGTTTTCTATTTATCTTGCAAGCTATGTCTTTTGCTGTGCAAAAGCTCTGCAGTTTCATGCAATCCCATTTGTTCAGCCTTTGATTTGTTGTGATTCTGGGTCTTTATTAAGTTTCAGCCTGTGGCAAGGAGCCCTAGTGTTTCTCCTATTCTTTCCTGCAATGTTTTCAGAGTATCTGCTTTTACCTCAAGGTCTTTTATCCATTTGGAATTGATTTTGGTGCAGGGTAATATATAAGGAACTAGTTTTAATTTTTATAGGGGTTGAGCCAATTTTGCCAGTACCATTTGTTGAAGAGGCTGTCTTTCTTCCATCCTATTTTTTTTGGCTCCCTTACCAAAGATTATATGGCCATAGTTCTGTGGGTTCATTTCTGGGTCTTCAGTTCCATTCCATTGGTCCTCGGGCCTGTTTTTGTGCCAATAACAAGCTGTTTATATAACTATGGCTTGGTAATAGAATTTCGAGTTTGGTATTGATATTCCTGCAGCACTATTCTTCCTGCTAAGGATTGTTTTTGCTATTTTGGGTATTTTATTGTTCCATATGGATTTTTGAATTGCTTCTTCTGTTTCATTAAAGAAAAGTGTTGCAAGGAGAAAGATGGCGCCACCACAGTAGGGAGGCACCCCAACTCGCTCCAACTGAATAGCGAGCTGGGAACTCCAGCATCCAACACCCCATCAAGAACCCAGCAAACCCAGCAGCCAGAAGCAACAGAGAAACACAGGAAACAGAAAAAATTAAAAAAGAAGAGCCTATAACCTGCACGAGCCGGAAAATCACCAGGGTACCCTCCCCCCACCAGCCGACCCCGGCCCGAACAGGGCCAGGCTGGGAAAGGGGAACCCGGCGATCGGCAGACCGACTGCCGAAAAGTCACACCAGGAGCACAGAGTCCACACAGCAAGAGCTCCACAGACCCCAGGGGGTGCACGGACCAATTGAGACAGACTTGCGGCGGACGGGAGGTGCGGGACCACAGGGCCAGGATCGGACGTGAGTGGCGGGGGAACCGGGCAGTGCAGAAGGGGAGAGCCAGGGCTGACACCACTAAATGACTGATTGCCGCACCCCAGCACCACAGCCCCGAAGGGCCAACAACAGCGCAGGACACACACACAATCCAGGACCAGTGAGTCCCCCATTACCCCCTCCCCCAATGGGAGACCAGCTATCAGAGACCCAAACCCTACAAAGAAGCTAGATCTCCCTCCCTCCACCTCCCCACCCCGAGGGAACAAAGAACCCCCAAATCAGGCGGCAAAAGGTCCCTTCAAACTCTGGGAGGACACAGGAGCTAGCAGGGGCAGAGCAACGCCAAGGCAGCAGTGGAGCCTGCACCGGCCGCACCAGCCCTGCCCCCTTCCTAACAGGGGCCCGGGTACCGGCAGGCATTGGAAGCCCCACCTGAGGCACCTGGACCTCACGGACTCTTACAACTAAAATCACAGGAGCTGGTGGGCAATACCAGCACAGCAGGGACATCTGGGCCCGAACACATGCCCCCCTCGCAGTGGAGGTGCAGAGTCTGGGGGCACCAACCCGTGTCTGGACACTTGATCCTACTGGGGCCCACAGCGGACTCGCGGGAGGGCACAAGCACACCCCAATAACCTGGGGCCCGCTCTGGTAGGCAGGGCCCCCCAGTGGCAGCGCCTGCTCTGATAGGTGCACCCACACAGAAGGGCAGAGCCCCCCAGCGGCAGTGCCCATCCAGATTGGTGCATTTCGCACAAGTGGGTGGGCCGCCCCTCAACAACTCTGGCCCCAGAGCAGTCCACACAGGAAGGCGAACCGCGTGAGAGGTGAACTCCTCTGACCAAGATGCAGAGTGGAAAAAAGAACCAAAGAAGAGAAAAGCCTCCACGCCACGCTGAATCAGCCACCCGCAAACCCCCACCAGGGGCACGCTAGGGTCAGCACAGCACAGCGGCAGGACACTGTCCTGCAGTGAAGGACACAGAACCTACCGGCCCCCAAGTGCAGTGAGGGTGACCACCTCAGCAACAACCGAGAAGGTCACACTCACCCACTGGGCAGTAAGATTCAACAGCCAAACTCAAACCCAGAGCCAGGACACAGACAAGTCTTCCACTGACGGACCAGCGGGAACCAGCACAAAGCCAAACCAGGGAAGCCACACACAGATCTCCAGATGCTCAAATCACAAAGAAATATAACAAATTTCATCAAAAGGCAAGCCAAGAGGCCGGTTGCTAGGACTTGGTGAAGCGGAGTGCTCGGGCGGGTGTCCCTCTGGTGGCTGCAGGCTGCAGGCTTCAGCCAGGGCACCAGGTCAGCCAGAGCAGAAATGTCAGGTCTCAAGTTATCATAAAGAGAGGCTGCCGGGAGTGCAGAATCCAGATAGCGGGAGACCCCACAGTCACTAGGGAGGGTGCGGACCAAGACACACAACAGCAGTGACGAGAAGTTCGGGTCCACACCGGGTTCAGACAGGCGAACCCAGCGCGGCAGAAAGAGGGAACCGGGGAAGTCACCACGACACTTCGCCAACCCCTGAAGGGACCAACGGCTGCGCGGGACACACACACAATGCAGGATCAGTGAGTCCCCCATTACCCCCTCACCCAACGGGAGACCAGCTATCAGAGACCCAAGCCCTACAAAGAAGCTAGATCTCCTTCCCTCCCCCTCCCCCAACCCGAGGGAACAAAGAACCCCCAAATCAGGCGGGAAGCTCCCTTCGGGCGCTGGGAAGCCAGTTTAGCAGGGGAAGGGCGGAGCAGCCCCAAGGCCCCACAGGTTCCTGAACTGGCCGAATCGGCCCTGCCCCCTTCCCAACAGGGGCCAGGGGATGGCCAGCAGGGCAAGCCCCACCCAAGGCGCCTGGACCTTGGGGACTCTTACAACTAAAATCACAGGCGTTGGTGGGCAATACCAGCACAGCAGGGACACCTGGGCCTGATCATGTCCCCCCATCGCAGCGGAGGCGAGTTCTAAGGGTGCTAACCCACACCCGGACAGTTGATACCACTGGGCCCCACACATACCGCCCCCCGCAACGGACTCGAGGGAGGGCGCAAACGCAACCCAAGAACCCGGGGCTCGCTCTGAGAGGCATACCCCGCTAAAGGGCCTGTTGTAGTGGACGCACAGCACACAGGAGGGCGGGGCCCCCGGCGACAGCACCCGCTCTGGTAGGTGTACCCTGCACTGGTGGGCGGGGCCACAGCGGCAGCACCTGCTGCCGTAGACACGCCTACACAGGAGGGAGGGAAGAGCTACAAACCAAACCTGAGAAGCTATCCACAGACCTCCAGATGCGCAAATCACAAAGAAACATAACACAGTTCATCAAAGGGCAAGCCAACTCGCCAGCTCCAAAAAGCAGCACGACTGAAGAGGAGATGGAGACTAAAAAAGCAAATGAGGCCATGTTAACAGGAATGATCGAAAGCGTCAGAAATGAAATCAGAAAACAATTCCAGGAGTTTAGAGCGGAAATCTTGAAGGACACCCAGGAAGCCAAGAAAGAAATGGAAGCAAAAATGGATACAATGCAAGCCTTCTTTAAAGAAAATATCCACATCCTGAGAATTGAAATGCATGAAAAAATAGATTTAAAATACAACTCTTTAAAGGAAGAAATTTCCACAATCAGAGCTGATATGACAACCATAAATAGCTCTCTGACATCCATAAACTCCGCAATTGAAACCATAACACAAAGAGTGGACCATATGGAATCCAGAATCTCTCGCCTAGACGATGAAGCAGCCAACAACAACCAGAAAATGACCACACTCCAAGAAACAGTGAAGCTTCAGGGCAGACTAATCCAGGAACTAATGGACAAAGACAAGAGATAAAATCTGCGCATAATTGGAATAGAAGAAGGAGCCGAATACCAGAGCAGAGGGCTTAAACATGTTCTCAATAAAGTTATTGCAGAAAACTTCCCCAATCTCACAGGAGACCCCATCCAGGTAACCGAAGCCTATAGGACACCTGGCAGGCCAGACCCCAGGAAAGCCACCCCAAGGCACATAATATTCAAGACTACAGACCTCAAGATTAAAGAGCAAATTCTGAATTCAGCCAAAGCGAAGAAGGAAACTTTCTACAATGGGAAGAAGATTCATATAACATCTGACTTATCCACACAAACTTACCAAGCTCGAAGTGAGTGGAAGAACACCATCCAAGTTCTTCAGGTTAACAATTTGCAACCTCGGATCAAATATCCAGCGAAATTGGAGTTCACATTCAAGGGAAAACCAGATCTTTCCACACCAAAGAAGAGCTAAAGGAGTATGTGAATAAAGACCCAGCCCTACAGCGAATTCTAAGAGGGGAGCCCCACCCAACAGAGATCGTAAAAGACACACAGAATCGGAAAGAAACTTCAATAGCCAAAGTCCAACAGAAAGAACAGCTCACTAAAGACAAGAAAAAAAAAAGAGGAAAAAACAGCCCAACAAGAAAATGGAAGGAGAAGAAACACCCTTATCCTTGATCTCTTTAAATATAAATGGTTTAAACTCCCCGATAAAGAGGAGCAGACTGGCAGAATGGATTCGCAAACAAAAAGTTGACATCTGCTGTCTACAAGAGACCCACCTTACAGTAAGGGACAAAAACAGGCTTCGAGTGAAAGGATGGAGCAAGAGCTACCAAGCAAATGCACCCACCAAAACGGCAGGTGTAGCCATTCTGATCTCAGACAAGCTGGACTTCTCATTAAAGTCAACTCAAAAAGACAAAGAAGGATACTACATATTAATACAAGGAAAAATCCAGAATCAAGACACCACGGTGATAATTGTATACTCACCGAACAAAACAGGCCCTACATATGTCAAGCAAATTCTCACAGAATTACAGAACAAGATAGATGCAAACACAATCATAGTGGGTGACTTTAATACCCCTCTCTCTCCAAGAGACAGATCCAACACCCAGAGGATTAGTAAGGGAGCTGAGGACCTAAATAACACCATTTCCCAAATGGATCTAACAGACCTATATAGAACCTTCCACCCTACAGAGACCCAATACACCTTCTTTTCAGCAGCCCATGGATCATATTCCAAAATAGACCACGTCATAGCCCACACAAAGAACCTCAGCAAATACAAAAGTAATGACGTCATCCCATGTATTATATCTGATCACAGTGGATTAAAAGTAACCCTCAACAACAAAGGATACCACAGAGGCTATACACACTCTTGGAGGCTAAACCCCACGCTGCTATCCAACACTTGGGCCACAGACCAAATTAAAGATGAAATCAACGAATTCATAAGCCACAATGACAATGAAAACACATCACAAAGAAACCTATGGGACACAGCTAAGGCAGTACTGAGGGGCAAGATCATCCCCCTCAACACTCACATTAAAAGAATGGAAGCAGAGCAGGTGAATAACCTCACGATGAAACTAAAACAACTGGAGAAACAAGAAATGACAGAATCTAAAACGACTAGGACGGGAGAGATCACAAAGATTAAAGAAGAGATAAATCTGATTGAAAATAGAAAGACCATTCAACAAATAAATAAGACTAAAAGCTGGTTCTTTGAGAAAATAAACAAAATTGACAGACCCCTTGCAAGACTTACAAAAAAAGAAGAGAAGAGACTCATATACGTAAAATCAAGGACTACACTGGAAAAATTACAACAAGTACACACGATATTCAAACAATCATAAGGAGCTATTTCCAAAACCTCTACTCAGCAAAAAACAATAATTTTACAGAAATGGATCAATTCTTAGAGAAGTACAAACTGCCCAAACTGAACCAAGAAGAAATAAATCAACTAAATAAATCAATAACTTACAGTGAGATACAGGAGGTAATCAAGAACCTCCCTACTAAGAAAAGCCCAGGCCCAGATGGATTCACCAACGAATTCCACAAAACCTTTAGTGAGGAGCTAATACCAATACTCCTCAAACTCTTCTGCGAAATAGAAACAGAGGGATAAATCCCAAACTCATTCTACGAAGCTAATATCATGCTCATTCCCAAACCAGGCAAAGACCCAACAAAAAAAGAGAACTACAGACCAATATCACTAATGAACAAAGACGCAAAGCTCCTCAATAAAATATTAGTTAACAGGATCCAGAAACTGATCAAGAAAATTATGCACCATGACCAAGTAGCCTTCATCCCATAGTCACAAGGATGGTTCAACATTCGTAAATCAATCAATGTAATTCACCACATCAACAGAACTAAAGTCAAGAACCACATTGTTATCTCAGTCGAAGCCCAAAAAGCCTTTGACAAAATATAACATCCATACTTATTAAAAGTTCTGGAGAAAACAGGAATAGATGGAACATTCCTCAAAACAATAAAAGCCATATACAACAGACCAACTGCTAACATCATATTAAATGGGGAGCAAATAAAATCATTCCCCCTAAACTCAGGAACAACACAAGGATGCCCACTCTCCCCACTTCTTTTCAACATAGTTCTGGAATCCCTAGCCATAGCAATAAGGCAAGAGGAGGACATCAAAGGGATCCACATCGGCAAGGAAGAAATCAAGCTATCCCTATTCGCAGATGACATGATCTTATATCTGAAGGACCCAAAAATCTCAGTCCCCAAACTCCTACACCTAATAAACCATTTTGGCAAAGTAGCAGGATGCAAAGTCAATCCACAAAAGTCAGCAGCTTTTCTGTACACCAGCAATGTACAAGCAGAAAAGGAAATTATGGAAACAATTCCATTTACAGTAGCCAAAAAAATAAAATAAAATAAAGTACCTAGGGATCAACCTAACCAAGGACGTGACAGACCTATTTAATGAGAACTATAAAAATCTAATAAGGGAAATGAAAGAAGACACAAGGAGATGGAAAGACCTCCCATGCTCATGGGTAGGCAGAATCAATATAGTGAAAATGGCCATATTGCCCAATTTGTTATACAAATTCAATGCAATTCCTATAAAAATCCCAGTTACATTCTTCACTGAAATAGAGAAAGCAATCCATAAATTCATATGTAACAGCAAAAGACCTAGAATAGCCAAAGCATTTCTAGGCAAAAAAAGCAGTGCAGGAGGTATCACAATACCAGACTTCAAGCTCTACTATAGAGCCATCGTAACAAAAACAGCCTGGTATTGGTATATAAACAGACCTGAAGACCAATGGATTCGAATTGAAGATCCAGAAATAAAACCGCACCCTTACAGTCAGCTGATATTCGACAAAGTAGCTAAAGACATGCAATGGAATAAACAGAGCCTCTTCAACTACTGGTGCTGGTAAAACTTGGCAGCCATACACTCAAGGTGGACCCTAGCCTATCACCATGCACCAAGATCAACTCAAAATGGATCAAGGACCTCAACATCAGACCTGAATCCTTGAAACTACTGAAGGACAGAGCAGGAAAGACGCTAGAACTTACAGGCACAGGAAGGAACTTCCTGAATAGAGTCCCAGGGGCACAACAGTTAGGGGAGAGTCTCAACAAATGGGACTACTACAAAATAAAAAGTTTCTGCACAGCTAAGGACATAGCCACCAAAACAGAAAAACAGCCAACCATATGGGAAAGGATCTTCACCAGCACAGCCACAGACAAAGGCCTAATATCTGTCATCTACAGAGAACTCAAAAAACTAAGCCCCTCCAAGCCCAGTAAACCAATTAAAAATGGACAAAGGAGCTAAAGAGAGACTTCACAAGAGAAGAGATAAAAATGGCAAAGAAACATATGAGGAAATGTTCAACATCCCTGGCAGCAAAGGAAATGCAAATAAAAACAACCCTGAGATACCACCTCACTCCAGTTAGAATGGCCTATACTCTGAACTCAGGCAACAACAAATGCTGGAGGGGGTGCGGGGAAAGAGGAACCCTTCTCCATTGTTGGTGGGAGTGCAAATTAGTACAACCACTTTGGAGAACAGTATGGAGGTCTCTCAAAAAGCTCAATATAGACCTATCTTATGACCCAGCCATACCACTCCTAGGCATCTATCCTGAACAGCAGGTCCCAACATATCAAAAAGACACTTGCACTTCCATGTTTATCGCTGCACAATTCACAATAGCCAAAATATGGAATCAACCCAGGTGCCCCTCCACAGATGAATGGATCCAAAATGACCTCTCAGTGAAATACAACAGCTCAAAAGCTATGTATATACGTTCATATAAGACTATTGTCGACATATTGCCTAATGTCGACATTACATTTAAAGCCCTAGGCGAATTTTCTTGGGCGCAGACCACGTGGCTACTGTATATGTTTTTGGTACATTGTGTATTGTATATATGTCTATCTGAGCTAGGGAAGGGAAAGAAAAACAGGGTGTAAGATATCACAAGAAATGTACACACTGCCCTACTATGTAACTGTACCCTTTTTGCACAATACCTTGCCAAAAGATTTTTGTTTAATTAATAAATAAATTACAAAAAAAGAACAGTTTTGGCATTTTGATGAGTATTGTATTGAATTTGTAGATAGCCTTTGGCAGTATTGTCATTTTCACGATGTTAATCCTCCTAGTCCAGGAGCATGGGAAGTTTTTCCACTTCTTTAGTTCTGCTTTAATTTTCTTTTTCATGTTTTTAAAGTTTTCATTATGGAGTTCTTTCACTTCTTTGGTTAAGGTTATTCTTAGGTATTTTTGAGGGTATTGCAAAAGTAGTTGCTTTCCTGATTTCAGCCTCACTCTTCACAATAATATACTATTTTAAGAAGAAGTAAACTGATGACTGTTTCCAAATACTTTAAAGGAACTATTACAGAATATTGGCAAAAATCAAACAGGATAAACAGAGTAGATGAATCTGTTTATAGTTATGTTTTACTACCATTAATGGATCCCCACCTATAATATGTGCAAACTTATATGTAGTTTCTTGCATTCTGTGCAAAAAATATTGAGGCAGAGAAAGAAATAGACTCAATGGAAGTTACTTTATGGTTGCTTCATGGATAGAGATTCACATGAGAGACAGATGTGTTATTTAATGTATATCGTTTTGTATTAAAGGAATTTTATTAATGCATTACTTTGCCCAAAACTACTGTGTAATGATCTAGCAAATAAGAAAAATACAAAATTAATCCAGACATCTTTTTCATTCCTAATCAGCTAGCATTGGAGAAGGCATAATTTGAAAAACTAGGATTTGCAATCCAAGTAAGTCTTTGCTGTGCTAATTATCTGGGCAGGCAAGTTACCAATTTCAAGATCGATATGTGTATGCTCATATATCTGTGTGGCTTTTAGATGAGCAATTTTGTTGTTCATCTGTAGGACTGAGATAGTATTACAAGAGTATAAACTTTAATTTCATGGCATGTATACAAATATGTAGATGGAGGACTGTCTTCTCAAATGCCTTACCTTCATGATAATGCATCTCAAAACAGAATGATAATTGGGGATCAATTTTAAATATTTTTATTATCTTTAAGTAGTTGTGCAAAGGAGTTGCCATTCAACAAAGCAGTTTGTGAATACAGTGCTTCTAGATCATTTGACTAGGTAAATTTTGTGGAAACAAGTTAACTTTCTCCAGAAGAACCACCATGACAGCCCAATTGCTTAGAAAACTACTGATGAACGGCCAGAATATACTCATGTAGTGACTACTGCAATCTATACACACTGGTAAATGGTCTTCAGTTTATCCTTAATGAACCCCTGCTGTTTGTACCTTAGGAATCTTTGCTCATGGAAATTCAAGTCATATGCTGAGTTCCTTACCCTTAATGTATTAATTCATCCCAAGAAGTACAGAATAAATTATATAAAGAACAATTTCATTAAATTAATGAAGTCTGGCACTTAAGTGTTAATCTGTATCTATCTAGAAAATATATTCATCCAAGCAACTACGTTTCTACAGATTTAAGTTTTATACAATCTATTAAGGTGCTGAAATGTTGTAGGGATATAACATAGCCACAATGGTATTTTCAAAATGCAAGTATGAATCTGATTCAGATTTCAAGAAACACATTTCCACATTTGCCTTTTGTATTAGTCAGTTTTCCATCAATGTGGTAAGGTATCAGACAAAAACAGACTTACTTTATGTTACTTACTTGTTTTACCCTTTCAAAGGTGTCAGTCCATAATCAGTTGGCTACATGTTTGTGGGTCAGTGGTGAGGCAGTACCTCGTGGCAGGAAAGCTGATCCCTTTACGGTAGCCAAGAAGCAGAGCATGAGACAGAAAGGGCCTTGGGATAAGTGATGCCCTAACTGACCTGCTTCCTCCAAATAGACTTCCCCTTCTAATAGCCATTTCAGCTATGAGCTCATCAGTGATTTAATCCATTGATGAAGTAGCACCCTCACCACCAGCTTGAGGTAGGCTTGAAACTCATGTATTTTTGTAATCATTTAATATCTAAACCATCACAGCTTTATACAAAACAGGAAAAAAGGCTTTAATAAGCATAAAGTGAATGCTAACACTTCTTTACATCCCCATTAACTAATGTATAAAGGTGGTCCTAGAAATCAAGGTGGTGCCAGCCCTTTTGATTAATCTAGCAAATATTTGTCCAAAATGAGCCTTCCCTGTGCCAAACACTATTACAGTCCTAGTAAAGGCAAAGATATGAAAAAAATATGAGGCTCTTACTTTCATAGAGTTTGTCATGCTCTTTGAGGAAGATAGAGAGTTAACAAGTAAGTTCATAAATTAACGTTAGATAGTATTAAATGTGAAGAAAATAGAAGAGGATAATGCCATAGCGACTTCAAGAAGGGGCAGGAGGCAGATGCTCTTGGATCACACCTTTTATCCTAGCTCCTCAGGAGGCTGATACCTATACTTTCAAGGTTCAAATTCAGCCAAGGTGCAAAAGTTTGTAAGACTCTAATTAGCCAGCAATATATTGGACTAGAGGTGTGCTTCAAGTCTTACCATCCATAAGTGAAACCGAAGGCAGAGCAGGAGACTCTGAGTTCAAGGCATGGTACTTCCATTTGAAAAAAGAAGCCAGGACATCTTTTTCTTCCATGGCCTAGGAAAATCCATCAGGGGGTATAATATAAAATCTGATATGTAAATGACCAGAAACATAGATATGGAATAAGAAACAAGCAACAGAACAAGTTGTCACAACAGTAAGGACCAGTTTTTAAATAGCCATATGATCATTTAAATGTCAGTTTCAGCTGGGAGCTGGTGGTTCATGCCTGTAATCCTAGCTACTCAGGAGACTGAGATCTGAGGATTGCAGCTCAAAGACAGACTGGAAGGAAAATCCATGAGATTCTTAATCTCTAATTAGCCTCCAAAAAGCAAAACAAACAAAAAACAAAAACAAAGAAAAACAGAGGTGGTGCTGTGGGTCAAAGTGGTAGAGTGGTAGCTTTGAAAAGAAGAGCTCAAGGGACAGCGTGCAGGGCCTGACTTCAAACCTCATGACTAAAAAAAAACAAAAGTCAGTTTCTTGGATTGAACTCCAAGTATTGTCATTTGGTAGGTCTGAGTTGAGCAAAGCCATTTATATTTAAAGAAACAATCTTGTCCCTTGCAAGATAGTTCTGATTCTTATGATCTAGGATTGAAATTTTGAGAAGCAGAAACTTAGGTCCTGCTTCTTCTATGTGAAGGATGGATTTTCATACACCAAGGCTCAAGACCAGTAATGCCTAGATAAAAAAAAAAAATTCCTAGAATTTTCTAAGCAGAGAGTCATGTGTGCCAATAGAATAGGCAGCCCAATTGGAATCTTTGTCAATCAAGGGTGGAGAGGGGTGCATGTAGGGACATGGGCTAAAGTAGAGTGGTGCATGAACGTTTCTACTCTGACAGCTTTCCAATTAGCAGAAATAGCTGAAATCTGTAAGGGTTGATAGGTGTTCTCCGTTTTGCTTCATATTTCCTGCTGTGTGGAGGCAGACCTGAGCTCATAGGTGTTGATTGGCAAAAGGACTTCAGAAGCCTGCAGATGTACTCTGTCTCTAAGGGGAAATGAGTTGAAATGTTAAATTTTACCTCTGCAGTTACTCTGTCTCACCAGTAGAAGTATGTAAATGTAGTTGACTGAGAGATACCAGCAGGGAAGAGATACGATCCACTTTTTATTTCCAACCCAGATGATGATAATGAGCTTTACCACATTCTAATTACTGATTTCTGCCTGGAGGAACATCTTGGCTTTTCCAATTAACAATAATTTAATATGTTATTGCTTATCCTTTGTTCTTTTTCTTTGAGCTTATCCAATTACTGCAGTCTGGTTTTGTTTTCTTAGCCCTAAACACTGGTTTTATTTTGTATTAGAAGATTTTTCTTAGATATTATTCTAATTATAAAATATTTCCAGTCATATCTTAAATTGTGGTTAAATGCTTTGTATTTTGGCAAGTATTAAATTAATGTATAATGTATCATCTGTTTGTTATTTGAAAGATAATGGAAGTTACCAAACATTGTTTTGTATTTTTAAACAGATAATTTTCATCTCTGAATTGTTATCAGTACAAGGTATATGTAATTTAGGCTAAATTGCTTCTTCTTTGCAAACCAATGGCTTCAAATCTAATTTCTTTTGCTGATTGAATAATCAGCGCAGGAACAATTCTGTAGTTCTCTGTCTTTTACACAAACAAACCACCCAAGAAACACAAGAGTTTCATCATATTTGTGAAATATTTTATTTTTAAAAAAAATCAATGGAATAAAATCCCTGACAATGTCATTCTATTTTTATTAAGTTACAGCTATCTTGTGGGCTATGACAATTAGGATACTTCACACAACATTTGCATCAGTACTTTCAATGTTACCTTATAATATTTTATAGTTCCTAAATGTAACTGTGAATTTCTTGATGTCAGACAACATATATCATACCTTTGTATACCATGGAAGGTCAAATACAAAACTAAGGTCAGTGTGTGGTTCCAAAGGAAATGGGCTTGCATATTAATTCCTCCCTGAATTTATGGGCTCCATTTGTGCTACCTGAGTATCACTAAGTGTAAAAAAATCAGTAAAATTGATCTTTCTAATTCAATGGCTCACCTACAGGTTCACTGAAATCATCCCTTCACCTTTGTGTGGACTCTGACTAATCTGCGGATGGGAAGGAAAACATTTGTAGAATAAACACATTCTTGTAGTTTTCTAGTCTCTGTAGAAAATTCTATAGCCCAAAGACCAAGTACAATTTTCTAGAACACTTTATTAGCAGAGCTCATCAGCTTTATTTCATTGATTTCATTTATACAATTCGTGATGTAATAGAAAAAAATGTAATCTCTGAATGATTGATTACAAAAGGAAAACACTTCTACTCTGGTTGTGTACTTTGATAAAGGCTAGACATATTGACTAGACATGCTAATTACTTACGAACCCACCCTTGTCAGGGGTTGAGCAGTTGATCCTGTTGTATCATACTCTCATTCAAACAAATTATTAACAATGTGTTTGTGCACATTCTCATTCCATTCAAATTTTCTTAAATGCCTTTCAAATTGACTTGTGTTTATTTAAGGGAATGAGTTGGCAAATGTTAACCTAACTTCAGTTGTAAACATTTGGAATAAACTCTGGGCAGTAGAATCAATTCTGAACATACAATCATAAGAGCTTGTTTTAGGACTGATCATGTCAGTTATTCATCAGATAATACTGGGAAAGTCATTAATTCTAAGACTGACTTATTCTCTATAGTGCTGCCTTCTCTCCTGCTATTCAGGGACATGAGGATTTGCATGCATTGAAAGTGGTCAAATATGATGCAAACTTACAGGATGACAGCCTTGTGTTAAGCAAATTCTTTCCTTCAGCTTTACTTTCATGGATTGAACACATATTTTCCTTAGCAAGGAAATGAACAAAATTTAAAGTGCTACTGCCTGTAACTTGTTCCCTCCATACAAACAGCCAGTTCTCTCTAGAAGTGTGCATCTGTCTTCTTTCTCTGTGGTAGCTAACTTGATTCTAAATACTCCTTTTCCCAAACAAATTCTTATTATTTTCACCCTGTTTAAAATCCAGCTCCCTGATGATGTACTCACAGCACCTTGATTTTTCCATTCCCTAAACTCCCAGAGATTTGATGATGGTGAAAAAAATGTACTTAATGACCCACTGCTCCAGTAAACCTTCTCTGACATTCTCACATCTGTCATAGGGTCATTTATGCTCCCAGAGACTCCTGGGTATAATAATATATGTCTTTTAGTCATCTGTTAAACTTCATGTTTTAAGGAGCATTATGAACACTATTTACTATAAAGGGATTAAAAGAAATGTGTGTGTGTGTGTGTGTGTGTGTGTGTCCATGTGTCTGAGTATTAAGCTGAACAAAGACGATCTCAGAGCCTAGTTTTACACCACTGGTAATTTACTACTTGAGCCAGGCCTCCACTTGCATGCTTTTGCTGGTTAATTGTCTGCCTGGGTTGGGTTTGGACTGAAATTCTCAGATCTCAACTCCCTAAGTAGCTAAGATTACAGGCATGGGTCACTGGTGTGCCCAGTAAATGAGATGATATTTTATGTTATTTTATCACCACACTGCTTAAGAAACAGTCGTATCTTGGATGTATTAAGGCTTCCTATACATCTAACTTGAACCACATCGCTACTATGCCTTACCATCTGAGGTATCTATTGCTCTTCATTGTTGTATAGTATTCCATTAAATTCCATATCACTTCACCCCACATAGTATTATTTGGTATGTTTTTAAAGTCTTAGATGGATAATATAGAATTATATTGAGAAGGATTCTTTTGATGGATGCTTTTACTCAAGGTTTTTGGTTTGGGTGTTTTGGTCGGTCATGGGGCTTGAACTCAGGGCCTGAGTTCTGTCCCTGAGCATTTTCCTTCAAAGCTAGCACTTTACCACCTTGAGCCACAGTGCCACTTCCTCAATGTTTTTCTTTCACTGTTGTTGTTGTTTGTAAAATTTCTTCATGTTTTATTTTCAACTATCTTAGCCTTGAATATACTACAGTTTGGTCAACTGTAAGTTTTTTTAAGCCTACAATTTAGCTGGGTGTGTTTGCATACACCTGTACTTCCAGCCCTCTAGAGGCTGAAATAATAGTATTTTGAATTAAAAAAAAACCCATGATCAATAAAATCCTTTTGAAACAGTTCAAAAATTTGAAAATGTTTCAATACCTGCCTGGTATATAAAAAGCTTTCAATTTTAGAACATTTCTTTTGTGTTAGCATTTTTTTGGTGTCCAACTGATAGCCTATGCAAATATCCAAAAATATGAACATTTTTTGAAAGAACAAATTTTGGAGTCTTCATTAGAATGTTAGCAGTCTGAAGGCAACCAGTTGTTACAAAAGCTTGCAGCCCATAAATATACTTAACACTGTTAGGAAACAGGCCAGAGAGGAAAGAAAGAACAAAAACAATACCAACAAACCAACTTAGCTCCAGTGGAGAGCTGACTTGGGACCCGATGGGGACAGGAGATGAAGACGAGCCAAAAGACAGGACAGGAGTGGGCACTTGGCCTATAGGTTACTGAGCCTGTCAGTCCAGTGCTTGGGACTGGGAGCTTCCTCTGACCATGCCCCCTGACCTGACCTTGGGTCAGGCCAGATCAGGTGCCATTATGCCATGCCACATGTCTCCATTTTCCAGTCCTGTAAACATTTCTAATATCTGGAATACTCATAGTCTAAGGCATTTTGGATAAAGGATACTTGATCTGTACAGCATTGTTTATTGACTTTTTAACATGGTTTATTCCCTTTACACAATATTTTAGGATAGCTATATTATTTTTATCATATTTTCTGTGCTTTTACAGATTTTGAATAAACTATATATGGAGAATGGGATTTGAGGAATATTTAAGAATGTGTTTGGTAAACTAACGTGAATACTGATAAGTTGGTCTTTAAAGTGTTTATAAAAAATAATATTTCTTTTATGGCCAGTGATGTTGAGCACTTCTTCATGTGTCTCTTGGCCATTCTCATTTCCTTTTCTGAGAAGTCTCTTTTTAGGTCTTTAGCCCATTTGTGGAGGGGGAAGTTGGTTCTTTGAGGACTTGTTTTGGAGGAATTTAATTTTTTGAATTCTACATGTATTTTAGATATAAGGCCTTTGTCTTTTGGGAAGACTTTCTACCTATCTGTGGGCTTTCTATTTATCATTCAAGCTATGTCCTTTGCCATTCAGAAGCTTTGTAGTTTGGTGCAATTCCATTTTTCCAACCTTTCTTTGATTTGTTGTGTTTCTGGGCCTTTATTAAGAAAGTTTTGTCCTGTGCCAAGGAACCCAGGTGTTTCTCCTGTTCCTTCCTGTAATGTTTTCAGGGAATCTGATTTTACCATGAAGTCTTTGATCCATTTGGAATTGATTCTGGTGCAGGATGATATATAAGGAATTAGTTTTAGTTTGTTACAGGTGTTGAACCAGTATTGCCAGCACCATTTGTTGAAGAGGCTGTCTTTCTTCCATCCTATTTTTTAGCTCCTTTATCAAAGATTAAGATTCCCTACCTTACCCCAGTAAGAATGTCCATTATCAAGAAAACTAATAATAACAGATGCTGGAGGGGATGTGGCCAACTACACTGTTGGTGAGAGTGTAAACTTGTTCAACCCCTCTGGAAAGCAGTGTGGTGGTTCCTCAAAAGGCTAAGCATAGAGCTCCCCTATGACCCAGCAGCCCTCCTTTTGGGCATCTACCCAAAAGATACAAGCAAGAGCACACTAAAGCCACCAGCACAACAATGTTCATCACAGCACAATTTGTCATTGCTAAAATATGGAACCAACCCAGATGCCCCTCAGTAGATGAATGGATCAGGAAAATGTGGTACATATACACAATGGAATTCTATGCCTCTATCAGAAAGAATGACATTGCCCCAGTTGTAAGGAAATGGAAGGACTTGGAAAAAAATTATACTAAGTGAAGTGAATCAGACCCAAAGAAACATGGACTCTATGGTTTCCCTCATCGGGAATAATTAGTATACATCTAGGATAATCCTAGCAGAAGATCACAATAGCTCAATAGCTATGTCCATATGAACACATAAGAAGATGCTAAGCAAAATGAACTCCAAGTTATGGCAACAAGTGGTTTATTATTGTTGTTATTGTTTGTTATTGTTGTACCAATATGTTGTGTGAAATTATGCCTTTTTCTTTTGTCTTTCTTCCCCATAGTTTTACTCCTGATATCACTGTAACTGATATTGGTACCCTGGATATTGTACAAACATGTATTGGAACTAGGGAAAAGAAGGAGAATATCAAAAAGGAGAGAAAAAGGATAAACAACAAACCAATGCAACCGCAATACTTATAAAACTAAATGGTGTAAACCAACGGTACAGCTCATGGGGGGGGAGGGAAATAAAGGGGAAGGTGGTGAAACATGAGGAAGGAGGTAACACGTTGGATAAAAAATGTACACACTGCTTTATCAATGAAACTGTAACCTTGCTCTGTACATCACTTTGACAATAAAGAAATAAATTAATAAATAAAATTTACACTTATCAGTATTGCATGTGTTTATCCTCTATGTTGTTGAATGTTTACTACTCTAGATTCACTGTGTGTGTGTGTGTGTGTGTGTGTGTGTGTGTGTATCTGTGCTAGGGCTTGAACTCAGGGCTTGACACTCTCACTCAGCTTTCTTGTTCATGGATAAAGTTCTATCATATGGTCTAGCTTTTTCCTAGTTAATTGGAGATAAGAATGTCACGGACTATCCTGCCCAGGCCCACTGGAACTTCAATCCTCAGATTGCACCCTCCTGAGGATTATAGGCATAAACCACCAGTGCCTGGCTTCCAGATTCACTCTATTCATTTTTACCCTGCTATGTGATCTATTAGACTGAGTTGTATGGAGGACAGCAAAGGCTTTGCTAATCTTTGGCTTCCAGTTGTTTTCACATTGAGAAATGAAAGAAGAAAACTGAAGGGAAAGAAAAGTATTTATGTTTCTTTAGTTAAGTTTTCTCTTTGGAATAACCAGTGTATAGTCCCTTTATTCTTTCTGTATTGATCACTTCTATAATTGCTCATTATTTATTTAAATATATGTATGTATGTAGCAATTGTTATTATTATTGTAAAGGTGATGTACAGGAGACTTACAAGTACGTAAATCACGTATTTTTATTTAAGTAAAAATTCTTTACTGAGTTCCTGAAGTTCTGGATGCTAATCTTTTCAGAATGTTATTAACAGTTCAGGTATTGTTTCCCAATATGTGGCACTTTTGTTACTAATTCAGTTTTCCACTAATGTACTTTTGTAAATAACTTACTTTATTGTTATTATTTACATGCATTTAGGTATATTAACAGTAGAGTAACTCCATTTATCATATTATTCCTTTTATACGATCTGCTTTCTTTGTCTTCTTGAGGAAATATTTCTTTTCTCTAAAATCATAAGGATTTTTCAGAAATTTTCTTTAAATAGATTAATGTAATTTTGCTTTTCATATTATACTTTCATCTATGTAGAATTGATTGCTGAACATAATGTAAAATGAAAATCCCCATTTAGTCAGTTTTCAGTGTCCTACTTCCTCTGAAGGCTCTGGGAGACAAGAATATTTTGTTGTTCTTTTCTAGTTTTTAAGAGCTGCCTTTATTTCTTCCTTTTCTTGTCTTTTTTTTTTGTCTTTCCTTTTTTGGTACTGGGGATAAAACCTAGGATGTTGCACCTGCTAAGTAAGTGCTTTGCCACTGAGTTACATCCCAGCCCAGTTTCTTCCTTTTCTTGACTCATTACTCTTCTTTCCATGTTGAAAGATCACAGGAGAGCAATTTTAAATAACTGTTTCCCCGTCTTTGTCTCTCTGTCTCTGTCTCTTTTTCTTTCTGATTGTCAGCTTCATCTTTTATTTTCATCTTGTAATAATAGTTGTAATTACATTTAGGGTCCACTTGGATAATTGAGGATATTTTCCCCACATCTGTAAATAACCTGTTACCATAGAAAATAACATACATAGTCCAAAGGTTATGGTATGCACAGATTGGGGGGAGCAGAGGTTATTCAGTATGTCGCATACTCCATTAAACTTATGAGCTTCTTAAGATTCTATTACTTTATATGGCTTTAAATTTTTAGCCCTCACACATAGCAAATGTTCCCTGAATGAATATTATTTTTTGCTTTATTTCCATGGTATTATAAACTCCTGAAAAGATTTTCTATGTTTAGCTCCTCATCTTTGAAATATTTTATTGCGTTTCATTTTATTAGTGTAAATTGATACAAGGATATCATTGTGATGTTTCTATACATGCATATAATGTATTTTTGTCAAATTGAATGCCCTATTACTCTTTCTTAACTGTCCCTCTCTCCCACTCCTTTAAGTCATATTTTCTGTAGGTTTTATCATCATCATCATCATCATCATCGAGTCTACAACAGCAGGGTAAATTCAAAACACTTGAAGCAATATGTCAAATTCAAAAAGGTCTAGAATCTAGTTCTAGTTTTGCTTCTTAAGGTAAATAGAATTTAAATTTCTACAGAATTCTCTTTATTCAGTGATAAAATGGAGAGAACATGGTACCTCTAGTTGGTCAGATATCCCAGCCCTGATCTATCCAGGGAATTTAAGCTTTTATTTGTTCAGGGTAAATACTGAGCATTTTATTAAAAATTTAATTTAAAAATAAATGGATTCTTCCTCATTAAAAAGATTTTGAAAATTGGTGTTCTTTTCACCATGTAGAAAATACACAAACAGGTAGTACTTTGATCCTGAATTTTCTTACTGAAACCATGACCTTGAAAATATTCTGGTGAGATCACAATCTTGCTATTGAAAAGGACAGTGAGACCATTTTTGTTTTTGTTATGTAAGGATTGCTAATATTGTCTTTTGTCCCTACTCAAAGGATAAGGGATAATATAAATATATAATCCGTGGACTATTTCATACAAGTACACTAAAATCCAAATCTGCTGCACAGTTTGACAAATGCAAAACCACAGCTGTTATTTGTAAAAAAAAAAAAAAAAAAAAAAAAGTAAAGTAGCACTGATCTAGCATTGAGATAGGAAACTTACTGTAATCAGTATGGTGTGGAACATAAAATGCTCATTGTAAGCAGGAATGGCATCTCATTTTTATTCATAAACATATTTATGATGAACAGGATATGCCCAAAGGTGCATATATTGTAGCATATTATATTGTAAGCACAACTTTAGTCTGTCATCATCAGTAAGATGAGTAAACTGATTAGATTTACTTGGAAAAATATTTGTAGATGCTCAGATATGACTTACCTTGTCTCTCCCTTTCTGTCTCTTGAACCTTTATAATACAACTTTGAGACCTTACTGTCATACATCTGAGAAATGGTCAATGAAATTACTGAAGAGGAAGATTGTAGGTTTTCTCTCATATTTTTCCATAATTTTCCTGAAAAAACATCAAATCAAATCACAATCCTTTTTTGTTATATGAAAATCCTATTTACATATTGTGATCCTTTAATATCTATGTGATTTTTCCTAACCCAGTGTGCTTCTTTTAGCATATGTCAAATGAGAAGATCCCAAGTAAATGATCCCCAAATTCCTCTGCAGATTCAAGGAAGTATGATCTATTATTAATATGCATGAATACATCACTTACCTCATTAAATAGGTTTTCAGAAATACCTTCACCATTCAATAACTGTTTTTAACGGGCACTGGGTGGAAAGATTTTACTCAGAAAAATAAGAGTAGGAGGTAAGCACTGATTGATTCAATTAGTGATAGATAACATTATTCATAGGCATAAATTGTGATATCTAAGCATTTTATCAAGTTGACTAGGCGTAACCATGGTAACAGAGGTTACATTGAATATTGCCCTATAGGAAAGTATCAAAGTCTTTACAAATTTCTCCTCAGCAAAAATGAGAATGAAGGGAAGAAGTCTACCCTTCATTTTTTGATTAGTTAATATCTTTGTCATCAGTAATTTTAGGAAAGAAAGAAGGAAGTCATTTAATCAGGTTAACTTGACTACAAAGCAGAGAGAAGAGGTTATTAATATTATGGTCTTGCAATCACTTCAATTCAACAGCTATCTTGATGGGAGGCAGCAGGCTTGATTCAAAATGTGGTAGGTGGAATGATTCCAAACCTGGCTCAAGCTGATAGAGAAACTAGATGGTACTATTAAACACAATCAGGAAAGGTAGCATTAAGGAGACCTATTTCCCGACCTGTGTTCCCTTCCTTCACTATTTGTCCTCATCAGGTTTAATTATAGTTGCTTGCTCTTACGAAGTCTGAATATTAGAAGTAAATTGCATCAATACATAACTGGAGTAATACATTAAGCTATGGTTATTATAATACTGTGATGTCATATGCAATAACTTTCCTTTGGTGTAGAAAATGGTTCAATCTAGGTGACCTCATATGATTTAACACAAGCTTATAATGGGATATTCTATTGTTTTTCTATGAATAAACATTCATAGCAAAGCTGGGTTACAGTTTAGATCAGTTTGAGTGTTGTTCTTCTAGAAAGTGTCCATTAGATACTCTTACTTGTTTTCTTACATTTTAAGAAAATTTTATTTTGTAGAATATGCTCCTAACTCACGGAACTAGGACCATGTATGATCAGCTATTATCTAATTATATTCTGTCACAGAAGAAATACTAGCACACATACTTCATGGAAAATAATCACTTGGTTCCCAGGTACTGTGAACAATTCATTCCAATTCAGTGGAGGAGCTTAATTTTGATCTAGCTGATCTTGTAATACTGGAGCAATACTATCATATTCTCAATTCATTTTACATGGGGAGTGACTTCTAGTACACTATTTTTATTATATTTTTAATTATACAGAAGTAGATATATAAAGGGGTTTCAGTTACTCATGCCAGTTTGTGAGTACCATGCGTCTTCATCTATGCCATTCATCTCATGGTTCTCACCCATATTGCCCATCCCTCATGCCCCTCCAATATACCTAGCTCCAGTTTCACATATGTACACTGAATATGGTGTCTTTTTTTAAAGTCATGATGTTGTATCCATAGGAATTACTAAAGAATTGTCCATATGCAGATGCAAAATAGCTTGTAACCTTTGAGTTACAGCTTTCCTTTTCCTGAGTACCTAATGGTCTTTTAGAGTCAAAATATACTGGAAAAGATACAGTTTTATATGCCTGGATTTATTTTTTTCTTTTCTAAATAAATTAATAAACTTAAAGTTACATTTTTCAACTGTTTCAGGTGTTACATTGTTCTGGGGATTTTATTCAATTGTATATTAAGAAAGGGGGAGGATAGCTATTGAAGGTTGAATGGTTAGTTTGCAACTCATTCTATATAAAGAGTCAGTAAATAATAATTTGAAAATTATTCATCAAATCTACTTTTAAGCAATACATTCAATAACAAATCAATAACAAAATCAAGCATTTGGTGCATTTCTGTTTCAGATCTTGAAGGAAATGGGTACCTTGTGAGTTACTATTCTAAAATAGTTTGTAAGCTCAAAATGTGTATCTGAGTTGGTATGAAACTCTTATAAACTCCTTAACCAGTTATTGTCTAAGAAGAAAATGCCCTAAAGAAGGCTTAGGAAATGTTCCTAAGACCCTTCTTCAATTCTTCAACCTCTAATTTGTATTTGTATTTGTATTGTATTTGTATTTGTATTGAATTTGTATTGAAAAGTTTGGTCCTACTCTATCACATTTGGGTTCTGCATATTGGTCCAGCTCTTGTTTGTAATTCTTTTCTGGACTTTCCATTTTATGTATCTTCAATTTTGGTATTGCCCTGGATGTTATTACTCAACACTATAAAATCTAAAGGCTACATCTCTATACCCTTGAAGTACAGCTCAGGTCCAACACCTCAGATTTCAGCTTGTCCTAAAACAGAGGTAAGACACTTTGCCTTATCTAACACTAACCATTTTGTAAGGTCAAATTCAAGATCATGAGCCAAAATTTCAAAAGTCAGGAATCAGTACAAATGTATTTTAATAGTTAAAATAATAGTATTAAAAAACTAGTTCATGACTGTCAGCAAGTTATTTCATTTCTATGAGCTTTTACTGCTTATGTATACATTTTCTGACAATTATAAAGGTGTTGTGAGATCTAAAGATAACACAAATAATAACAGTTTGCAAGTAAAGGAAACTCATATTCATTGAAACTATCATGCTAAGTAAGATAAGTACTATTCTATTTTTTTCAAAAGCTTTTATTTTCTTCTTTATTGTCAACATGAAGTACAGAGGGGTTACAGTTTCATATGTAAAGCAAGTATATTGCTTATCCAACTTGCTACCTCCTCCCTCATTTTCTCCCATCTCCCCCCTTCCCAGTTCCCTCCTGGCCCTTGAATTGTACAGTTGGTTTACACCAATTGGTTTTGTAAGTATCACTATTGCAGTGGTTTGTCTTTTTATCCTTTGTCTCTCATTTTTGGTATTTCCTTTCCTTTCCCTAGTTCCAATATACATCTATACAGTATCCTGGGTACTAAGATCAGTTACAGTAATAGCAGGAGTAAAACCACAGGAAGGGAATATGAGAGAACAAAAGGTATGGTTTCACATGGTATGTTGAGATTAACTACAGCAATGATATACCACTTATCTCCATAACATGGAGTTCATTCCAGTTAGCATTATCTCATGTGTTCATACGGGCATTGCTATTGAAGTGTTGTGCTCTTCTGCTATGTCTATCCTAGAGATGGATAAGTACTATATTAAAACGAATGAAACCTATAACAATTTATAGAGTGGCTCATGAATTAATTTCTTACGTTATTTTCCTGACGTTTCTAGACCCTCCAAGCTAGGTTAATTGTTCAAGCTAAATGACTGCTGTCATTTTTTTATTTACAGTTTTGCTCATTACACCATCACTCTGATTTTTTACATGCAAAAATAGCTGCCTTTATATTTCATGTCTTCTTTCCAATTTCAGGACTAATACAGCACAGTGACATGAATAATAGCCAATCTGCCATAGCATGCACTACACCTCTTGACATGATTCATTGATGCAGTTTTACTAGTGCAATGCTCTTTTATTTGAAGTTCTGGAGGTCTATGCTTTTCTTCTATATTAACTTTGAACATATTCTGTCAGGAGTCTAATGCACAGTGGCATTGGACTGAAGAATGCTCTTATTTTGAAGGATAAAGGTCAGTCTTTCAGTACAGAATTAAGGTTGGAAAACTGATTCAAGCTTTTTCTTTGTTAAGAAATTGTTTATATAAGAAATAAGTGACATGATTGGCTTCTCTCAGTATTCCATTACTTTTTCTTCATTTACTTTTTGTAAAGATAAACAGCTACCACCCAGAGCCTTTTAATTGAATATATGGTCTACAGAGTAATCAATGGCCATGCTGAGGGCAAATCTAATCCACTGCTGATAACTTTCTGGAAGATTTGTCTTCAAACTGTGAGATATCCTTTGTTTGGGAACATCAACTCTTTTCATATCCTTATACTTGTAAAATCCTGTGTCTGTAGAAGAGTGAATTCCCTATTTTTAGCTGTGCTAATGGCCAATTTTCACACAATAGAGCAACCAGACCAAATACTGACCTGAAACAGCATGCCAAGACAGATGACATGCACACCTCCCTACAATCCAGTATACTGGCTCTTAAAAAGCTGTATGTGGTAACATGAAATCCCAGGCTCTTTAAAGATGACACCCACTGCACAACTTTGAGAAGTATTTTCATCTTAGTTACAGGTAGACCCTAAATTCATGCTCTGGGACAGACAAGTGAGCCATTTAATCAAATGTAAGAAATAAAGCCAGTAGCAGGATAAGGAACAAAATGCATTTAAAATTCCTTACAGAGGGTATCTGAGGAGCAGATGGTGATTGACACAGAAAGCGATGACAAGAGCTGACAAATTTTTATCATGTGCCCAATAAAAACTTAGTGAGCCCTCATGAGAATTCACAGTTCTTTCTCTTTGGGGGTTTATTTCTGCATTCCTTCCTTAACTTCCCAATGGCTGATATGCTGTTTTATTATATGTTCTCCTAGAAATGTCACCTTTATTCTTAGTCCTTTTGCAAGATTTCTGACTCTGTGATTATTTCTAACCTGTATATCATCTGTAATGAACATGAATCACCAAGATCAGGAAAGATGGAGGACAATGAGGAAAGGGATATCATTGGTCATGATATAGTGTGCGTATAAATTGACATGCTAAATTGCAATCCCTTTGCATAAAGATAATAAAATTATAATAGTAAATAAACTGCAGTTAATTTTCTTTCTTCTCCCCTTGAGTGACACCTTGTCAGATAGCCATTGTTTTCACTTGGCAATATTGCTGATAAAATCATGTACCACAAGTAGGAAACATGTCAGATCTTTCACTGTTACTAATTGCACTATTATTTGTATTAGTTTCAATGTTGAGTATCCGGAAGAATAATCTCAAGTTATTTGTCAATTTTCTAAAGGTTTATTTCTAACTATATGTTTAAAACACCATATCACTGGCCTCACAAATTGCTAATCAACAGAAAGGGAAAAGGTGAATAAGGCCACTTTGGCAAATGCTCCTGAGTGGTGAACTTCCCAGTCCTTCTGCAAGACAGCTCAACCACCTATGTCAAACATGTTAGTTAAATCACCATATAAAAGTGCTTATACAGCCTTATTTTCTTTCTTTCTTTTGGATCTTAAATATAGAAGTAGAACATACCTTACTTTGGAGACCATTTCTAGCCAGTGGAGTTATTGTCAGTGAACAGATATGATAACATAAAAAGGATGCTTTCATGATCATATCTGGGATATACTATAGAAGGTGTTATGAAGAGTGGAGAATGGAGGCAGAGGAATTGGTTAGAATGTGTGTGTGTGTTCTACATTGCCATTTATCTTTTTATTTTTTTATTATCTTCAAGCATTTGTACAAAGGTGTTTTAATTCAACATGCCCATTTATGAGTACAATGTCATCTCTTCCATCATTCTCAAACTATACACTCAAAGTAAAATATTTCAAGGAACAATGACCATAAAGTCTTTTTTTACCTTCTGCAACTCTTAGTCCAACTTTTCAGATACAATTACTCGTAATAGATTTTTGTGCATCCTTCTGGATATGTGTATATAATTCTTTGATCCTTGTTGGAAACACTGTAGTAAAGATAAATGTACACATATATTTCACAGGATTCGTTTTAGAAGTAAAATTTGGTACATAAAAGCATGTATCAACTTCTACTGTTTCATAACAAAATGCCCTGTAAAACAGCTATCCAATTGTTCCTGATTGTGTGGATTTGCCATTTGGATGAGACTCAAGTGGCATGGCTCATCTCTGCTCTACATGATGCCAGTTGGACCCACTTATGCATTTTCAATATGTTAGCGGGTTGGCCGGGAGCTGGCTGGTCTCATATGGCCTCTCTCATCTGTCAGAGGCCCCAGCAATAAAGGCACGGTAGAAATGATATCAAGGCACTTCTTTCCCTATACATGGTTTGTCTCTTAATGTAATATCTGGTCCTTGAGGAAGTTAGGATTAGACTTGTTCACAAGGCTATTTTCGATGACGGCAAGTAAGAGCAGAAGCTACAAAATCTTTTCAGACATAGACTTAGGGTCATATAGTGTCAATTCTGACATGTTCTATTGGTAAAATAAAATTTAGCAGCCCAGATTGAAGGAATAAATTATTAAGCAATCCACTGATAAAAGTTGCAACAAACTTACATTGCAAAGATATGTGCACAAAGGTGTGAGACTGTTTTGTTGTGATAGATGTTTCCAAGTCTGAAGATGTTATCATGCTTAGCTTAGTACTTAACACCATAAAATAATAAAAGAAGAATGATGTAAGCTATAGTCCTAAACAATGATTGTTTTAACTGATTGGCTATATTTATCAAATATGAAATATATTTCTAGGTTTAAAACTAGACCTTATCATTTGAGTTCAGAATTTTGGACTAGAATAAACAATTCTGTTTAAACCATGCTTAGTGCTCAGATTCCCTCTATAGTGCATCCCCTCTACAAACTTGCTTGATCACATCTAGCAATTCAAATATCTCTTTTCCCCATGATAGTTATTTTCAGTTTTGGAGAGTTATGCTACATAGATCTTTTACTCAACTAAGTCAAACTTTACATCCTTGAAGCTTTAACTCCTTGTGGGGAAAATGAAAGGAGAAATGTAGGCAGATAGTGGGATACACTGGCCCACTGCCCTTTCTTCCTGAAGCACCTGCAAAACACCTATAAGTTACAAGCTTAATAAATTGTTATTCATCAATGTACAAACTAGTAACATAATTAAGCTATTGTATTTATGAATGATAATTCATGCACTTGTATGCTTTAAAAGAAAAGGGAAAAATGAGATAGTTATTTCACTTTTTGTCCTCAGACAATATGTATGTTGTTCCTCCTCAGGGTCCTTAATGTGACAAGAAAATTTGTTATTATACATTAAGACTATTGACTTAATATATTATTAGGCCATAATAATATACAAGGGTTGGGGTACATACCCTAAAAAAACAATAATCAGGTAGGAAAGGATAGTGTTCTTACTTTTTAGATATTTACAACAAAAGAAATGTTGCCAGCACAGGACTGAAAACACATTAAAAGTAAAAAGTCATTAAATCTTAATTTTATCTTTACTACAAAGTGGCCTTTATTGAAAAACCCCTTTGGCTTTCTGAGTTCAAAATATTTTAGTTAATAGTCTTAGAAGAATAATTAATTAATCATTTTAGAGCCTAGAAGAAGTGTGTTCCCTGGTCTTTGGCTAAGAGTTACTCTACCATAAGGTAGCATTTCTTTAAACTATATTTGTAGAACTGGCTTTTTATCTCAGTACAAGTGGTATTTGCTCGTGTCAGTCAAGTTTTATTCCTTTTGATCCAGACTAAAAGTATAGTTTGACGAAATCTGTGATTTCTGGTTATGTCTTAACAATACATTCACTTTTCCTACCAAATTCTTGTCATAGCTTATTTTTCGTGAATGTTACAAATGCCTCCACCAAAACATTAAAATATTATTGAACAAGACAAGCCTAAATCACTACATCTGCTGTATGGCACTAGACAATTCCCTCTAGGATTGCCATGAACCACACTCAGCACCTTTTTGTCTATAGTAAATTGACAGGGGCCAAATCCACTAAGCTCTACTGGGCATGTAGCCCATTCTTCTGTAGCTCATTCAAAGGGACAGTGTGAGAGCACTAATATTTTCTTTCTTGGAGCTTTCTTCTGTTTCCTTCCCTGGATTCCTAGTTTCCAAATCATCAAGGTTAAGGTTGTTCCTCAGATTAGTGTTTATTTGGACTTCATTTTAAAAAAGACATTTCTAATGCAAGCTTATTTTTTCTTTAGTTGGTCATGGGGCTTGAGCCCAGGGCCTAGGTGCAGTGCCTAAGCTTCTTTTTTCTCAAGGCTAGAAACCCACCACTTTGAGCCACAGTGCCATTTCCAGTTTTTGAGTGGTTAATTGGAGATAAGAGTTTCATGGGCACTTTACTGCCCAGGCTGGCTTCAAACTATGATCCTCTGATCTCAGTCTCCTGAGTAACTAGTACTATATGCAAGAGCCGCCTGTGCCTGGCTTGCCAGCTTATTTTTATTATCTTTGAATAGTAGTACAAAGGAGTTGCCATTCTACAAAGCCATTTATGAGTATAACACACCTTTTAAAAATACTGTAAAGGTGACATAGTGTCTCATGAGTATCACTGTTGTTCACCCTTTGTCCCATCTTTCCAGTGATTCCCCCTCCTTTCCCCAAATCAGATAAACTTATATACAAGACAATGGGTACAGAAATCCAAAACAATGTCACCAGAGAATAAACCAAAGGGAGAAAAAATAAAGAAAAAACCTGCAAACAGTACAATAAAAACCTCATTTCCATTTCTTGGAGTTCATTTGGATAAGCATCATTTTATATGGTCATATACACATATGTATTTAGCCATTGATAAAACATCTTAATCAGTGTCACCCCTTCAATATTTTTTAATGTCCACTAGGTTCCTTAATTTTTAAAAAATGCCAAATTCATCTATACAACAAATAAAATGAAATAACCTGATGCACACTATTCTTAGCTCAATCTGTCAGTGCACATTTGCATAATATCACAATGTACTGATTTCATCTGTTTGTAATATCATTACCAGATGGAGCAAGGCCAGGAAACAGAGTGTAAGTGACTAAACATGCACCAGTATTGCTTTTCATTAATGGGAAGCTTAACAAATGGCCTCCAAAAAATAATGCTTGTCACAGGCACAAATGAGTGCTGTCTAAGGAGTATTGATTGATTTGGACTAGCCTGGAAATTAGAAAGAGGAAAGTCATAGTGCAACAATTTATCTTTGTCAATGAAGGGAATCTTTGTTTCCATTGGAAACCATCTCTCCTGGTTCTTAAGATGCTACCTTAAGAACTGTATGTTTCTGTAGCAATTCTCATGTGTTATTTTGAAAAGCCATTCAAATATAATAAGTGAATATGCTTACACTTGTCACCTTAGGCTGCTTTGATCACATTCACCTACCACAGAAAAGTACCATGGGGATGAAGGCTCTCTTAATGTGCCAAGGACTTTGTCAGCATGTGACCTAATGTCAATGAAAACTCAAAGTCTTATTCAATTATATTGTGTGGATAGTAATTTTTCATTAGAATATAAGTACCATAAGAGCAAGGAGGTTAATTTGCTCATGTCCTCAGCAAGTTGATGAGTGCCTGGCCTATAACACATACTTAATCAATTCACAAGATGAATAACTTAATGAATAACTACTTCAGTGCATATTTACAAAATTTCTTCTGTCAGATGCTTTTGAGAATAGCAATTTACTGAGCAAATATTGAGTACCTGTTATGAGCCAGGCATTGACCAAAGTTCTAAGAATATAATCAGGAGAAGATAGAGTGATCCCTTTTGAAAATTTCTAATCCAGGGACCAATAGCCAGAAATAATACATACTGGACTCTTCAGAATTATCTACTTGAAAATAGAGTTGTGAAGGTGAGCGATAAACATAAAAAAGCTATATTATGGCATTTTCATATATGGAACACAAAAGGTGACATCACTCTCTTATGTACAATTTGTAAAGTGTGCAGACTTTATCGACAATTAAGTTTATTTGTAATTTTATTTTTCTTTATCCAGGTTTAGCAGCTGCCTTTACTTTATAACTTAATCCTATCCTTCATTTTCTTCTTTAAACTATTTTATTTTCACTTATCAGTTTTCCTTTCTTAAATACTACATACCCCCAACCAAGTAAGAAAAAAAGTATAGTCTGATACATGTTGTTTACTTTAAAAGTCCCAATCTTTCTACCTATACCAATAAAAGCAATCATGCTTCAGTCTGTTGGCTGTACCATTTCTGCACTTTTAATTTAGATGTAGTTACATTTGCATAACTGTTTAGCTGTGAATTTGGCAGGAAATTTCTGAAGAGTTATTTAGGTTCTACAGAGAGTGTGCACAATGTCTAATAAGCAGATCTCCTGTGCAGTATTTTATCTTTACAAAAAGAGTACCCCCGAGACTCATACCTTGGCAAAAACTTTTATACCTAACAGAAAAACTATACAATTAGTAGCATTGCTCTTCCAGAGAGTAAGGTGAGTTTTGGAAAGGAGAGTAACAATAAAAAGAAATTCATTCTGATAGAGGCATAAAATTCCATTGTGTAAATGTACCACATTTTCCTGATCCATTCATCTATGGAGGGGCATCTGGGTTGGTTCCAGCTTCTCGCTATGACAAATTGTGCTGCGATGAACATTGTTGTGCTGGTGGCATTACTGTGATTTTGTTTGTGGGCTTTTGGATAGATACCCAAAAGTGGGGCTGCTGGGTCATAGGGGAGTTCTATATTGAGCCTTCTGAGGAATCTCCATACTGCTTGCCAGAGTGGCTGAACCAGTTTACATTCCCACCAACAATGAAGTAGGGTTCCCTTTTGGCCACATCCCCTCCAACAATTGTTATTATTAGTTTTCTTGATATATGACATTCTTGCTGGGGTGAGATGGAATCTCAATGTTGTTTTGATTTGCATTTCCTTTATGGCCAGTGATGTAGAGCATTTTTTCATATGACTATTGGCCATTCTCATTTCCTCATCAGAGAAGTTTCTTTGTAAGTTTTTAGCCCACTTGATGAGGGGGCTATTGGTTCTATCAGAAAGAATGACATTGTTCCATTTGTAAGGAAATGGAAGGACTTGGAAAAAGTTATACTAAGTGAAGTGAGCCAGACCCAAATAAACATGGACTCTATGGCCTCCCTTATTGGGAATAATTAGTACAGGTTTAGGCAAGCCATAGCAGAGCATCACAAGGCCCAATAGCTATACCCTTAGAAACACATAAGATGATGCTAATTGAAATGAACTCCATGTTATGGAAACAAGTGATATATCACAGTTGTAACTACTTTCAACGTCCTATGTGTATGTGTAGTTTTTATTATTGATAATGTTTTGTATCACCTTCCTATGTTTGTACCTACACTATCTCTGTAATCCTATCTGAGTATATTGGAAACCGTGTTTACTGGTATTGGAAGTAGGAAATTCAAAGGGAATACCAAATTCGAGAGACACAGGGTAAAAAAGAGAAATAACTACAAAAGCAATACTTGCAAAACTGTTTGGTGTAAGTGAACTGAACACCTGGGGGAGGGAGGGAAACGGGGGGAGGGAGGGGGGCATGAGGGACTAGGCAACAAACAGTACAAGAAATGTATCCAATGCCCAACGTATGATACTGTAAACTCTCTGTACGTCAGTTTGATAATAAAAAATTGAGAAAAAAAAAGAAATTCAATGACAATGATTATTTAACATTTTTATGATTACAAAATAAATGAATATAATATAATTATATATTTGGAAGAAGAGAAAGGTATGGCAAAATTCACTCATAATCCTATGATGTAAAGCTAACCAGTAATATATCAATGTAAATAATTCTTGTAATTCTGTGTGTGTGTGTGTGTGTGTGTGTGTGTGTGTGTGTACATACATCTAATGAATGAACACCACAGTATATACTACAGGCAAAGGATAGAAAGTAACCATTATTTTATGTGCCCATTTGGTTGATTCTTAGAGATTGCTAATGCATTCATTGTGAAGTATTCTCATGCAAATTACTGTGGAAAGTTAGTAATGACTACTTCCTTTCATTCTTTCTCTCCCTACAACACTTACTACTTTAATCTTACTGATAATCCTAGTTTTATTGAAATCTCTTCTTTCTTTGTATCTTGATTTCTTCCATTCTTCTCAAGATTAATTCAGAGAATGTACAAATGTTGAAAGAAAAAGGGAGCTGGCAATGAAGAGACTGGCAACACTACTTTGATAGTGTATCCCTACACTTCTCTTTTGTTTAGGTAAAATGTGTATATTTTAAAATAAGTATTTTTAACTACAAAATTGGAGAAAGCAATCCTACCCTCCTTGACCTTGGAAGCAAAAATACTTTTGCCTATTCTAAAATTTAATACATATTTTCATATACATTGTATACTGTGCATACCACCAAATAACCACAGAATATTCATGGATTATTTTTACATTTTCTTAGTTTATCTTTTTTTCTTCTTTATTGTCAAAGTGAAGTACAGAGGGGTTACAGTTTCATATGTAAGACAAGTACATTACTTATCCAACATGTTACCTCCTCCCGGATTATTTTTATCTTAATGTACAATGTACACTAAGATAGACCACATATAAGTACATAAAGGCAGTGTATTTCTTTTTTTTTTTTTGGCCAGTCCTGGGGCTTGGACTCAGGGCCTGAGAACTGTCCCTGGCTTCTTTTTTTTTGCTCAGGGCTACTAGCACTCTGCCACTTGAGTCACAGCGCCCACCTCTGGCCTTTTCTATATATGTGATGCTGAGGAATCGAACCCAGGGCTTCATGTGTATGAGGCAAGCACTCTTGCCACTAGGCCATATTAGCCCATAAAGGCAATGCATTTCAAATTTGAAATCACCTTTTTCTGACTACAGTGAGTTTAATCTCCAATAATGCAAATATATTATCCTTCTTTCTCCAATAATACTATTTTCATTGAATTATACTTTATGTTATTTGGAAGAACACTCCAGATTCTATTTATTAATTATGCAATAATGTATCCTCCTATTTGTTACTTTCCACATATATGTGAATATTTAAAGTAATTTGTTATAATTAGCATATCGGTGGGCCTTGTAATTTTATTTTTTTAAGCTTGTATAGCCATCTTGTGTTTTAGATTGAAGTTAGATATTTTTATATTTTAAACTGTTTCTGACATAGTTATAGTATAACTATCCATTTGTTACTGCTTTCCTACTCAGTTCAATTATTTTTTCCTTGTATTTCTTTTCTGCCTTCCTCCTTGCCTTGATTTCACAAAAATATTTTAGACTTGATTTGAATTTTGCTATTGACTGCTCAGTGTAAAATAATTTATAATTTTAAAGAATATCAAAATTATTTAAGTACAATTTTTAAATCTTTTCTCATCTAATTAAAAGAGTTTGGAGACAAGCTGCTCTATTACCCACAAATATATTAGTATATGTCTCCTACTAATAAGGACATTTCCCCCAGGAAATCATAACAAACCACTAAAAGCAGAATGTTAACTTTGAAATTATCAGCCAAACAAAATACTTCATTGAATTTACCAAAGATTGTCAAAGTAGTAAGCATGTGATTTAAGATTTGGTGTTTCAATTAGTCACCATGGTTTTTAGTCTAACTTAATCCACAAAATTTTCTGCAATTTTGTGTGAATTTCAGTATTGACTTCCTTGAAAAAAATGATAGTTTGTCAGATATTTCTGTATGCTTAGATTTACATTACAAATCTTTGATAGTTATGTCACATAATTGATTCTGTATCATTGTTTCCTATGGATAGCCCACAGTGTTAGTTTGTTGCACTGCAGGTTATATTCACTTTAATATTTGATAAGTTCCTCTGTACAGAACATGAAATTCTTGGCTTTTTGTTGTCTTTTGCCATCATGACTGCTCTTCATATTTAAATCCTATATTCCAAATTCATTCGTTTGCTTCCTTTCCACAGTTCTCTGGCTTTGAGAAATGAAAAATCATATTGATTCACTAGAAAAGTGGAATGGAAATATAGCCAGCCATCCTTGGAGAGATGGCAGACTCAAATTCAACAGATGATAATAATAAAAACAGGGGCCATTTAAAACAGGGTGAATTGAAGATTATGTTCCTTTATCTTAAATATAAACAGAGACCATATTTGACTGAGCCAATGAAGAAAAGAGAAAGTCATACTAAGGGACTAACAAGGAAGATCAAAGGAATAGAAGATAAATTAAAGAAAAAATTAAATTATGCTTAGACAGAACTGAGAAATTTGCATTATCTTTTGCATCGTAAGTAATAGAATTAAGCTATAAAAATAACCAGTAGGGATAAAAATATGATTTCTTTAATTCAAAAGAATAGATGAAACAAAAAGTTGAAGAAAGTTCTCAAAATATAGGGGAAAAACTAGTGACTCAAAAAATTAATCAAGCTTATTAACAAGTTCTGAAAGAAATAATAGAGGAAGTTAAAGGCAACAAAGTATTAAATAACTAATGAAATAAAAATATTTCTTCTGGGTCAGGAATACATGTAATTATCATGCCTAAAGAATACAGAGAGCTTACTAGAATAAATTTTAAGTCTCATGTCCAGATATAGCTTCATAATTTTTTCTATGTGACTTATTTTTTTCATTATCTTTAAGTAATTGTACAAAGTTGCCATGTAACAAAGCAGTTTATGAATATAATATACCTTCATCAAAGTCATTCTTTGCATCATTCTCCTACATCCTTCCAAACCCCTATCCCTGGGCTGGGAATATGGCCTAGTGGCAAGAGTGCTTGGCTCAGGTGGCTCAGGTGGCAGAGTGCTAACCTTGAGAAAAAAAACAAAACAAAAAAAAAAACAGAAGCCAGGGACAATGCTCAGGCCCTGAGTCCAAGCCCCAGGACTGGCAAAAACAAAAAAAAAACAAACCCTATCCCTTCCCTCATTCTTCTGAAATCATCAATGGAGAGGTGAGACAGTTCATCTACAAATAAACACAAAGATAAAAGCAGCATCGGATGTTGTTTTTTTTCCTGGTGTATAATAATTGTATATAAGTATGGGTTTTTATGACATTTTAATAACACATATAAGGTGACTGCTCTTTTTCACATACGTTCACTGACGTTAGGAAACAATGCAAGAAAGAACACCTTCAAAATTTGGAGGGAAAAGTTTTGATTCTAGAAGTTAGGATGGATTTCATTTCAGTTCGGTAACTGATGTGATTCAAAGTCCAATATCCTGCTCACTCTCTCCCTTGGAAAATATGAACAAGATTTCTATAACTCAAAACATTTATAATTATATAAAATAAATAATATATAGTATATTTATGCTCATTTGCATGGGTAGGTGTTTTTTTTTTGTTGTTTTTTTTTGTTTTGGCCAGTCCTGGGCCTTGGACTCAGGGCCTGAGCACTGTCCCTGGCTTCTTCCCGCTCAAGGCTAGCACTCTGCCACTTGAGCCACAGTGCCGCTTCTGGCCATTTTCTGCATATGTGGTGCTGGGGAATCGAACCTAGGGCCTCGTGTATCCGAGGCAGGCACTCTTGCCACTAGGCTATATCCCCAGCCCGGGTAGGTGTTTTTGCTTGGACAGTAGACATTGTGTTTTTATGGTTTTATCCTTTTAAAGAATCTTGGACTTTGTTATTTTACCTAGATTCAATGAATTGGAACAAGTTTCATCCTTTTTGGCTTTGCCTTTAAATTTTCTTAGAGTGTCATTGCTTCACAGGCTAATATGTCTTCTCTACTAAAGTGCTACTCTTTTGACCCTTTGTTTTATGCAACAAAAGTTTTCCACTCTGGCTAGTGGGAACACATAATATTCTAAGCCCTGTGGGAACTTTGGGAATTGTTCAGCCTAGTGTTTTATAATGATTCTATTATCTGTTCTTGGTATTTTCCTCTCATGCATACACAGAACAATAATTCAAAAGACTCAAGGGAGCAGCTCTGCATATCTCTGATTTTCCTCTCTATCCTACAATTTACCAGTTGCACTGGCTTCTGTAAACTCTGGTTCTTCAATTGAGAATAGCCACCAACCTCCAATCTACTACCCCTTACTTCTACATGGTAGCTTGGGGGGGGGGGATAAACTTGATAAAGTTAACTGAAACAACTGGAGGGCTTACTTCATTTATTTCCCTAATGTTGGAGATAATGGTTTTGTACTACATGTTGTTCAGTCTGAAAACTATTAATTCATACATTTTATCCAACTAATTGTTTAAGACAGGAGAGGAGATTCACTCCCTATTGCTCTTAAAAATTCCCTCTTTAGTGAGGACTGGTTGACAAGTAAAAAGCTATATATTCAAGGGGTACAACACAATGTTTTATTACATGTGTACATAGTGAAATGTCTAATATTCTAGCCTGAATAAATTCAGACATCTGATAAATTGCATAATTTCTTGATTTCTGCTGGTTGTCTTTGATTTTTATTTTAAATTATTTTCTTTAATTTGATGTTCAACAAGGCAATTTATAAAACACAATGTATCTTGATCTACATCATCCTTTTCAACAATCTCATCCACTCCTCTCAACCCACCCCTTCCCTCACTTTTCTTCCTTGTTTTGTTGCTTGTGGGACTTCAGGACCTAGGTACTGTCCCTAAGCTATTTTTGCTGAAGGCTACCACTCTATGAGCTGATTCACAGGGCCATTTCCAGTTTTTCAGTGGTTAATCGGAGATAAGAGTCTCATGTGGACTTTTCTGCCTGGGCTGGCTTAGAACTGCAATCCTTGAATCTTAGACTCCTGAATAGGTAGGATTACACATGTAAACCACCAGTGCCTGGCTTCATTTCTGGTTTTCTGGTCAGTACATGGACATAAGATGTGGGATGCCTTGCCTCAAAGGAAGTCCTAGCTGGCCCCAGCTGTTTCCCAGCCCTGGGGCCACGGGCTGTTACTCAGCAACCTGGAAAGGCGGTTCTAGCTGGCCCCGCCTCCCAGCCTTGGGACCATGTGTGGCCAAGATGGCACCTGGTGGTGAACCCGGAGGCGGTCCTGTGGGCTGTGACGTAGAATTAGGCCGCCTCTTAGGATTGGTCCCTCGGCCCTCCACCCTTGATGGACAGCTCAGGCGTCCCCTCACAGTCCCTAGATAGGAACGCGTACACCCCTCCCCTTCCTGCTGATCTTTGACCTGATTGGCTCTTGTGCCTTATTTAATAGAAGGATCTACCTCAATAAAGTGAGACATGCGCAGACATTCTCCTGGACTCTGTCTGATTGTCCTCTGGTGAGGGGGGGCTGGGTGCAGTCAGTCCGTCGACCCTTCTCCTTTCTTGGCCCGCCCGGTCGGGGAGAGCTTCCCCATCTCTCCCACAGGTCGGGAGAGTGCTAGGGGCCAAAGACCCCAACAATAAGTGTCTCACATGTTTTCCTTCCCAGGCTGGTTTTGAACCTCCATCTTCCAATCTCAGCCTCCTTAATAGCTAGGATACAATACATAGCTTCTCAGCATTCTTAATTTTGTAGCATATTCACTGAATTTTTTATTGTGTTCTCTCCCAGTGAGCATGAGTTTTACAGTTGATTGTATATAGTTCTAATTTCTATAGTTATTATTGGTTACTATTTTTCTATTGCTGCATAGCAGTTGGAGTTTGCTGCTTAGTGTTGCATAAGGCTGAAATCAAGGTTCAAACCAAGCTGAGCTCATCTGGACTTGCAGGCTTCTTTCAGGTTCATAATGCATTTCTTTGTACTTGTGCTACTGAGTTCCCTGACCCTTAGTAACTGTCTGAGAGGCATTTTCAAGCCTCAGATTTCTGTAGTTCTCAACACATGACTCCAACTATCTTCAAAGCTAACAACAGAAATTCCTTTGTGTTATATATCTGTTAGCTTTCAAATTAGCTCATCAGAAATAGCCCAGGAAAAATGTAACGGCCACTGTAATGAGATGGGTGATGTTGTGCCCACTGAGGATAATCACTGTCTGGTTTGGCAGTACTTGAAATTGAACTCAGGCTTCAAACTTACTATGTAGATGCTGTATTATGAGCCATATTTCCAGCCCCTTTTGCACTGGTTAATTTCAATGTAGCTTCTCACTTTTATGTCCAGACAAGCCTGGGATGTGATCTTTCTATTTATTCGTCACATCACATATCACTGGGGATTACAGAGATCACCACTTGCCTAGGCATCATACTTCCTTGGTAGGAAAATATACATACATACACTTGCAAGGTAATGCATTGGTTGAGATGGAGTCTCAGGAAATTCTTGCTTGGGCTGCCTTCAAATCATGATCCTCAGATTTCCATTTCTTAAGTTGCCAGTATTACAGGCTTGAGCCACCATGCACAGGCTCCCTCTATTGCTTATATGTCTATGTGGTGTTGGGGATTGATTCCAAGCCTCACACACACTATGCAAGCAGCATAGTATGACTCAGATTCTCTGCCAGACCCTATCTTAAACTGTTTTGGGATTTCAGTTATATCTTTGAAATCAAAAGCATCATCTAACTTGTCAGAACAATTAAATACGGGATAATAGAATGGGCTTCTAGGGAACTGCAAGTGTCTACTGTGTTTTGTATATTTCCAGTGAAAGCTTTCTGTTGGGTTTTGTTCAGTGTCCCATTTCCTCATGTGTCTAGGTCTCTTTTCTTGCTATTTTAGCCTGTTTTCTTGGTATTTTCCTTGAAACCAATAATAGGTATTATATAAAGACTATAATACTTAGTTGCCCCAGAGAGGCCTTTATTTATATCAAGTGTCCATGAGCATTACTATTCCATTAACACCATTATAGAAATTTAAATTTTGTTTTTATAGACCACTCCAAGATTCCTTGTGGTCTATTTACCTCTGCTTACCTTGTTGTTGAAATATTTCCCTTTGCTATCCCACATACAGTAGATAATTTACTCATTGTTTTCATAGTACGAATTTGGCTGGAATTTGACTTTTGTTCCAGTTACTTCAAATATTGCCCCAAATGCCATTGTATTTAGAGTTTTTTCTTTCAGGTTGTAAATTGTCCTCAGTGTGTCTTTGAATGGTAGGCTTCACTGAATTGTTTTCTTCCTGATTTTGCCTATGAGGATGATATTGCATTCAGTTTGTTTTAGATGATGCTCTTGACAATTATTCTAATTATGTAGCTAGTGGATGCTATTATCCCCTTTTTTCCTAGTTTAATGTTAGTTCTTTTTTTTCCCTTTGTAGTACTGGGATTTGAACTCAGGGCTTTGCACTTGCAACTTGAGACAGAGCTGCAACACTTTTCATTGTGTTCATTTTGAGATAAGATCTTGTGTTTTGTGTGGGCCAGCCTGGACCCTGATCCTCTTATTTTACCCTTGTCTGTATAGCTGGGATGAAAAGGACATGCCAACATGTCTACCTTTTTCTAGTGTGATGAAGCTTCATAAACACCTTTTACCTGGACCAACCTGAAACCATGGTCCTCCAAATCTTAGCCTTCCACAAGATTGGGATAATAGGCAAAGGATACCATACCATTCGTTGAGGTGAGGTCTCACAACTTCTCTGCAAATACCATATCACTCAGGCAACTTTGGCCCAGTAAATTCTATTATACTTTATGTCTGGATTTCAACTTCCTGAGTAGGTAATATTAAAGACATGATTTACTAGCACCCGGTGAAATGTTCTTTTTCAGAATCCTGATGTGGTTTTGAGTTCTTTTTCTTTGTATGTGACCAATTTTTTTCTCCATCAGATATTTTAACTTCCAGTATTTAGTTTGAGTTTTCTGTTATTTTGTGGTAATCTCAGTGGAATACCTAATTTATTTTCCTTTTTTTGGGCTGAGTATACTTAGACTTTTGCCATATAAAACTTATGCCCTCTGGTTCTAGAAAATGATATCATACATGTAAATTTTTTTCTGTAGGATCTCACTGTCCCTATTTTTAGAACTTCAACCAGATATTTGACTTCCTGCAATTATTTTCTAATTTTTTTACTTCGTTTATAAATTTTTATTGTTATTGCTATTATAAAGGCGATATGCAGAGGGGTTATAGGTACATAAATCAGGTAATGAATACATTTATTTTTGAACAACGAATTATTAATATTTTCCATTTTGTCTTGTTTTTCATTTCACACTGATTTTCTAAAATGATCTTCCAGTCCATTAAATTTTCACATCAGCAATTACATTTTAATTTATAAAAGGTCATTCTTTCTGAGTATTCCTTTAAAGTATTATGTTCAAACTGGGCAATGGTAATTCATGCCATTACAGTAATCCTAGCTACTCAAGATAATGAGATCTGAGGATTGCAGTTCAATGCTAATTCAGGCAGGAGACTCCATGTGACTGTCATCTCCAGTTAGCCAACCAAAAATAGAGGTGGCTGGGCTGGGAATATGGCCTAGTGGCAAGAGTGCTTGCCTTGTATACATGAAGCCCTGGGTTCGATTCCCCAGCACCACATATATAGGAAAGCGCAGAAGTGGCGCTGTGGTTCGAGAAGCAGAGTGCTAGCCTTGAGCAAAAGGAAGCCAGGGACAGTGCTCAGGCCCTGAGTTCTAGACCCAGGACTGGCAAAAAATAGAGGTGGCACCGTGGCTCAAATGGTAGAGCACTAACCTTGAACAAGAAGATCAGAGACAGTGCCTAGGCCTTGAGTTCAAGTCCCCAGGACCAACACAGAAATATTATATTTAAGTTTAGTGATATAATTTTTTCTGATTATTGAGGATATAAATTATTACCTGATTTAAAGTTTTCCTCCATTCCTCTGATTATCTGCTTCATCCAGGATCTTTATCTTGCTTCACTTGTTAGCTTTATGTATGCTAACAAGATGTCCCACCAGTGAGCTACATTCCCTGATTTACCATTACCCATTTTAAACTATTTAGTATTAGAGTCTTCACCTAGATGGGTAGCAATTATTGCTTTCCATTTATATTTCATAGTTAGTCAGTAGAAAGGTATTTGAAAGTTCTGTATATGAGACAGAGATGTTGATGTACATGAAATATACAGTGTAGCAGGAAGTGGGGGGAGGGACACGTTTGGGACACTTTCCATAGAGGATTTCTGTAAACACTACAGAATTGAGAGCTATGGACTCTCAATATTCAGTATGAAATTTTTCATTTAATTTCCTTGTTTTCACTAAATATATTAGATCTCATTTCAATTTAGAATTCCACAGCCCAAAATCCTTTTGTTATTTTCCTGGGTATTTTTTTTTTTTGGTTTATTGTTTTCTACGAATATGTGCTTCATTCTTGTACTTACCTAGTGGCTTCCTTGGATGTTTTTTAAGACGTCCTCTTCCATGTCTTTGGTTTGTATGGGCCTATGCCACATTATGGAAGCAACTTTGGGCCAGAACACTAATTATATTCTATGTCAAGTGCTTTCCTTAGATATGTAAGTAATTCTGGGCTTCGATGTATATAATTCAAATTCTCTGTTGATAAGTGGAAATAAGTATGTTTTTGCTTTAGGACTAAATGTCAAAAAATAAAATTAGTGGGCTGGGAATATGGCGTAGTGGCAAGAGAGCTTGCCTCATATACATGAAGCCCTGGGTTCGATTCCCCAGCACCACATACATAGAAAACTCCATGTTATGGAAACAAGTGATATATCACTGTTGTAATCACTTTCAACATGCCATGTGAAACTGTAGCTTCTATTGTTGATGATCCTTTTGTATCCCCTTCCTGTGGTTGTATCTGCACTATCACTGTATCTTATCTGAGTACATTGGAAACTGTATATACTGGTACTGGTATTAGAACTGGGGAAGTGAAAGGGAATACCAAAATCGAGAGACACAGAATAAAAAGACAAATGACTACAAAAGCAATACTTGCAAAACTGTTTGGTGTAAACCAACTGAACAACTCATGGGGGGAAAGGGAGAGGGGGAGGGGGAAGGGGGAAAGAGGGAGGAGGTAACAAACAGTACAAGAAATGTACCCAAGGCCTAATGTATGAAACTGTAACCTCTCTGTACATCACTTTGACAATAAATAAGAAAAAAAAAAAAAAAACGTCCAGAAGTGGCGCTGTGGCTCAAGTGGTTAGAGTGCTAGCCTTAAGGAAAAAGAAGCCAGGGACAGTGCTCAGGCCCTGAGTCCAAGGCCCAGGATTGGCTAAATAAATAAATAAAATTAGGAAACTTGCATATGTGTCATACTTAGGCTGTTGGATAATTTGGCAACTTGTGGAACAGTCCACAAGTATCCAGGTACACAGTATGCAGGGTACACACTATACAGTTTTAATGCTTGTTTAAATTAAGAAATTATTTTGAATTAAAAAATCCAATATAAAAATTTTATTGTGTGAAAATAAACTTGGATGTACATGAAAATACATTTCCAAGAAAGTATTATTGACAAAAGACAAGAACAAGAAGAAATCCTAATGTTTGATAATAATAATAAAATATGCATGGTACATAAGTAAAATTGAATAATATATATGATTCTCTTTATATGTATGTACATATATTTATTTATATTTACATTCATATTCTAAACTATAGACATGGATTGTGTCACATATTTTGAAACAAATTATTAAATTGTATATATAACAGAATAAACTATTCTGCTTTTGAAAACCATAATAATGCACAAAATAAAAAGATATATCATCTCATCTCAGTAGTAATCATCTTTGGAAATAGAAATACTTCTTTCTAAATATTCAGAAGCTCTTCACTAGACAAATATGTTTTCTTATTGAAAAATAAATCTTATTGAATTTTATTAAATATCTGGTATTATGAAGTAGTAAATTGATTGTTTCAAGACACAGGAATCTTAAAATATGTAAATGGTTGCTTAATTTTGCAGTCTGGGAAGGTCTTGGCATTTATGTGCTAAGAGGTACACAGTTAAAAAGAAACACTATGTTTTCTTGTGTTTTGTTGCATAGTGAACTAATCTTTTTTTAGAACTCAAGTAGAAATGATTCCTAGAGTTAGAACTTTGTTGATAAGCGTTAGTTTTACATTCCTTCTTAAGTTTTCACCATTTTAAAACTGTTAACCTAGCATAAAATAGTTTTTGATTATCTACAATTCATCTGTTTGTGATATTTTAAATGCAACTTTCTATTTCATATTTCTACAACATAGACAACAGTAATTCCTCCTACTTTAAGGTCACTTCTGGAAAATGGGTATGACTGCCTTGATGCATGAAAGCACTTTTTTTTTTTTTTTTTTTTTTTGCTAGTCCTGGGTTTGGACTTAGGGCCTGAGCACTGTCCCTGGCTTCTTTTTGCTCAAGGCTAGCACTCTGCCACTTGAGCCACAGCGCCACTTCTGGTCGTTTTCTGTATATGTGGTGCTGGGGAATTGAACCCAGGGCTTCATGTATAGGAGGCAGGCATTCTTGCCACTAGGCCATATCCCCAGCCCCCCCTTTTTTTTTTCTTTTGTCTTATCTATATTTGTTCTAGATCTCCAAATAAAAGTGCATAGAACCTCCCAGAGACTAAAGTAAGGAGGGTGTCAGACAGTACTGGGACCCTTTGAGCAACTAAGTTTGTTGTTTTGAAAGATCACTCTGGAAGAATCAATTGCTTTAATTTGGTTTTATAATTGGAGACTTTGGTGCCTTTTTCTGAAAAACAGACATCTGGAGCCTAAATAGAAAGGCCTGGCATCAGAGCTGTCTACTGGTCTTCAGAAAGATCTAACAGGCCAATGTTGTTAATGCTTGGAGCCAAATCCTTAGGGTCAAATCACTGAAAATTTGATGCACTTTTACATTGAAATTACAGAAACTATATGAAAAAAATAACTCCCACAGATCTCATTTTTAATATATGAGTCCATAAACTATTTTTTTACAATTTTGCGCTAAAGTGGTGTTAAAATGAATGGACCAGTACATTGAATTACACATAGCTTACATGCAGATTGGGAAGTGAAGCTGTCTTGATGATCATTGCAATTTTCTCCTAAAGTTAATTTTGACACCAGAAATAAAAGTTTTTTTTTAATTAAAACCTTGTTTTAAGGTCTTCTTAGTTCTTCTGTGTGTCTATCATTGTAATACAGTTTATAATAGTGCATTTAAAAATAATGATGGACCTGTTCAGAAAGGTTGTATGTAGTTTAGTTTTCTGCTATCTTTAAGAGTTTAAGTGTAATGTTTTGGTTATCTTTGCTACCATTGACAAACCTGAAAATTCTTACAGACTGCTATCACATTGTTCAAAATTCTTAAACATAACATGATTACTCAAACTTAACTTCTAATTTTATACAAAATAAGTGATTCTTTACCCAACAAAAAAGAACAAATATGTGAATTAAAAAAAAACAGTACAGCATATGGTCATATGTACTGTCAACAGTACATGGTCAACAGTATGGTCAACAGTACAGCATATGGTCATAGCTATTGAGCTACTGTGATCCTCTGGCTCACACTATCCTAGGCACGTACTAATTATTACCAATGAGGGAAACCATGGAGCCTATGTTTCTTTGAGTCTGAAAGGTTTTTCTTTTCTTTTCTTTTTTATTTCTTCATTGTTAAAGTGATGTGCAGAGGGGTTACAGTTTCATATGTAAGGCAGTGAGTATATTTCTTATCCAACTTGTTACCTCCTCCCTCATTTTTCCACCCACCTTTCCCCTCCCCATTTCCTGCCCCCCTCATGAGTTGTACAGTTGGTTTACACCATATAGTTTTGCAAGTATTCCTGTTGCATTGGTTTGTCTTTTTATTCTTTGTCTCTTGATTTTGCTATTTCCCTTCCCTAGTTCTAATAGATGTTTATACAATATCCTGGGTACTAAAATCAGTTACAGTAATATCAGGGGTAAAATGACAGGAAAGAAATACAAAACAGAAAGGGCATAATTTCACATGGCATGTTGAAAATAACAGCAACAATGATAAACCACTTCTTTCCATAACTTGGAGTTCATTTCACTTAGCATCATCTTTTGTGCTGATATGGACATAGCTACTGAGCTATTGTGATCTTCTGCTAGGACTGTCCTTGACGTGTACTCATTTCTTTTTTTTTTTTTTTTTTTTGCTTTTAAAAGTCTTGATTTTTTATTTTATTTTTATTTTTTTTTCAATTTTTTATTATCAAACTGATGTACAGAGAGGTTACAGTTTCATACGTTAGGCATTGGATACATTTCTTATACTGTTTGTTACCTTGTCCCTCATACCCCCCTCCCTCCTCCCCCTTTCCCTTCCCCCCCACCCCCCGGAGGTGTTCAGTTCACTTACACCAAACAGTTTTGCAAGTATTGCTTTTGTAGTTGTTTGTCTTTTTTTACCCTGTGTCTCTCAAATTTGGTATTCCCTTTCAATTTCCTGCATCCAATACCAGTATACACGGTTTCCAATATACTCAGATAAGATTACAGAGATAGTGTAGGTACAACCACAGGAAGGTGATACAAGAACATCATCAATAATAGAAGCTACATATACACATGGGACGTTGAAAGTAGTTACAACTGTGATATAACAATTGTTTCCATAAGTGAAGTGTACTCATTTCTTGAATGTACTGTGTGAAGTTCTTTCCTTTTTTGTTATTTTTCCCCTTTGGTTTATCCCCTGTTGTCACTGTTTTGATTTTGGAACCCTGTGTGTTGTATGTACTTTTATCTGATTTGGGGAAGGGAAGGGGAATGACAAAATGGTGAGGCAAAGGAAAAAAGGTAAACCAAGGCAGCAGTGATACTCACAAGACACTAGGTTTGAAATGAACTTTACAATTTGAGAGGGGGAGATGAGCTGGGGGAGGAGGGAAAGTGGAAGAAAACAAGGGAAGGGTAACAATGTTCAACAACAAATGTACTCATTAGCTTACTATGTAACTGTAACTCCTCTCTGTACATCACCTTTACAATCAAATTAAATTAAAATTTAAAAAGTATAGAACCTGGAACACAACAGTCTTACACTACTCTTTTTTGTAAGAGAATGTCAGCTGTACACTGCACATCCTGTAGTGGGCAGAAAAGTAAGTGCTTTAGAATAGCAAAATCTCAAACTTCTTTGTCCAGCAGTTATCTTTTCTATGAAGAGAGAATGACAACACTCACTGTTTCTGCTATCCAGTTACCTACTTAAATTTAGTTCAGATTTTTACAAAAGCCTACTTTGTAATTGCATCAAATCACAACTATTAGGGATGAGGCATTCTATACTGAAGCAAATTTTTATTGAAATAATCAAGGATAATGGGCTGACCATGAGCAATATTATCAGCTAATACAAATACATAAGCAAATTGTAAGAGTTGTGAAACTTTGTGGAATCCGCCAGTTGGTAATAAAATAAACGTCTTCTACCTGTCAGCTACACCTATAGACCTGTCAGTCTGTCAAAGGCCCTGAGGCTTATGCTTCCTAAGGTTTGACTATAGCTAGAAAAAAAATCCTAAAAATGAATTTCTAATTCTTTCACAAATTTTTTCCAAGCATTTAGTTTCTTGTTAGGCACCTAAGCAGTAGATAAAATCTGAACTTCATGAAATCTTACTGGCTTTGCCTCTAATGTGTAGATGAAGCTGAGGGAAAAGACTGCTGATTTCTGACACCAATCATTATTTCCTGCAAAATTGTGTGAATGTATTATTGTCATTCAAGTGTATGCCCCTTTAGCTATTTCTTCATAGGTTTTTAGAAAGTCACTATTAACAGATTTCCCAGAGAATGTGACAGTTTAATGATAAGTTAGCTTCCCATATAATCTTCAATTTCCAGAATGTGATTAATGTTAGTATCCCAACCCCAATTCTTCAAGTCCTGTAACCCTATCTCTTCTATTACTCCCAAATAAAATGATACCAACCCCAAATACCACTTCATAATATACTCCCATTCCAATTGTGTTTTTTCTCAAGTACATGTTTTGATACTTGAAAGTTAAGATTTGGATTAATATATGTTCAATATTTCTGAATATTTCAAATGAAGGGTAATAAGAAATTTGTGTATTGGGACTTTTCCATTTCCAAAAAGATATCAAAACTATTGTCTCATTGGTTCCTCATAGAAACACTGTAAAGTTCATAGTGTAGTGAATTAGCACCCTCATTTTGCATCTCAGGATACTGAGAATCCTAGGGATTAAAAGGTTCTCCCCATCTAACACATGAAACAAATCTATGGGTTATTAGTATCTAAAAGCCTCGAGGATTTTCTAAATAACTTCAGCACAAAATAAAGTATTTAATTCTATAAGTTGTCATATCAATATGCTTTTAAAATCATACTAAAAGTACAGATTAAAACGATAAGGATAACTATTACATTTCCATACATGCATGTATCACACTTTGATTATATCCACTTTCCCTATTATCCTTCTTTCTGTCCTCTGTCTCTTGCCTTCCACCTGTCCACGTACCTTCCTTTAGAAGGTCATCTTTTATTATTATTTTTAATCTTCACATATGAGATAACATGTAATAAATTTCTGTTTGGATAATTTGATTTAAAGTGATAACCTCCAGTTTTATCTTTTATAACCTGAAAATGACGTTTTAGTTTTTATGGATAAAATTCTATTGGCTATCCATGTGTCTGTATATGTATCTCTCTATGTAATATCCATTCATTTTTTTACAAGAACATAGAGTAACTCTATATTTTGGTGACTGTACTCAGTTATCGGGGTCTTTAGCCCCCAGTGCTCTCCTGACCTGCGGGAGAGACGGGGAAGCTCGCCCCAACCGGGGTGGGCCAAGAAAGGAGAAGGGTTGACAGACCGCCCGCACCCAGCCCCCCCTCACCAGAGGATAATCAGCCATGTCCGGGAGAATGTCTGCGCATGTCTCCCTATATTGAAATAAGGTCTGATCTTAAATAGGTCAGAGAGCGGCAAGAAGGGGAGGAGTGTACACGCTCCTATCTAGGGACTGTGAAGGGAGGCCTGAGCTGTCCGTCAAGGGTGGAGGGCCAAGGGACCAATCCGAAGAGGCGGCCTTATTTTATGTCACAGCCCACAGGACCGCCTCCGGGTTCACCACCAGGCGCCATCTTGGCCACACGTGGTCCCAAGGCTGGGAGGTGGGGCCAGCTAGAACCACCTTTCTGGGTTTCTTTGTAATAGCCACACGTGACTCCAGGGCTGGAAGACAGGCGGGGCCAACTAGGACCGCCTTTCCAGGTTGTGGCATAACAGCCACACGTGACCCCAGGGCTGGGAAACAGGCTGGGCCAGCTGGGACTTCCTCTTCTGACACAAGGCATCCGGGCATGCCCCACACTTAGTGCTATAATAAACAAGGGTATTCAGACATGCTTTTCATACATCAATTTCACTTCCTTTGGGTATATACCCAGGACTGGGATGATTGGGATGAGTAGGTTACATTGTAGATAATTTTTAGGTTTTTGAAGAAGGTCAATACTATTTTCCACAATGGCTATACTAATATACATTCATACTAGCAGTATATATGAGTTCCTTTTCTCTAAATCCTTGCCAGCATTCATTATATTGCTGTATGTTGCTTTATAATAGCTATTCTGACTAGACTGAGATGGAATCTCTAGTTTTGATACCCATTTCCTGATAAAGATTTTCAGTGTTTTTTCAAAGTCATAGTGGAAATTCATACTTGTTTTTCACTACTTAATATTGAACCTAGGTTGTTAAACATGCAATGCAAGCACTATAGCTCTGGAGCCATGGCTGGACCCTTGTACATATCTTCTGAAAGTATTTGTATTCGTTGCACAATTTGAAGACTATTACTGTTTTCTTTATAAATTTGATATAGGTTTGATGATGAATATTTCTGGTAGTGTGCTTTTTGTTTGGAGGTGACATTTTATTGTGTATATGTATGTGTGTGTATACATTTCTTCTAGATTATTATTTATTTTTGTGTATGTGTTTATCTTAAAACTTGAACTAAGTGCCTGGATGCTATCTCTGAGCTCTGGTGCTTAAGACTAATACTGTACCGCTTAAGCCTTAGCTCCACTAGCAGATTTTTAATTAATTCATTGGAGATAGGAGTCTCAGAGACTTTTCTGTCCAGGCTAACTTTGAACTGTGATCCTCAGATGTCAACTTCTTGAGTAACTAGGATGACAGATGCGAACCACTGGTGTCCAGCATATAAAAGTTATTTTTCCTCACATGGAACAAAATTGCCTGGAGTGAACCATTCACAGCTTTGAATGACAGTAGGTAGACCTTCCCTTTATGCCTCTCAGGCCATAGTGGGGAATCGTCAGATGAGTAGCTGCATCTCTGGAAAGTTTCTGAACTGCACTAATGACAAGTAAGTTGTTTTAGATTCTTCATGCTCAGTCTGAGATTACTCCAGATGCAAGGACCCCTGCAACTGAAACCAGAAATTATGTTCTAGAAGGTCTTGTTGCAGACACAACAGCTCCAGACAACCTACACCAGTCTTAAAGGCAACATTCCAGTCAAGCCTTGGTGAACTTTACATGACACTTTCGCTGTTTTCACTAAAGATGAGCCGAACACTTCCTCAGCAACTCAGCAGGAATCCAGTGATTGGTGGAACTGAAAGCTGTGCTGTGACTTATGTAAACCCAATCCTTCATTTGCATGCCACAGTTCCTTTTCTGGCTACACAACGGAGTTATTCAGCTCACTTTTCAAGTGAGCCAGGTGACAACCTCCTGTTCTGTCCCTTGCTTGTTGTCAAATAATAGGCTTCTCCCAAATGGTATTTTTGTTACCTACTTGTGATTTTTTTCATAAGTAGAGCATCCTGAGATGATAACATGAAAAGGAGTGGCAATGGAATGTTAGCAGAGACAGAGGCAAGTGAGCGGCATCAGAGGCCAAGCAGCAACAAAAGTGATCCCAACCATGACAGTAGCAATGACAGGGCAGGTTCAGAGCACCAGAAAGCAACCAAGTACGGAAGTAACAGAGAGTACAGGTGGCAGGAACCATGAAGGATAGTGAGAGTGTAGCAAAAGGAGGAAAAAATGATATTATAGAATGCAGAAGGCAGTGGATGAGAGACTTCTGACTCTGGTTGTTGGAAGATATTGGGAACTATCAAGGCTGAGGCTGCACAATACTCAAAGCATAAGTGCTATTATACTGGGTTGAGTTGACTGCTGTCAACTCCTATTACCTGTTTCTGCTTAGAGCTAAGGATTTCACTAGCCTCCAAGATAAAGATTTTTGACAATCCAAACCCAAAGTAGTAAGCCTCTGATCTAAATATCTAGCCTTATACATCTCTTTCTGCTGATACCTAGAGAAGTAAATCTCTAACTCTCAAGACAAAGAGCTATAAGCCAACCCATCTACAACCCATTCATAGGTCTTTAGTTCCCAAGGACCCAGGACTACCAACACCAGAAGGATTACTTGCCTACTTGTGACTTCCATTTGTGTAAAAAAAATAGGACTCAGCTAGCTCACTGATAGTATCTTGTAGTTTTGATTCCAGCCACAGAGAAATTGACTAGTGCTGACTGCATCTAATTCACCAACTTGTCCCATTTGGCATTTCCATTAGGTAGATTTAACAATTAATATACACGAATGTCATCATGGCTTAGGTGAATAAAACATTTCTAATGTGTTTGGAAAGAGTTTATGAAATGTATTATTATGAAATTGTTGCTGAAATGTTTGTAATGCTTTACAGAAAAATTAGAAGTCAGTCAGAAGATTCAAGTTATACAAAAAGCACTCCAGCTTTGAAATGATTAGCTCATTCTTTTCTAATCCCAAATAGACCTTTTAAAATGCATATGGTGAGGTTATAAGAGTGTTAGAAATTAAAAATAGTTTGTCCCAGATAATTATGCACTAAAAGCTTAGTATCCAATATGGTGGGATCAAGATGTGGTGAGATGTTTGAGTTGAGGCCCCATAGGAGAGACTTGTCCATTGGGAAATTAGTCTAAAAGGAATAATGTCTGTATTCTGGGAATGTATTAGGTTTTGTGGAACTGGATTGGCTATTACAAGAGTAGGTTTTTAGAGAGATTGTCTTCCTGGGCTTGATGTCTTACCTCTTCTATTAGCATGTGACTTTTCTCTCTTACATGTACTCTTGCAATGTGATGCCATTAACCATGTGGCCATCACTAGAAATCAAGACTAGATAGAGAAATAAGTAAACCTCTTTTTTTTTGTATATTACTCATGTCGGGGTCTCTCTGGGACCCCTCTCCCCACTTCTCCAAGGGAGATGCTTGAATTCTAAACTATGAAAGAAGACTCGGCTTTGTCCCTCTGCCAGCAGAAGGCAAAGCGTGTTCTAATGGATTGCACTAAGTTGAGGAGAAATGCCAAGACGCCCCTCCCCAGTCCCCTTACGTGTGGAACAGCGGCGGAGAGAGAGACATCGGGGAGGCGATTCGATGGTCCATGCGCCTCAGCCTCGCAGAAGGCAGGCAGAAGAATTTATTACAATGAGAAAGGCAGAAGGGGAAGGACTTGGGGTGACTGACTGATTGGCTGACTGAGCTGCCCATCAGGTGATGTCATGAAACTTCCTCTGTGGGTGGGGATTACAGCCCTCCAAGAGCTGGGTCTCTGTAGAAGTCCCCGCCATGATGGCACGCATGTGTTCACCCCCCAGGGGTGGGGGCTTCTCTTCCTGTTACAGGCGGAAGGGGAGGGGAAAGGTTAAAGCCAGCTGTGGCCTCTTAAAGGCACAGCTGTTCCAAACAACTCAGCCTTAGGTATTTCATAGTCATAGATAAGGGTTTTGTCTTTTTTTGTTCAGTTGTGGACTTGAACTCATGGCCTAGACTCTCTCTCTGAGCTTCTTTGTGTTCAAGATTAGCACTCTACCATTTGAGGTGTAACACCATGTATGGCTTTTGAAAGCTTAATTGTAGATAAGATTCTCGTGGGGACTTTTCTGCCTGGGCTGGCTATGAACTGCAATCTTCAGATCTCAGCCTCCTTAGTAGGTAAGATTGCAGGCATGAAGCACTGGTACCTGGCTCATGCAAGGTTTTTATAATTTTACCTTTGAATACTATATTTTATTTTGGCAGTACTGGGGTTTGAACTCAGGATATCTTGCATTTGCTAGACAGACACTCTACTGATGAGCTGTACCTTCAACCAGATTTGCTATCTCACTTGATGACTACTGTATAGTTAGATTTCTTAGGGCCACTAGTGCCAGGAGTCTAAGTTGGTATCTGTTATTTGTTTCTTTTTTGTGTCAAGAATTTTTTTTAATGTAGTTATTGTATTTAAGTAGTTACAAAGGGATTTTTTTGTAATTCTTATTGGCTCCCACTTCATAATTGTAATATGTTTGCCATATCTCAATATATTTCATCATCAGAGAATTTGACAGGGTGGCAAGAAGGTATGTCCTCGTACTGCATCCTCTATTATTGTGTTCTTGTAAGAACTCTTTTTACATTATATCAAATAAAACTAGATACCATGATCATTTTCAAACAGATGACTGCCATGAGGGCAATGGCATTAATATGTTTGGCCCTGACTGGAGAGATTCATATCCTCCATGACATCATCACTCTTCTCCTAAATACAAGTAGGATGCTGTTAACAAGGTAGGAGGAGGGACTAACTGAAGGGTACATATGTAATCACCAGCACTTTCCATAGGAAACTATGGAGTACTATAAGATAATAAATTTTCATGTGTTATACCCTAACATAAAGATCATCTCTTTTTTGTATATAACTGGAAAGAAAGCCCAAAAGTGACTTACTGAAAAATGACAGGAATTGTAGAACACTGCTTTGTGGTTTCAATTTATTTGTTTTTATTATCTTTAAGTTTATTAATATAATGTGTTAATATCACCCCTTTCAACATTCTCACATCTCCTCCCTTACCCACCAGTTCTCTCATGTTTAAGTCTGTAAGATACGCATTGAATTTTTTATTCTCTTGAACAACAGACACTGTTTTCCTCATAGTTTTGTAAACTGCAAGTCTAACATTACTGTGCTAACAAGATCAGGTTCTACTGAAGCCTTTTCCCCTGTGCTGTAGGAATCCACCATGCTACTATGTGCTCCTGCAATCTCAGAGCCAGATAGACAAGATAGACAGAGTGAGCTAGCTTTCTAGTGTCTTGTCCTTATGTTTCAGCAGTACTAAGATTTGAACTCTGAGCCCCACTTTTGCTAAGGCAGTTTACCATTGTGCCACATCACATTGCTAGCACTTTTTGCTCTGGTTATTTTTGAAATAGAGTCACACTTTCCCTTCACTTCTATTGAACCAAAACTCTCCTATATATCCTACCTGCAATGGCTAGGATGACAGGAATGTATTATGATGCCCAGCCTTTTTTTCCTGTTGAGATGAAATTTTAAACTTTTCTTGCTGGCCTGGAATCACAGTCCTCCCATTTTCATCCTCCAGAGTAGTTTAGATGACAAGGTGTCACCATTCCTATTAATTACAGGTGGGGTCACACGAAATTTCTTCCCAGGCTGGCCTTGAACTAAAATCCTCCTTTATACCTCCTGGGTAGGTAGGATTGCAAGTGTGAGCCACCAGTGCCTTGCTTTCTGTCTCTTCTTAAAACAGCACTGTATCCCATCAGAACCCCACCCTCTCGACTCACTTCATCTTACTTACCTCTATGGAGGCACTCCCTCCAAGTACAATCACTTTGAGAGCTGGGCTATTTACACTTGAATTTGAACAGTGTGGGAACAACTTAGTCCAAAGCAGAGATGAGAAGGCAGCTAAAGAAGACAGAAAGTGAATGAAAGAGAATTTTGTGATTCTCATTCTAAATTAAAGAGACTATTGGAATAAACTCACCTAAACGGAAGACAAAAGTTTCTACTGTTGATTACCAGTCCTTCATCTAGATTTTAAGTTTGCTATTGAGTACTTATGTAAAATAATGTTTTCCCTTCCTTCTCACTGCTTCAAAGGGCAAGTAACTCACTACCTCATATGTCATAGCAGTGCTTTTTAAACGAAACACATATTTAAGTGTTAACAAGTTGAACAAGAATTGTACTCACTGCCTTACATATGAATCTGTAACCCCTCTGTACCACACTTTGGCAGTAAAGGAAAAATTTTAATAAAAATTTTTTAACCATTTTCTGATATATAGTCTGTTGCTCAGTCTGATAACATAAAATATGATTCCTCCAAGTTCACATATCTTTTTAATTTTTATGTATTTTAGTTACAAATTAGAAATTATTTATTGACTCAAATATAATCCCTTGACTATCCTTACAAATTTATGGTTAACCATTTTTTTGGTATTTTACAGTGTTCACTCTCTTTCTTTCATACACACATACACACACACACACACACACACACACACACACACACACACACCAGCACATGCTTAATGACTCAATGGAGAATATAGCACACTTTTGTTACCCATTTCTCCTTCATTAGGCATTTAGGATAGTTGTTTTAAGTAATGCTATATTGAACATTTTAATCCATATAACATTTACTATATTTTGAATAATTTTCGAAGTGTTAGGTCCCAGAAGTGGAATTAATGAGTGAAACAGTATGAATGTTTTATGGAATATTTTAAATTGCTTTCCAAGAAGTCTATAAAATTTGCAATAAAATGTCCTACATATGAGAGTACTGGGTCTACCACGCAGTAGCCAGAATTAGAGCATAGCACTTATGATTTATTCTTTTAGAATTTAATACATAAAACCTCGTATTTCTTTCTGAAAAATGCCTTTCCTTGATTATCAGTGGGGTTAAATGTATATGTACTCATATATATGTATATATTACTTATTTATTTAGATAAAATGAGATAGGATTGCAGAAAATCGTCCTAATAATGATGGTAATATTTTTCTAAAGATGCCCTTGAGTGGTCTAATGCTAATAGGCTATGATGTGAATATCCTTAGTCTGTAATTCAGAGTACTTGAGAGTTCATACTTAAAGTTACAGAGCAAAATCAATGGCAATCTATGAATAATCATTTTGGCCACAGGGAAGCAGTGCTACAGGAGAAAAGTCCTGGCTACCATTCAGCAAGGGTAAGAAACAGAAAGAGAGAAAGGGACGGGAACATGGAAATTTTTCTTACTTACTTAGAAAATATGCCCAATGTTAAAAGAAATATGACAATCAATTTTTTTCTTATTTATTGTCAAAGTGATGTACAGAGAGGTTACAGTTTCATACGTTAGGCATTGGGTACATTTCTTGTACTGTTTGTTACCTCCTCCCTCATTCCCCCCTCCCCCTCCCTACTTTCCTCTCCCCCCATGAGTTGTTCAGTTGGTTTACACCAAACAGTTTTGTAAGTATTGCTTTTGGAGTCGTTTGTCATTTTATCCTTTGTCTCTCGATTTTGATATTCCCTTTCACTTTCCTAGTTCTAATACCAGTATATACAGATTCCAATGTACTCAGATAAGATACAGTGATGGTGCTGGTACAACCACAGGAAGGGGATACAAGAGGATCATCAACAATAGAAGCTACAGTTTCACATGGCATGTTGAAAGTAGTTACAACAGTGATATAACAGTCATTTCCGTAACATGGAGTTCATATCACTTAGCATTATCTTATGCATTCATAAGGGCATAGTCACGTTACACTGTACCACACAGAAAGAAAATATCTAGAAATAATATAAAACATAGGAATTACTTTTCTGTGTTACAAGTAGATCTCAGTTGTATGTGGCTCTTTCTAACCTACTTTCCACACTTAAGTATCCATAATGATGTTTCATTTGTAGTTTTACATTAAAAGTAATATTGTGTGCACACATTTTATTCTTTTTTCCAAAAAGTCAATATTATGATTTTTTTTATTTTATTGTCAAATTGATGTACAGAGAGGATACAGTTTCATACGTTAGACCTTGGGTACATTTCTTGTAGTGTTTGTTACCTCCTCCCTCATTCCCCCCTCCCCCATCTCCCATTCCCTTTCCCCCTATGAGTTGTTCAGTTGGTTTACACCAAATGGTTTTGCAAATATTGCTTTTGAGTCATTTGTCTTTTTATCCTTTGTCTCTCAATTTTGATATTCCCTTTCACTTCCCTACTTCCAATACCAGTATATACAGTATCCAGTGTATTCAGATGAGATACAGTGATAGCACAAGTATAGCCACAGGAAGGGGATACAAGAGGATCATCAACAAAAGAAGCTACAGTTTCACATGGTGTGTCGAAAGTAATTACAGCAGTAATATAACACTCATATCCATAACATGGAGTTCATTATGAGATGTGTCCCAATCATTTTTATTTTTGTCACAATATAATAGCACATCATTCATATATCCTTCACTTGACTTCTACATTCCTCTAAAACTACATATTTAGGCTATCCCCAATAGTTTCCTATTCCTAACAGCTGTAATGTACATACTTCTTCATATCTTTTGGTACTTGTACATAAATTTTTCCTGGTCCTTCATTTAGGAGCGGAATTGCTGCATCTTGGGAAATACACATTTCTGCCTTAGCTACGTTTTCCAAATGGGTTTTCATAATGTTCCCACCAGGTTAATACCTCTACTAGGAGCACAGGATTATAAATTATGCATATAATTTATGACACTGGATATTATCCTAGTTTTGAAGTTTGAGTTACCTGAAACATATAAAGTAATATTATATTGTTGTTATGCCTTGTGAATTTCTAATTACTAATAAGATTAATCATTTCTTCCTACACTTATTGCTTATTCATGTTGTCCTTCTTTGAACTTTCTTTGCATAATCTTAATCCATTTTCCTACTCTGCATATCCTGGTTTTATCTTGCTGATTTGCATGAGTTTCTTCTACATCTTAACTAATTATTCTCAGTGAAGCTAGCACACTTCCCACGGGACATTTTGGAAGTTTAGTTGTCGAGATGATTGAAAGGCATTATTAGGCTTTAGTGAATGAAGGCCAGGAATGATAGCTACTGTACTTACATGAAGTACTCTTCTATCTGTCCTAACTTGCAAGTGTCTGTGACAAATCTATGTAGATTATGGATGTTTCTATATAAAACCTATTAATTTCTGAGTTCAAATAATTCAAGAATGAAGTAATTCTGTTTTCAAGACCCTATCTCACCTTTATCCATTATTTTGCCTACATTTGTTTAGTAAAACAGATCACTAAGGCCACAAAGGTCAAGAATTGGTTACTCCAATAAGATATGTGTGCATCAGTTTACATTTTCAACTTCCTAATTACTACTGATCCTAAGTATAGATGTAACAAATCCCTACTGCCTATGTGTTTATTTTGGTGGCACTAGGGTTTGATCTCAGTGCTTTGTAATTGCTAGGTAGGAACTCAACTACTTGAGACATGCAGCCCTTTTTTGCTTTAATTACTTTTTAGACAGAGTCTTATATTTTTGCCCAGGACTATAGCCTCAGACTGCAAATCTTCTGTCTCCCCAGTAGCAAGCATATCAGACATAAAGCACCTGGCTTGTTAATAAATAAATAAATAAAATCATGTGGAGCTAGACAAGTATAGCTCGTAACACACATGGAATATTAACAAACACAGTGAATATTTTTAAAGTATTGAAGCACTCCAATATATTTTTGGTGCTCCTGAGTGGTTCAGTTTAACTAACAGTGCTTTCTGGTGACTACCTCAACGTAGTGAAAGAAATCATAAAGAAGAAAATCCAAAATGCATGTAGTATTCAAAATATGGCATTTCCTATCTCCAAATAGAGAGGCACTAAATTAAACTCATTATAATGAAATGATTAAATTTAAGGTGATCTATATGCTAATTACCTTGAGTTGATTATTCCTCAATATGTACATAAATCAAAACATCACACCTACCTTATAATCATGTACACATTTATATCAAACAATAAAATAATTAGTAAGCCATAACTTTTTACATATGTTAATCATGTTGGACAAAATTGTTATTTAAATGAGTACTTCATCAGAAGCAGTATTATGATTGCCAAAAATCACTGTCCAGTTTCTAGCTTAAGTGAAATGTGCATGTATTTCTTCGTTTAAAAGTGCTTACTATAGATTTTGATATAAAGAATAGAAGGTTCATTTTGTGTGAGTGTGTGTGCGCACGCGTTCGCGTGCACTGTGTGCATGCGTAGATAACCTTCTTAAAGCTGAAGTTTATTTCTATTTATTCTTACTCCTACAAGCACTTTTACCATAAATAATGTCACTCTTTGGAGGAAAATCACATTGAAATATTTTGCTGGCACTATACTACACTTAAATCACAGCAATAGACCCTATTTTGTCATTATGTGTTCTTTTTATAGTAATAGTCTTTGAAGGTATCTTCATGTTTTCTTGCAATATACTTAGTTGGTTTTGGCATTAAGGTTTTGGGAGCACTATAATATGAATTTTCTTTGCAGAAATTAGTATAAAATTGAGGGTAATATTTTTGTGCCACTGAGCTTTGAACTTCAGGACTCATGCTTGCTAGACAGGTGCTCTACCTTTACATCCACAGTCTCAGGTTTTTTCTTTTGCTTTATTTTTTTTTGCATAGGATCTTACGTTCTTTTTTAGGGCCAAAAACTGATTGTGATATTTCTACTTAGGCTTTCTGTGTAGCTGGGATGAATAAGCATATACTACCACATCCAGCTTGCTGGTTCAAATTGGATCTCACTCACTTTTTGTTCAAGCTGGCCTTGAAACACAATCCTCCAAACTTTATTTCCCATGTAGCTAAGATTACAAGCTTATGCCACCATACCTATCCATTTGAGGGGGACTTATCAGTTTACTACTTTAATGATGTAAGGTTTTAGTGAAATTTTCAAATGTTTGTGCCAGTTGGGGCATTTTATATTTTCCCCAAATGATTCAATTTATTTAGGTCTTAAATTTCTATTTATTTGTGAATATTTGTCCTTCCATGTTCCTAGTAAGTTCCAAAAAGTTGGGATATGCCAAATGGAATTTTCTCACACTAGTGGAATATAGCAATAGTAACCAGTATGTTATATAATAAAACCAGTAGATTATGCAATAGTAAAACCACTTGGCAAAAAGAGTTTACTAAGTTCTTATTGAAATAATCATACACTTGCTGTGACTCAGCAATCTCACACTTACATTTTTATCCAGGACCATAAAAGCACATGACCACAAATAGATTTGTGCTTGAATCATCATAGCAGTTTTGTTTGTAATAGCCCAAACTAGATACAATACAAATATCCATCCCATTACAACATAGGACAATGCGAATCTGCAATAAATGAGTAGTATAGTAAAGGAAAAAGCTACCAATGTGTTCCACAACAAATATGAACCTCAAAAATATTAGGCTGAACAAAAGAAGTACTGGTGTATTTATATTAAACTATACAAAAGACAATTTCATCTGTGCTTATAGAACCGATAAGTTGTTAGCTGGACTGGCATTACATATAATGGGGAGGAAAACTGAGAGCTAAAGGAACATAGTATGCTCGTAGTACAAAGACACTGATAATAAGAATATGAATTGTGGCATTGATTATATGACTGTAAATGTATTAAAACTCAAAACGTGAAATGATGTATTTCACTGTAGATGAATAATACTTCAATGTATTTTATCTTAAAAATCTATTTTAAGAACCACAGATAGCATATTACAATTTTTCATGTTGATTATTAATATAAAATATACTAATAACTACTTTGATTTTCAGGGCTGGAGGGGTGCCTCAGATGGTAGAGAATCTGCCTAGTTAGGGAAAGGCCCTGACATCCAATCCCAATGCTATGGAAACGGATTTATTTTCTTATAATTTCTTGTATTTTTCAAGTGAGATAAAATTTATCATATTTTCCTCACTTGTTACCTCAGTAGATTTCAGTTATTAGGGTTTCATTCAAAAATTTTGTGCCTACATGTATTGGCCAGTAATTTTTATAGTCTTATAATAATCTTTGTCAGATTTAAATATCATGGTCATCAAAGGAGGATATTCCTAGGAGAGGATCATGAAGGCTCAGTAGCTATGTGTAAATGATCATATAAAATGATGTTTATAGAAATGAACTCCAAGAAATGGAAAAAAGAGTTTTTAAAAAATTTTTTTCTCCTTTGTTGCTGTTTGTGTTTACTGTGTACTTTGTCGTGTATGTAACTTTCTCTGTTTGGGGAAGGGAAGTCAGAGTACAGAAATTGTGGGATAAAGGGTGAATAAATACAGCAGTGATACTCATTAGATACTGTTTTGAAAGTGAAGTACACAACTTGTAGGGCAAGGAGTGTGGAAGAGAAAAACTGAGAGAAATTGAGGGGAAAGATGACACTTTTCAAAAAGAAATGCACTTATTACATGACTTATGTAACTGTAACCCCTCTGTACATTACCTTTATATAGCAATAAAAATGTCATGGCCATGATAGCATTGCAAATCAAATTGGAAGCATTTGTAAAATAACTTTATTTTAGAAGAGCTTAACTAATATCATACTTTTTCTTGAAGTTTTTTAAATAACTCATTTATACAACTTCTGTGTCCAACATATTTTTGTAGGTTGTTCATTACCATTATTTTTTCTCATTTACAAATGGTATGTCTATTTTTATGTATTTTGTAAGTATTAGTTTACTTTGAATTGTTTTTGTCTTTTGGCTTGAATTTTACTTAGATATGTTTATATTTATTATCTAGATTTTAATATTTCTTTTACTCTTCATTTTCTATTATATGTAATATCAAATTAATGAATTATTTCTACCAAAATAACCAAGTCAAAAGATAAAATCATACTGAGGTTTTAAATACCTTTGTCTAGGCTGCTTCTTTGCTTTTAGATTGTTCACAACACTTGCAACAAATAGCAACAATAACAATCATCCATCATACCAAAACAAAAAGGTCAATACTTGCATATTCATTGTTAATGATTTTTCCCTGGTTAAGGGCATTAAGTATTCTAAGTGAGCAAGTTGGGGTCATATTCTCCATTTTATGTCTGGGATGAAAATAGGTTCAGCTGCTTCATGAATAAACTATTTCATTTACTATAATCACTAGAGTTGTCATATTCTTCTAGTTTATAATGACTAAGTTAATGATAGTCAAGTTAAAGTTTTATCAACTTATTATTTTTATGAAAATGAGTTCATTATTAGTACATCATTCAAACTTATTTGGAGAAGTTGAGTATGATGGCACACATCCACAATCTCACCTATTTAGGGTACAGAGGAAGGTAGATCACAAGTTTGAGGCCAACCTGGGAAAGTAAGTAAGGATCTATCCTCCAAAACAAAATACAATTTACTAAAGACATAGGTTAAGCACTGTATCACTTACTTTGCATTTGTGAAGCCCATGTTTCAATTCTCAGTATGACAAAAGTTTATCTGGAGAGGCAAGTGCCAAAAATTCAACTCAAAATTGGTTTAAATAATAAAATGTGAATATACAGCTCATTACACAAATACTTTCCTCAATGTACAATATGTGAATCTGCATAATTAAAAATTCCGAGGAGCCTAGCTTTAGACAATCTTGGAATCAAAGAATATAATGACCTAGTAATTCTCTGTTGCTGTCTTCTAGGTGTCTACAGTTTTCTGTTGGCTTCAACTCAGGTTGAATTTTTTTTTCTCTTTTGATGGTTAAAATATGTCCACAGAACTTTGAGTGTTACATCATCCTCAGCCACTGATCCCAATGAATAACGCATATTCCATATAACTAAAGCAAAAAGGCCCAGATTAGATCAAAGTAGCTCAACCAGTGACACATGCCATGTTTGACCTCATCATATTGAGTCAGGATATGACATATACAGTCAGGCCTTGGCCCCATGCCCACTTCCGTAGTTCTTCAAAGAAAGGACACAGAAGCACATCAAATGTGTTCCCAAAACAAACAAAAAAAAGCAAATCTGGTAAGAAAAGGAAAATGGGAAAGATACTAGGCTCTTGAACATGGTGTCCATTACAATTTACTACTTCTTACACCATTTTCTTTCCAATCTCTGGTGTTATTTTATAGTCTGGTATTTAGGATCAAGATGATCATACTTAGATTCTTCTTGTGCATCTTTTCTAAGAAATATTTATGGCATTTTAATTATGTCACATAATTATACATTCAGTTCACTGAATGAACAATGGACTCAGTAGAGACTGGAGTGTTTGACCTTTTTTCACCACTTCCTATTAAACTTGCTCCTTCAGTTTATTCCTACCCTTTACTTGGAGAAATAATTGGGCATGTCCCATAACTCTCCTGGTCATTCATGGCTAACAAAAACAACCATCTCCAATGATTTAGATGATAGAGCTGAAGAGTTCAGTTCAGTGGCATAAAAATACTAAGCCGTATTCAATGTAATATATGTAATATAATATATATATATATATATATATTCCATTATATTCCATTGCCCTAACTTCAGGGTACTTCCACCTGGTGAATCTACTAAAAGAGAGTTAATACTTTTCCGTCTATATGCTCTTCCAACTTCCTAGTTGCTACCATATGAATTTATATCAATCACAAAGGTAAAGGAAAGATGAAAATAAGGTAGAAGTGATTTTGACTTGATCAGTATATCCTTTAGATGTGTCAGATTCTAAATGTCAACTTCTTAACTTGTGATAACTTTTTGTTTTTTTTAGTTGTGAAAACTTTATTATTGAAACATAACAGTCTTAAAATCAAAGCATATCCTACAAAATAAAGAAAATTGAGGGAGAAAGAGTAGAGCAAGATGGAGGACAATGATTAAAGGGTGGCTATTAAGATGCATTGCATGCATAAACTGCTTTGCTAAATGGCACCTCCTTTGTACAATGTCTTAAAGATAATCAAATATATTTTTAAATGTATCACTTGTAACTCCTTCCATAGGGTTATATCTTCTTGAGCTGGTTAGTGATAATTTGCTGCATAGGCCATGGTTTTAATAGTCTAATCATCTTATGGTTGTCTTCCCATACCAGACAGTTCTACTGAGCAGTCTTCTGCATCCAGCTTTCTAAAAGCTGGATCAAATACAGGAGAAACATACTCTGCCCAATGAAACTGAAAATGTAGAGCCATTTCTATCAATATTTTCAATGGAACAGCTAGCCAGCCATAGCCCCTCACCTTTAGACATTTCAAGATATCCTTAAATACCAGACTTTATGTCACTCAATTCCTAGAAGATTTGAGATTTGTTAAATTCACCGATGTTCTCTTGAAATGGCCCTCACTTGACACACACAAAAAAGTAATTTTCTCTTAACCTCCATAGGTCACTTTATATTATACCACTATCTCTACATTTCTCCCTTTCTCCAGTCTTTTACACAATTTATATTCTTTGCTTATATGATTTATTATGAAAAATAAATGCATGGTCAGAAGTCCATTTGGGGGGCATCCCTTTGTAAATAATCCTATTGTTGGAACACTGTCTCACTTTAGGATGTAGAGTTTTCTTGACTTTTATTCAAACATGTCATCAGCAACTCATAGATACAACAGGAAATGTCTTATTGAACAAAATTACTTAAATGTTAACCTGCATTTAATTTTAAATTGTAGAAACTGTCAAATTTTGTAATATAACTTTACTGTCTTTGAGTTATTTTATGTATATTACTTGCCTAAGAACAACACAGAAGACACATACACGTAGAAGATATTTTCCTACATTTTTATCTTCCTTTTTAATAATTTTGTGTTTGTATGTGCTGATCCTGGGTCTTGAACTCAGGGACCTGTCCCTGAGTTTCTTGGTCAAGATACTCTATCACATGAGCCACAGCACCACTTCTGGCTTTTTTTGTTTATGTGGTTCTGAGGAATTGAACCCAGGACTTTATGCATGCTAGGCAAGCATTCTACCAGTAAGCCACATTCCCAGCCCTGGCATGTATTTTTGACAGTTAATTTTTGCCTGTCCTTCAAACGTGAAGAAAGAATTCAAAGAATTCAAATAATTCAGAAAGAGTCTTGAATATTTGCTGATATCCTTGAGTAGCTGTGCCAGTCCCAGATTGTGTGTTCACAACTTAAATGTAAACACTGTTACTTTTGTCATCATTGTCCGTCATATTTTCTCATACACACAGAGAAATACATGGATTTTCCCTTTTATCTATTCACTCTACCAGGTGGCTATGGATAGTATCCTAGAATACAGTTGACTGCATTGCAGGCTGATAGCTATTCAAAATAAGTGTGAATGATCAAGACAGCACCAAAGAAAAGGAACTAGCTCTGTGAGATGTGTCAGAAAGAAATTTTATGTTTCTCTGATTCTCCTCTCTGTTTTGTAAAGTCACTGAGCTGTGGGACAGCTTTCTGTATTCAAATGTCTTTTTACTTTAGCCTCAGTTCTGTTATTTGATGGCTGTCTGGCCTTCTTCCTTGTGGCTGTTATCAGACGCACAGCCATCTGTACAGCTGGCTAGCTGCTCATGGTAGCTATGTGCATCCTGGAAGCATTAGGATAGTTGTTTGTTAATATCAAGGCTGCCTTTTGGCAAAAGGGATTGAAGCAGGCGTGTTTCACATCTGCCTTAAGGTTCATTCTTGCCTGTAGCCCTTGTCCTTCAAGAGGAGGTGGTGATGATTAGCATTCCGAGGATAGCAGAGTCATGATCCAGTGATGCATTTTAAGGAGAGAAATAATACTTTGATTTGCTCTTTCAATACATGGACATATATTTAGAATTCTTTGAAATTTCTAGTGTGTAAATAATGCTCATACCTTTTATCTAGAAGTTAATCAAGTCCCTAGTCATCTTTTTAATTCCTTTGCTTATTCAGTTTGTAGGTATTTATGTAAAAGCTAGGTTTTCTTTTTCTTTCTTCTTTCTGTCTTTTTTTTCCTTCCTTCCTTCCTTCCTTCCTTCCTTCCTTCCTTCCTTCCTTCCTTCCTTCCTCTTTCTTTCTCACTCATCCTCCCTCATTCCCTACCCCCCTCCTTCCTTCCATATTGGTACCAAGGCTTAACTCAGAGCCTTGCAGTCTGGCTTTTTTTCACTCATAGCTAGCAATAACTCTTGAGTTATGTCTCCATGGGTTCGTTTTGTTGACTAAGTGGAGATGGACTCTTATGGACTTTCGTACCTAAGCTGGCTTCAAATCACAACCCTTATATCTCTTCCCCTGAGTATCTGTAGGTAGAGAAGCTTGAACCACTTAATCCCTGAGGGGTAAGGCCTTGGATTTATCCTTTTCCTAATCTTATAAAACTTGATTGCAATATAGTTTTCATCCAAAACTATACTGAAGATGAGGAAACACTCCAATGTCTGTAGTGTTAACGTCATAAATGAGTAGAGGAAAAAAACTGCTAAGATTCCATCTAGCTCTACTAGACTGCCATTATCACCTGTTTTGGTGTGTGACAAGGTATTTCTTGGAAATACCACATCCTTATATAAATAAATGTGGTTTTATACTCTCATGAACTATAGACAGACATGTGATTAAGGGGTATAGATACAAAGATTTATACAATATTCACAGTGGTTGTTTTTATTTGGTGGTTTATATATTTTTAAGTTTGTGTCTTTCTGAATAATAGAAAAAATTATACAGCTAACACATTACATGTCTAGTACATACACATAAAAGGAAAACACTCATTCTATGCCAATTATGACATATTTTGGGGGGTACAGCTTGTCTTATAAAGACCAATGTAATGTGTCAGATTCCCAGAGGTTTGATGCAATAATAAGAACAGCAGTAACAATTATGTTATGCATATACTATCTCATTTGACCCCCAGTCATGTTATATACAGTAGCTAAGATGTCTCACTTACTGTGTTCCAGAACTTGTTCTAACTTGTTAAATTTAGTAATAATAGTTGTTCAAACCCTCCGCCATATCATCTCCTTCCTTTGCTCCTGTGTGTGTGTGTGTGTGTGTGTGTGTGTGTGTGTGGTGTACTAACATATGAAACTCTAACCCCTTTGTACATCACTTTGACAATAAAGAAATAAAATTTTTAAAAAGATATATGTACTCACAGTGTCCTTTTCTTTCTCCTTCCCCTCTGAACAATCCTCTCCTAGACATTCCCCTTTTAACATTCATGTCCCCTTACATACTACAATTGTCATTATTTTAGGTCTATACTCAACAAATGAACAAGAACATGTATATCTAGCTTTTTTAGTTTTTTCTATCTCATTCATCATGATGATCGTCAGTTCCTTCCATTTTCTTGTAGATGGTAGGACTTCATTCTTGGTTAAGAAATACTTTTAAAAACCTATAAGAAAACTACTGTTATTAGCCATCCTTAATATATAAAGAAATCTAGGAGCATGAAATGGCAGAAGGAAACCTCACAAACCCAAAGATCTCTGCAAAATTGAAGCCCATTTCTCTGGTAGTAGAGCTGTTAGAAAGCATTTTCTTCCTTTATCATGGGTCCCTATCATGTTCATCTGATACATAAACTGTAACAAGTTACAGACATATTACCTACTAATAATAGTTCAAGGACTCCATTTAATTATGGATTTTGGAGTGTTTGTTTACTTTTAATTTATGAAAGCATGTAATATAGTGGTTTTAGTTGAACAAAGAACACCAGTATCTGACACCTATCAGCAGTCATACCCCAAACTTCCCCTACAACTAGTAATCTATTTTCTGTCTAGATCTTGGCTTCTATTAATCTTTTTCTCCTATAGGTTCGCCTATTCTGGACATTTCATATAAATAGGAACCAGATAATATTAATCTTCGATGTCTTCGATGTCTTTGTTGTCTTTATCATGTTTTCAAAGTTCATGAATATATTAAGGTGTCAGTCCTTCATTAGTTTTTATAACTGAAAACATTCCATTGCATGGATATATATATATATGTATATATATATATCAGTTTTTCAGTTAGTGTACATTTGGTTGCTTCTACTTTGTACCTATTATGAGTGATTTTTCTGTGAACATTTGTGTACAAGTTTTTGTTTATTTTTCTCCCAATCCTGGGGCTTGAACTCAGGGCCTGGGCATTGTCCCTGAGCTTCTTTTGCTCAACGCTAGCACTCTACCTCAAGCCACATAGCCACTTCTGGCCTTTTATGTTTATGTGGTACTGAGGAATCGCAACCAGAGCTTCATGCATGCTAAGCAAGCACTCTCACTAAGCCACAATCTGAGCCCCATGTGCATATATTTTTAAGAGAACATGTTATTTCATACGGTATCAGTGTATGACAGGATCCATTTTCTTTATATCCTTGACAGTATGTGTTGTCTTTTTTTCTAGTCATTTTAGTGAATGTGGTTATTGCAATCTCACTATAGCTGTGATTAATATTACCCAAATGATTCATGTTGAGTATCCTTTCCATGTATGTGCTTATTGGCTATATTTTTATAGTCCTTAGAGAAATGTGAATTCAGTTCATTTTACTCCATATAAGTAGATGACAAGGAATTTGAACTCAGGGCATTGAACTTGCTAGGTTGGCAAACCCATCCCTTCAACACTGTTTTTCACAGGAATTTCTTTCAGGTTAGGGTCTCATATTCCATGCACACCTGAGGTGGGACCTCTCTCCTTTCAGCTTCCTGTCATTGCTGGAACCACAGGTGTGTGCCAATGTGTTCAGGTTCCCTCTGTGATGATAGACTCTTGTGGGATTTTTTTCTTTGTAGACTGGCCTGACGCCATGGTCCTCGCAATCTGAGCCTCTCATGCTGTTTGGGTTGGTAGGCACATGTCACTGCATCCAGCTATGGGTTAAGGTGGAATTTCATGAATGTTTTTCTGCATGGCCTGGCTTTAAACTATGATCCTCCCATTCTAACCCTCACAAGTAGCAATAATTGTAGGCATAAAGCACCAGTGCCTAGCTAAACTGCGTAACATCTTTTTAAATTGTTGGATTGTAAGAGTGTTTTATATGTTCTGGATTTGAATCCTTTACCATGTATATTATTGTCAAGTATTTTCTCCCCTTGTATAGATTTCATTTTCTTCATATGAATTATAAAGCAAAATAATTTTTGCTTCTTTGTTCCACTTTTTTGGTAATATTTTAATTATCTTTAAGTAGCTGTACACAGGATTTGCCATTCAACAATCTCATTTTGATGAAGCAAATGTATTTCTTTTATTGCTTATGCTTCTGGTATCCTACTGAAAGAATATTTTCTTTTTTTTTCCAGTCATGGGGCTTGGGCCTGGGCACTGTCCCTGAGCTCTTCAGCTTAAGGCTAGCTCTCTGCCACTTGAGCCATAGCGCCACTTCTAGTTTTCAGGTGGTTAATGAATATAAGGATTTATTTTGTACTTCTAATTGCGTTACATGGATCTATATTGATTCTTACAGCTGTCAAGCTGTCTTGACTGCCGTAGCTTGCTTTATCTTTGTTTTTGTTCTGTTTTACTCACATTTCCCTATAAATTTCAGCCTAAACTCTTACATTTGAATTCAAAACAGCAGTAAAGATTTTTAGTGGAAATTGCACCGTCTATAGATTAATTTTGTGGACAATGATTGCTAGCTTTATGTGACAGTTTTGTTAATACCCATTTAATCAAGCATCAACATTACTGCTGGCACAAAGGTACTTTGTAGATATAGTTAACATGAATGAACAATTAATTGACGTGAAATAAGAGATTACCTTTGACAATGAGAATGGGTCTTATGCAATGAATGGATGGGCCTTGAGAGTAGAAACAGGTTTTCTGGGAATGAAGAGTTCTGTTTTGAGTTTCCCACCTAGCAACTGGCCTTGAAGATTTTGGACTTATCGACCCCCAAATCACATGAGCTAATTCCTTAAAATAAATAAATATGTTTATAAGTACATTCTTTTTCTCTCTTTCTCTGACCTCTTGCCCCATTGGTTCCCTTTTCTCTGAAAATCCTGAAGGAAACAGCTTATAAAGCCATCTTAACAATGTGAGCTCTTCCAGTGCAGAAGTACGCAGTTGTCTTCTTATTCAATGTTTTTTGTTCAACAGTGATTTATAGTCTTCAGGGTTTGATTCTTGCACTTCTTTAATTTTAAGTATTTATTTTGATGTTATTTTAAAATAATTTGTTTTCTTGATTTCATATTAGATTATTTATTGACAGGTTGTGGAAATAAGACATTTTTATGTCATGGTAATTGAACCGTGGGCCTTGCCACATTACCACTAAGCTACATACTATTTATTTTTGTATATTGATATTGTAACCTGTAGCATTACTATATGTATATATTAATTAATTTTTATAAATTTCTTATAATTTTCTCTATATAAATCATGTAATCTGATATAAAACATTTTACTTCTTCCTTTCTAGTCTAGATTACTTTCTTTTTTTTTTTTTATCAAATTGTACTAGCTAAAACTATAGTAAAATTTTGGGAAGAAATGAAGATAGCAGATATTCAGTCTTATTCCTAATGTTAAAGGAGTATCATTCAGTCTTCTACCAATAATTATGACTTTTTGGTTTTGTCCAATTCCTTTCCTCAACTTTAAATTCTCAGGTATGCTCAAATTTTAACAATTATTTTACCATAAAAGATTCTTGGGTATGGTCAAATAATTTTGTTTATCTATTGAGACAGGTAATTTTTTTTTTTTTTTTGGCCAGTCCTGGGCCTTGGACTCAGGGCCTGAGCACTGTCCCTGGCTTCTTTTTGCTCAAGGCTAGCACTCTGCCACTTGAGCCACAGCGCCGCTTCTGGCCGTTTTCTTTATATGTGGTGCTGGGGAATCGAACCTAGGGCCTCGTGTATCCGAGGCAGACACTCTTGCCACTAGGCTATATCCCCAGCCCGAGACAGGTGATTTTTGACATTGTCAAATCAAATTAATTTTCAACTTTTGGCAGTAATTTTTTGTGCCAGCCCTGGGGATAGAACTTGGGGACTAGGAGCCATCTCTGAGATTTTTTTTTCCTCAAAGCTGTGCTCTATTACTTGAGCCACAGATCCACTTGGTTTTTTTGGTGATTCATTGCAGGTAAGAGTCTCATAGACTTTCTTGCCTGGCCTGGCTTTGAACCATGATTTTCAGATCATGTGTGAGCCATTAGTGCCTGTCAGTAATGGGATTTTTACACTTTAACAATTAATATTTTTCCTTTATTTATTTATTTATCTATTTATCTATTTATCTATTTATTTATTTATTTATTTATTTATTTATTTATTTATTTATTGGCCAGTCCTGGGTCTTGGACTCAGGGCCTGAGCACTGTCCCTGGCTTCTTCCCGCTCAAGGCTAGCAGTCTGCCACTTGAGCCACAGCGCCGCTTCTGGCCGTTTTCTGTATATGTGGTGCTGGGGAATCGAACCTAGGGCCTCGTGTATCCGAGGCAGGCACTCTTGCCACTAGGCTATATCCCCAGCCCCTCCTTTAGTTATTTTAAAAATAGGATCTCATGTTCATATCCTGACTTCCCTGTACTGTTTGTGCTTTCTGTGTAGCTACAGCTAGAATAGCAGTCACACACCATCATACCCAGTATTTATTTATTGGTTGAGATGTGGGAGGGAATCTCACAAAAATTTTGCCTGGGCTGGCTTCAAACCACAATTCCCCTGAGTAACAAGAGTTACTTGCTACTTGTTACTGAGTAACACGGAAGTAACAAGGGCTATAAATATGAACCACCAGGACTGTCTGAGAAGTGCTTCTTTAGACATCAATGTTTCAAATTTTCATGTACGAATGAAAATCATCAGTACTTGACTATCAATGTTTGAATTGTTTTATGTAACATAATGTCCTCCAGTTCCATCCATGTGGCCACAAATGATATCATTCTTTTCTGGAGCTAAAATGTATTCATACACACACACACACACACATATTCACATTTTCTTCTTCTATTAATAAGCATCTATTCTATATTCTAGCTATTGTTAATATTGCTCTGGAGATCCTTAGGGAGCTATTTTATACTGTACTAGTTTAATTTCCATGTCATTGCTATATGCAGTACTTAAAAAATAAACTTAACACTTGTCCCTAGGTTCAATTATTGTCTTATTTCATATCAGTGTATTTCAGGTTAATAATAAAATCAGCAGTATACAAAACAGTCTTACATATCTATTCTGTCTTCCTTTGTTCAGTCATTGGATAGGTATTGCATTTTTATGCATTAAAAGCAAATCAAAAGCTTTAAAGCATTCATCACATTCTAAGTTTTATCCTAATATATCTGATCAGTATAGACTGAGCATTTGTTTTCTTTTCTTTTCTTTTTTTTATTCAATTTTTTATTATCAAACTGATGTACAGAGAGGTTACAGTTTCATACATTAGGCATTTGATACATTTCTTGTACTCTTTGTTAGACTGAGCATTTGTAGAAAGAACCTGTGTATTTGGTATCTAGTACAGTTTTAGCCACAAGATTTTATACTGATACTATACAAGATATTATATATTATACTTAGTGAATGTAACTTTAAGGAACTCTGAAGGTGTATTTAAACAAATCTATCTGAAAGAAATATCTGTAAGAAATAATGTGATTTATTTAGTATTCTGTCTCATAACCTACATACGCACGCACGCACGCACGCACACACACACACACACACTTCCTGATATGCAATATCTTGTGAATGTAATAGTCATGTGTTTTGGAATGCTCTTAAGATCCACAAAACTCATTGTCCAAGATGTTCTTTTCAGGGCTGGGGATATGGCCTAGTGGCAAGAGTGCCTGCCTCGTATACATGAGGCCCTGGGTTCGATTCCCCAGCACCACATATATAGAAAACGGCCAGAAGTGGCGCTGTGGCTCAAGTGGCAGAGTGCTACCCTTGAGCAAAAAGAAGCCAGGGACAGTGCTCAGGCCCTGAGTCCAAGCCCCAGGACTGGCCAAAAAAAAAAAAAAAAAAAAAAAGATGGTCTTTTCAGCTGTATTATATTAAAGGGAAGATTATAGTAGTTTAAATTTCAGAACTAGTTCATTCTGTTACTGAATTTAAAAAAAAGAATACTTGGTTTGTAAATAGTTTGTACAAGGGTATTAGTAAGAGAGATTTTCATATGTGAAGAATTTAAAACTGAATAGTTACTTCCAATTGGAGTTTCCCTTTATTAATCCCAGTAAGGAAAGAAAATTTTCCTTTTCCTAAACCCCAGAATGCTTTTTTTTCTCCAGCATTGACTCAGCTTGAACCCATTTATCTATGTGTGAATGCTTATATCCAGGCCTCAGTACCATGTGGTGTAGCATTGACAGTTTATAAGGTAATAAATATCCATAATACAGCAAGCTGAGCAATTGCTTAAGAGAAGCTGAGCTATTAATCATTGCCCTGTACATTTCTTTTACTCCCACTGTTAACTTTACATAACACCTAAACAAAATTATTCTGAGAGCGTATGCGATTACTGAGAATAGAAAACATGTGCAGACATGTTAACATATTGGGCCAAACTTGGTTCCTTGTTACTATGTACAAGTGTCACAATTGATAGAACAGCTTCCAAAGCCAGAAGGGCCTGGATTTATAATTTTGCTGCTCTAGTCTCCTAATTGAACATGGTCAGTCTCCTAGAGGAAAAGAATAGAGCATCTCTAAGTCCTTTTGGCTGTGTGCCTGAGGTCCCATGTGTACAACGTGTCTAGATGAAAGATAGGAGGCAGTTTGAAATCAAAATGAAAAAAAAAGTAGATATTGAATTGAGATCTTATTAGTTTAGAATTCTAGAACTGAAAATTTCTTGAAGAATGATCTCATAGAAAGCACACAGGGTGGTACATGCTTATGTTCCCAGTTACTCAGAAGGCTGAAGCAGGGCATTATTTGACCACAAAAATTCAAGAGCAGGCTCAGGCCCACTAGAATCTTGTCTACCTCATGTCTACTCAGCCAGAAACTTGGGTTGGAGGAAGGTGATGGAGGGGTAGCAATTGGAGTCTTCTACATCTTCCAGATGGTCCTGATAGGTACAAAAGTCTGAGCAATAATCGTTTGCAGTGTTTTCCAAAATTATCTGGAAATAGAATCTTCTTTTCAAATTTCATCCAGCATGTGGTAGGTATAATCTTCTCTATCAAGAAAATGCTACTGACTGATTTGTACACAGCAATGAAAGTATATAAAAGTGAGATCTGAGAAGCATTTTTGTTTATAATTTTCTTTAGATCATCACCTTCTGTTTAAAACAGCTAGAGGACACTCAGAAAAGGACTCACAGAGAACTCTTCCTGGGTATTTATGTCAAATTTCTTTTTATGTCAATTTTCGTGAGCCATCACAATGCTGGTTAGGTTTCACCAGAATATATACTTCATTTCTGAATAGTGGGGAAAAATACCAAGCAAACCAACTAGTCAGTAACCAAACCTTAAATTCGTTGGAGAAAAATGGAGACAATGCAGTGACACTTCTCTCTACTGCTAGAAATCAGAAAGACTTATTAAGGAGAGGTGTTTAGTGAGTTTACTGGTGGTTAAAACACATTACAAGGCCTCCTGAGGTCCAGCTTCACCTCATATAGATGTGCTTTATAGCTGCAGTAGGTCGACATGGCTTTAGATGAAATCACATGGTAACTGTGTAAGGCCAAGTAAAGATCTCATACCGAATGTGTTCCAAACATCTTGGAACTAGGCAGCCTCTTCTCTCTGCAAAAGCATGTTGCTTAGGCCACAGTAACTATCTGACACATACCATACCCTGTAAAGCACTTCTTATGGTTTGTTCCACCAGTCTTGCAAAGTGTGCATCATTAAGAAAGAGCAGCATTGGGGATGTAGAGTAAAACCATCAATGTCAATCTATACATTGTCCTTTAGCTCTCAGAGGTGAAAAGGAGTTCAGATATTTAATATTTTCTCTCACAAAGAACAAGAATGTTTGATGAAGAAGGACAAATCACATGGTGAGTGGTAGAGAACTGAGAATAGTACAACTTACATTTTCATTGAAACGTTTAGTCCCCGAACAGCATTGAGAATTCTAATACCAACCTGGTGTCATAAGATTAAGAAACACTTTATACCACGTTCATGTTAACATGAATATCTAGCCTGTAGGTTATTTGAAGGCAGTGACATTATGTATAAAAATTCAGTATGTAACTCCAATTTCTGATATATTTGATAACATACTGCATACTCAATAAACACACACTCAAGGATTTTTTTCTTTGAATGAATATAAAGAGTTTATTCGGTGCGTATTTGGGTATACAACAACAAATATTAAACAACTTTTTTTAACTTTTTGTGCACAGGACAGAAAACTGCCTGTACATACTATGTCCATTTTGGAACACAGATTTTAACAATTATTAATGCACAAAATCTTACATATCATGCAACTCTATGCCAAGATTCCAACTTTCTTCCATGCAACAGATATGAAGATCTAAATGGAAACCTAGCTAAGTCTTAAACACTTTTCCAGTAGCAAGTATAATATATGTTTTTAGGGGTTACCAGTCTTAGTATTTCCTTGTACACAATAATCACGTGCCAAATACAATGACAAGAGGACTCATAGATATACACATAAGACATTTCTTATTTTAACAACACAGAAGACATCACAGTTCCACAGTTCTTACCTGTACACAAGAAGCCACAACAATAGTTTAACATGATACACAAATGGAATTAAGAGAAATCTACACTTGAGGAGGATCTTTTCTTTGTAAGTTATCTTTACTGACTGAGGTTGACTACAAAACTCAATTTCTACGCACAAAGTACAGCACAGAACTTGATCAGAATACTACAAATCTAAAAAAAAAAAGGTTAAATCACAACACTATTACCTTGAGCCTGAGATGCCAATTCAGATTCAACCCTGAATTTGGATGATTTGGATTAAGTGACATAGAGTCAATAGAACCATTGAACTTCAGAAACTGGAAAGTTGAGCTATATGAGAGTAAGGAGTACACTGAATCAAGCAGAAATAGAAAACATTAAGCCAAGAAAACAACACAGTTCACATAATTTTGTTTGCTTCTACAAACATTTAAGCAGAGAATTTTCTTTTCTTTCTATTTGTGGTTTAAGAATGACTGTGGTCTTTTAGATTTTCTTGGTTGCAGAACAAATTTTGATCAGCATCAGTGCTGTGAAATTTTTTGTTTTGGTTTGGTTTTAGTTTGTCATCCCCAAAGTATAGATGAGATGAAGAGAAAATTTGGCAGTCCTTCTCCCATATTTAGTTCATTGATAACACATGGCATTCTTTTGCACAAGCTCACTCTAAATTTATGGGGCTTTAGTATGGATGATAACAAGGTCTAAAGGCAGATAGAATAGTGAACTCTGCCTGTATGTTTGGTAAACGTCATTGACAAATTTGAACTTTTTGGGTGAAGGACTGCTAGAAGAATTCAACAGCACCTGGAGGTAAGGTTCTGTTACAGAGCCCTTGTTTTGCCCTCACTGGCTACGTTGATTCATTGTGGCTCATGGATTTGCCTCCATTCAGTACGCCGGAGACACTTCTGCTCTTGGTCGGGGTCCCACTTCCGGATCGGGAGAACTCCGTGAGATCGTGCAGTGACGGCTCCTTGTACATGGCCACTGGAAAACATATAAGGAGGGTGGAAAGCCTTCAAATGGGCAGATCTGTATATGGTATTCTTGAAAGTTGCTTAAAAAAATTGATTTTAAGCATACTCCAGACAAAATTAATAGGTATAGGAGGCAAAGTGTATGTTAATGTACTCAATTTGTCACTCCACAGTATGAACTTATTCCATATGTGACATAGATGTGTATATGTATATATACATACAAACTTATACATATAGGCACACATATACATATATATTACATATATAATTTTTATTTGTTGATAAAATCAACTTAAAAATGAAAAAGAAAATAAGAATGAACGGAACTCATTGTTAATGGACATCCCATTCTGTTCCTCAATGTTCTTCTACTTAACTAGACTTTTATGCAGTAAACCAAGCATGAAAAGTTCAGTTTTCATATATTTGATAGAGAATGGATGAGATCAAATTAAGGAAAATATCATGTTGTTATGTAGTGTATGTTTTGAATGCCTAACATTTACCATTTATAATTATTTATGGGAAGTTCAATGAAAATGTACTTAATAAAGCTGTTGGAAGTTTAAATGTGGTCAACTATATACTGTGTTAACCAAATATTAAGCTAGAACATTTTAAAACACTGCTTTCTATCATAATTTATAATGAAACTTTATAAAAGGCGATTTTAGTATAATTTTTCACTCCATTAATGGTAATTTTTATTGCTGGGCTATAAGTAATACTAGCTTTATTCATATTTTATAAACGAATTTAAGGTACAGTAGATATTTAACCACTTCAATAGAAGAAGTGAAACAGGAAGCTCAGACTTGAAACTTGATAGTGTAGATCAAGAAAAGGAACTGTATAACTCATAATGTTCACTACATTAAACCCATATTATAGTCCTAGGCTAGGTAATCTCTGTCTTTTATCATGCCTCAATACTTTTGAAATTATTATCATCTACAGCCTATTCCGATTGTTCACCTTTCTAACTAAGTTTCAACCTATTAGAAATCACTGGAAAACAAAGTATCCATGAATTCTTAAGACTATTGTTGGGGCCTTAGAAAAGGTTGAAAAGACCTTCCTCCAGTATGTTAGGGATACACACATTTTAACATCTCCGTTTATCACGGCTACCAGTTTTTACTATTGTCATGTAATTTGAGGTTCTGAACTATCCTGAGTTGGAAAGGTGGGTACTTCCATCTAAATAAGGTGATACTAAACACAGATGTTCCACTGTAAAAATAAAAATCACAATGAGTAGATGCTATTCCCAATGTGTTATTGTCTTCATGATTTTTTTATATTATTGACTTCATGATTTTGAAGGCTATAAAATGTTTGTATACTTCTAAGTGCTTTAATGTGGAATTAAGTTCCATTTTCAACAATATAGTAAAAACTTAATTTAAACGACTATATTTGATAACATAAGCCACAATCCCTACAGAATCAAATTTACCTTTCAGTGGTTTGGGCAGAAAATGGGCTGCAGGTTTGTTTTTCTTCACGTGGTTGCCTTTCATAATCTCTCCTTCTTTGTTCAGACCTAGGTACCACCCTCGGCCTGACTGCTGCTGACGGTATATCATTGATGAATATGTCACGTAATAATTTTCAAACACTGATTCTTTGAATTTGCACTCAGGTGTGAAATGCTCCTGCAACAAAAACAAATAAACAACCCTTGATGCTTAAGGTAATGAATATGTAGAACAATTGCCTTTAAGGATTGTAGGACATATTTAGTTAGTGTATGTGTATAACTAACATGCCCTGTTTTAGTAGCATAACAAGTGTTATTGGAACCTAACAAACTAAATAACACTTCACACAATGCTTTAGGGAAAAAAAAATCAATGACTGTCTCTCTTTGTAGTAAGGGAAGATAAGAAATAACCACATAAGTACAATATGCTGGAAAATACAAGAGCTAAGGACTGAAAAGACAAGTGCAGGAGGCTATATGGAACTTTATTTACTTCAAATATAGAGAAAATAATCTTTGTACCTACATTTCACAGATTCTCAAGTTATTTATTATACATTATGGTTGTCATATGCCTGAGGCTAAATCTGGTGTCACTGCTTTTACTTCTAAAAGGATGCTACAAAGAAAAGCTGTCTTTTACTTTCAGGTAAACTAAATTGATTTTTATAGATCATTGGACCTTGACTTTTTAACGAAAGGAAAAAAAATGCCCCCTCACTCCATCTTTGCCTTACAGTAATATTTACAAGCAAATCAATATGAAAGCAAGGAAATTACAGCAATTCTACAACCATACATGAGACAGCAGCCCAGGGTACTTTGAACCTTGGAATGTGATTTTCTGTCATTTCCTTAGGACTGAGCCAATTCAAATGAAGGGCTCCAAACATGACAGAATGTTTGAGGGAAATCCTTAGCATATTCTTTTTGGCATCTGTGTGGCATGCACTTACACATGCAATAAGCAACCACTAAAATGATCATTTATACATCAAATGCAATGAACAACAGATTTTAAATAATCCATATTATATCAATGTGTCCACTTAGAGGGAAAGATAATGAGAAAAATGGTAACTGGACTCCATTCAATAGAGACAATCCATGGTGCTGCCAGATTTTTCCTAATTTTACTGTGCTTTTATCAGCTGTTGATAGAATCATCAAATCATTTGAAACCTTGAATTGCATGTTACCTCAGCCACCAGTCTTTCTTTAATTTTTTTACTCTTTTACAGTTTCATACATTAGGCCATGGGTACATTTCTTGTACTATTTGTTACCTCCTCCTCATTCCCCCTCCCCCGCCCCCTTTCCCTCTCTCCCCATGAGTTGTTCAGTTGGTTTACACCAAATGGTTTTACAAGTATTGCTATTGGAGTCCTTTGTCTTTTTATCCTTTGTCTCTCGATTTTGATATTCCATTTCACTTCCCTAATACCAGTATATACAGTATCCAGGGTACTCAGATGAGATACAGTGATAGCGCGGGTACAACCACAGGAAGGGGATACAAGAGGATCATCAAGAAACAAAGCTACTGTTTCACATGGCATGTTGAAAGTAGTTAAAACTGTGATATAACAGTGGTTTCTATAACATGGAGTTCATTTTACTTAGCATCATATTGTGCATTCATAAGGGCATAGCTATTGGGCTCTTGTGATCCTCTGCTGTGACTAGCCTAAACCTGTGCTAATTATTCCCTATGAGGGAAACCATAGAGTCCATGTTTCTTTGGGTCTGGCTCACTTCACTTAGTATAATTTTGTCCAAGGTTTTCCATTTCCTTATAAATGGGGCAATGTCATTCTTTCTGATAGAGGCATAAAATTCCATTGTGCATATGTACCACATTTTCCTGATCCATTTGTCTACTGAGAGGCATCTGGGTTGGTTCCATATTTTAGCTATGACAAATTGTGCTGCGATGAACATTGTTGTGCTGGTGGCTTTAGTGTGTTCTTTTTTGTTGTCTTTTGGGTAGATGCTCAAAAGTAGCCACCAGTCTTTTAAGAAACACTTTCTTCATTTTCATACTGGCTATCATTCTAAACTGTATACATCAGCTGAGAAAAATGTTCTGAAGCATTTAAAATCACTCCAGCAAACATGGACACATTCCTCAGTTTTTCTATAAAAGTTAAGGACCCAAACAATTTTCTTTCCGCTTTTCTTGGAATTCATAAACTCTGCTCCAGGCAGTAATTTGACTTATTTCTCCTTTTGTTCTCTAGAATACATGGGGCATGGTATCTATAAGGGGTTATTTCAGGGTAGGTGAGTCTTTGTTAGAGCTGCCTAGGATTCATAAAAATTCCAACTTTTCAGGGACAAACATAGATCTAGTACAAGTACCTGCAGTAGGAAGTTGAAGTGTTCTATTTGTGGACTGTGAAAAGGATTCCTCAACACAAGTATGCTTACAAAGAAATTCGACTATAGTGTTTAAATTTCCTCTGATAAACAGAACTGCATAGAGATTGATTTTGTAACTGTCAGGAAGCATTGGAAAATAAATCTGGTGAATAATATGTAAGATCAAGGTGGATGAGTGATACTGTTTAGTTGCATAAACAATATATAGTTCAATAAATGATGTGAATTTTAAGGGTAGGTCTCCCAAAAGTGCTGCATTTAGCATCTTGGGTAATAGTAGCATTCATTTGACATTCCATACACAATTGTTAATGATGCATTATGAACTTGGGTGATACTAAAAATTCTCAAGGAAATATTGCATTTCATCAGACACCTTAACATTTCATAACACCTTTGCTTTCACTGAAATGCTCTCCAACCCAGGATGCGGGTTCTTCATCTCCCATTGTCACTGCTACTAGTCTTCCATGTGCCTTCTTGACTTCTTCCCTGAATTGTTGGAACAATTTTCTACCTAGTCTTTTCTATACTGCTGGAAGATTTGCCTTCCTAGAACAAAAATCCCCTTCTTCAGGAACTTTAAATAATTTTACCTTGTCTAGTTTATAGTAAGAACAACAACTGACTTGATGAGGCATTAAAATCCTCCAGTATTCAGTCACTATCATGCCTTCCAGTGTTGTCAGAACCCTATATGCCTTCCCAGGTGCCATTCATATCATTTGGTTAGAATGTCATTCCTCTATTCCCTTTTCCATTGGTTTATGTATCATTCCCTAAGACTGTTAGAATAGGTTATATACATACATATCTGTGGTCTTAGAAACTATCTATATATCAGTAGCAAGGCCTGAGATTAGCTTCAGATGGCCAGGAACTTATCTTACTTATTTCTAAATCTCTTTCCCCTCTCAAAAATTATAATTCATAATGCCTAGATAATGACAGACCACTCCATTACTGGATCACTGAATTACTGGTGGTAGAATTGTAATTTCAGAGATTTCTATTCAAATATTGAAATTCAGACACGGACACCACCAACCAGTTAAAAATCTGAAGGGAATTTCCTTAAAACCACAGAATAAAATCAGCCATATGTAGGAGGCTGCCATTATATGGACAGATTCTGCATAGGGTGATTTAATATCTGTTAAGAATAACATAGCGCCTACAACATTATGAGGAAAACTTGGCAATCGTTATACTATTGGAAAATGACAAAAAAAAAAGGACTCAATGAACTGAATTATCTGTCACATCCTGGCAATTTCTTAGTCATACACACTAAATCTGGACTCAAAGCTCTTTAGAGAGAGGAAAATGAGGCCAAAAAAAGAATGTTGAAACAACGAAAGGAGTGTTCTGTTCTCTGTGTGTGACACTGATTCTATTCGGTATTGGAATGAGTTGGCAGGAGGGGCTTGGTTTTTACCAAATGTCATAAAATGACAGCATGCTACCCAATACATGATGGCCTACCAAAAGGGGATAAGGTTGAGTTGCATGTCCTTGTCTTGACAATGATTCATAGGAATTGGATGTGACCCAAGCTGGGGAAACCCTATTCCAGGAGAGCAGGCAGACATATGCTAGGGAATAATCCAATTTTGGTGGATTTGCAGATGCTTGCTCAAGCTTACTAGTGCCTAAAAGAAGGTGCCATAATGGTCTTGGCATGAATGAAGACAGTAATCACTGTGCTACTAGTTTAAGCACTGGGTAAATATCTGCTATAAAAATTCGTGAATAAGTTTAAAAGATGTAACATATTCTGTGCACAATCACTAAGCAATTCCTTGGCAGTACAAAATAAAATATGCCTTGTATCTTATAATCTTCCATGCACTGATTTCTCTTAAAAGTTGCTTACCTCCCTTGCCTGTCTGTGCTTTATGAGAAACAATGTCTTTTTAGCTCATAGAATAATTAATCTGTCCCTAATGTCTTTCATCTGTGTAATCATCTCCCTTTAAGGCTCAAGGTTGGTATCTTCTCACTGAATGTTGAAAATTGTGTCGATAGAATCCATTCCAGCTTATAACAGTAATATTTTCAGAAAGAAATGAGGACTCCCCATTTTCAGAACATATGGATCCAGGAGTAAAATCTAACACTACTTTTTGCCAATTTATTTCCACTATATCAAGAGAGAAATAATTCTTTAGAGGTTGAAATATCATTGAAAAGAAGAAAGCACGTTGAAACCCTACAAAAATAGCACATAGTAGTTATGCATTGGGGAATTGTTACAATCACAGATACTAATGGTCTGCTGTCCTTAAGGCAGATTGTATATCCACCTTGACTTTGAGAGGCCAGTGACAAAGACAGGAAAATCAGTTATGTTGAATGTATGTGCAAACAATCACAAGAGCCAAGGTGCAGCAGAAACTCGTTTGCCTTAGAACAAAGGACTTGAGTCTAGTGTAATTTGCTCTTCTTTGTTATAATCTGCAGAAGTAACAGGGTGTACTATTGCCCTGGACACTGAAGACCAAGGGTGAAGAGAGTACAGTATCTTTGACCTGATAGAATTGGAGCCAAGAGGTCAAAAGAAGTGTAGCTGTGATGGTGAATTTTCTGAAGAGTGTCCAGCAAAGGCCATGCCACTGAGTGTATAGCTATACTACCCAGGAACCATAATCAAAAGAAGGGAGCTTAAATAAATCTGTATACCACATAAATCATCCTAGTATCTTAAATACACCTGCATACCCAAAAAACACACACCATTACTAACTACTTACTGATTAAAACTACTAATTTGGAAAACATAAGTTGTAATAAAAGGTTTTCATCCACCTCTCCTGTTCTTCTGTTTTCAACTGTGATACCACTACTAGGATGGCAGTGTTTCATTTGAGTCCGGGTCTCTCAGCAGGGTTTGAGAAGCTTTGATGACTGCACTATAGCCCACAAATGTTTCCTTTTAATACATTTCATTACAAACCAATAGTTTAAAATGAGCTGCACTTATTCCCTTAGGTCCAGAGGTAGTAAAGTGTCTACAGAAGTTATCTATACACAAACTGGCATTGCCATTATTAGGATGACTGTATTACCCAATACATATCATCTTTCACATATGTGTGTACCACTTACAAGGAACATATCCAGGTATAGAATACCGTTTGCCAATATACTTTGTTCTATGCACATGAAATATTTTTAGAACATGGAATCAAAAAACAGTTTATAGATATGAGTATATGGTATAAAAGAAATTCTGACAAGGGTCCTAGAAAGAGGATTTTCTCTTTTCAGCATGTACTATAAACATATTTCAACTTATCTATTCTTTCTTCACAGCTCCCTTCTCAAGTTGAGCCACATTTTCAGTGGCCTTATCTTCCAACTAATTTAGCAATTACCGCCAATACCAAGGGTTATTCTTGTTCTGAACCATACTCTGATGATAATTAATTTTCTAGATTTAAAGGGAGCAGGTTATCTCAGTAGATCTGACTTGTGGGAGCAAACAATTCCCTAGCCTATTGAAAATCATATGCAGATTAAAATCAAATTCCCCACTCTTTAAAAAACTATAAATGGAATTTTAAAATATAAATTATACTCATGGGGGTAACACGGTAACAACCAATATTCTCTAGATAGACTGCCCCTCCATCAGTGATCTCAAAATGTAGGTTTAATTATTATATTCAGGTCTTTGATGTTCTCTCCCTGGGTATATTTGATGTGAATAAACTTCATTATTACTGAGTTCAAAGCATAGAATGGGACAGGTTGGGGAAGAGGGAATCAATGTTCATGCTTTACATTTTAGCAAGCATAATTAAATTTTCTTGATAAAAAGAGGATGGCTTGTTTACTCAGATATCCATTGGACTATGTGATACATGAGGGCAGCTCCTGATTTGTCTCACAGTACATGGTCAATACATATGGGACGAAATAAATGGATCTAAAATGGGAAGCAACATGGAGAGACTTTGAAATCTCCTTTAAATGAATCCACAAAATGATTACATGTAGCAGTACATCTTCCAGATGAACACAAGTCTCTTGTAATAAAGGAGACAGACAACTCGTACCTTGCCTATTTAGAGTAGAAAGAACAGGTAACAAAAAGAGAAATGGGGTTCGAAGATAAATTCAATTCAAAAAGTGGAAAGAGGGAGGAGAGAGGGTCTTAGAAGTTGTAAAGATAAAAAGAGGAAGGGAGGAAGTAAAGGAGGGAGGAAAGAGAGTAATAAAGGCAGAACTGTGCTTAAGCTACAAGTAAGAATAAAGAAATTTCCTGGCAACTGGGAAATAGTCATTTAGGCACACAATGTATACTCTTGGCCTTTGGATCTTGAAATAGTTAAACATTTCAATTAAATTCGTTTGGCCTGAGATTTAAGATAAAAGACCATGAACAAAAAGTCCAGTTCAATTTGAGAGCAGAACAAAATAAGCACTAACAAATGAGTACTTGCAAAGGGGGTGGGCAAGCAATGAGGGGTAGACATTGAAAGAGGAGGGGGGAGAATGAAGCCAACAATTTATTGTATGTGCCCCAACATTGAGAAATGTAAGGAAAGGAGTGGGTCTAAGGGGTTGAGTTTGTTGATGGGGGTGACACTCATCAAGATGCATTGTAGGGGGCTGGGGATATGGCCTAGTGGCAAGAGTGCTTGCCTCCCATACATGAAGCCCTAGGTTCGATTCCCCAGCACCACGTATACAGAAAATGGCCAGAAGTGGCGCTGTGGCTCAAGTGGCAGAATGCTAGCCTTGAGCAAAAAGAAGCCAGGGACAGTGCTCAGGCCCTGAGTCCAAGGCCCAGGACCGGCCACAAAAAAAAAAAAGATGCATTGTATTCATATGCTGCTTTGATAAATGATATCTCCCTTGTACAACTACTTAAAGATTAAAGAAAAGTCTAGTTCGGCTAACTTTATCTGGTTCTTTCATGAGAATCCAGAGGACATATAGGAAAAAACCCTGAAAACCACAGTGCTCCATAAAAATGAAATGTGGGATTAGTTTTCATAATACCTGCCCAAGAAACAAGGACAAAATAAATTCTCTTTGGTTCTCAAGGTTTTTTTTTTTGAAATATGCAATCAATTTATGAGGGAAAATATGCCTGTGTGTGTTTTATTAACATGGAAGAATATAAATTCTTCCCCAAATGAGGACTGCACAGGAATTACACTTCCCTTAGCATTCTTCTGTAAGTTTGGTTCCCAGAAATCTGTTTGGCTGCTTTCATTTTTCATTTCGGTTTGTAGAACACTGAAATGGCTGCAGTACCTCAAGTCACAGCATTAAAAAAGTGAGTTGTTAAAATAATGGGCCTCAGGAAACATCACACCACAGAATGAATCAAAAGTCCACTGGATAATTAGCAAGCATTTGAAGAAATGCAAATTATGGTTAACAACATGCACTTAGGACAATTTTTCCTCATGTGGCTATAGTGAAATTCCTTGCTAGCATTTTTATATTCTAAGTTATGTGCACAGGCATTTTCATTTACCCTGTTGCTAATCCAAAAAATATGCCAACAAGAGTATTTTTCCTCTGGTTTTCATAAACAAAAACTAGCACAATATTAAGAGATATTTTGAAAGCAGACCAATGGTCTGAGAAAAACAGAATTAGGAGCCAGATATGATTATATTTAAGTCCTACTGTTTGTTTTAGACCCCTATACCAATTCTTCTAGATTTTCATATTTCTATAAAGTAGTGTCATGAATTGGATTGTTCAGTCTCTCATTTAAAAATGCAATTTGTTTTATTAAAAAAAAAACACATAGAACTAAGCAAGGAAAAAGAAACTAAACAAATGCAATACATTTCATTTAGAAGTCCAAAAGGGTTATTTTGGTCATTATATAAAAGTCATAGAATTTATATAACCTTGTTAATCTCCAAGCCTGGCCAGCAAATAAAGTGTGGAATGGAAGCAAGTTGTAGATATTTGTGAAAGAGTAATGAGCCAGGAATTGAAGAACAGGCAATTAGCCCCAAATAGAATCAGAAGAATGAGGATTACCACATTTTACATAAAATGTGTTCAAGAGAATAAAATAACCAAACCCCAAATTTAAAAAAAGAATGGAATAAAAATGATCAGAACAAATATAAATGAAATTAACATGAAAAATATAAAAGAAAAATGAAATGAAGAGCTGTTTTTTCTAAAACATATATACCAACTCTAACCTGGACAAGAAAGAGTAAACACACAATAAAATAAAAAAGGGAGATATTACAATTGGTACCACAGAAACAAAATTATTATAAACAATTATACCCCAGCAAGTTTGATTAACTGGAGGTCAGGGATAAATTTCTGAATACATATCACTTATCAACATTGAATAATAAATGGAACCTGAGCAGACCAACAATAAGTAATGAGATTGGAGCAGGAATAAAATGTCTCTCATTAAATAATATCTAGGACCTGGAAGATCACTAATGAATCTTACCAAACATTAAAAAGAACTAATGTGAACTCCTCTTCATTCATTCCAAAAAAAATTGAAGAGGAGAGAATTTTTTAAACACATTCTATGAGGCCAGCATTATCCTAATACCAACAACTGCAGGCCAATTTTGATGACCATAGAGAGATGAAATTCTCAGTAAAACACTAGCCAACTGAATTCAACAGCACATCAAAAAACATATTCATCCTGGTCAAGTGAAATTTATCCTAGGGATGCAAAAATCATCTAACATATGCAAATCAATAGACATGATACATATCATCAATAAAGTGAAGACAAATATCACACAATGATCTCAATAGGTCCAAAAAGAATAAAAGTCTGCAATCCTGTATGATAAAAAACCATGGATTAAATTTAGTATTGAAAGAACCTATAAAACATAATGAAAGTCCTACCTAATAAGCCAGCAGCTAACATGACAAATGGGGAAATACAAAAGTTTTCTAAGTTCTGGACCCAAACAAGGGATTCCATTTTTACCAATTGTGTTCAACAAAAATGTGGAAGTAGTAGTCAGAGCAAAAGAGTCAAGAGACAGAAATAAATTATACCAGAATTAGAAAAGACAAAGTCAAATTTTCACTGGCATGTATAAAATACAATTTCTGTAAAAAACCTGTTAGAACTAACAAATGAAAATAGCAAAGGTATGAATACAATTTGAAATCAATATGCAGAAAGCAATAGCATTGCTAGTCACTGACTAAAACAAGAAATCAACAAAGCAATCACATTTTCTTTTTTAAAATATAAATATTTTATTTGGTAAATATTTTAGAAACACATTAAGTTAAAAGTGAGATTTGATACTTCTCATCACCAAAGATTAGTCTCTGTGTGCTTAACTTTAGGGCCTGGTCACTGTCCATGAGGGTTTTTTTGTGGTTAGCTTGCTACCACTTGAACTAAAGCTTCTCTTCACCTTTTTTTGTGATTAATTGGAGATAAAAGTCTCACGGATTTTTTTGCAAGGCTTAGCTTCAAACATCCATCTTAAGATGTCGCCTCTTGAGTAGCTAGGATTATAGGCATGAGCCACCAGTGCCTATCATGGTCATTTATTTTTTCTTTCCTTCTTCCTTAACTGGTAGAGAACTCAAAGGACAGTTGTGTTTCCTTCAAATCTTGCTATATTGTCTTGGTAGAGTAAGTGATACATTGTTGGGCCAAGATTTCTTCTCTTGCTTCTTGAATCTTATTACTTATCAGGTTTTATTTCTATCTCATGGCAGGTCTTCCTTTACTTGGTGCCTTTCTTTCTGGTTCATTATCATTGGCAGCTCTTGTGACAGGCTTTCTTGTTGTGGTTGATGTGACAGTTTTGGCAATCTGCTTTGTCACCTGAGTAGCTGATGGAGTCACTTTCATTGGCAGAGGCACTGTGGGCTGCACAACTTTTTTCTGTTTGTCTAACACTATTTTTTTCAGAACTCTGTCTTTCACCAGGTCGCATTGGTCTAGCATCACTTCCATTATTAATCTGATGCACCTCAGTGGAACCTCAGCCAAATAAACAGTGAAGGAATCCTCAAGGTCCGGACAAATTTTGGCAACTCTGCCCCAGGAACGCCTGCCTACCTGCCAATACTGGACAAAATTCAAACTTCCCAGCAATCACATTTTCAATAGCTACCATAGCTGAAACTACCTAGGAATAAATGTAATCAAAAGATATCCACAGGGCTGGGGATATGGCCTAGTGGCAAGAGCGCTTGCCTCGTATACATGAGGCCCTGGGTTCGATTCCCCAGCACCACATATAAAGAAAATGGCCAGAAATGGCTCAAGCGGCAGAATGCTAGCCTTGAGCAAAAAGAAGCCAGGGACAGTGCTCAGGCCCTGAGTCAAAGGCCCAGGACTGGCCAAAAAAAAAAAAAAAAAAAAAAAAAAGATATCCACAGTAAAAATAGAAAAACATTACACTAATTAAAAAAATGGACTTAAGTGTGAAATCTCAAACGATGAGTCCACCAGAAAAAAAAACATGGGGGAAATGCGTTGGGACTTTAAAAAGACTAGACAAGGATCTTTTGGACTAGAACCCAAAAGCACAGGCTAGAAAGTAAAGAATAGACAAATGGAACTACAGTAAACTTTAAAGCTTCTACATTACAAAGGAAATAATTATCAGAGAGAAGAAATAACCTACAGATTGGAAGAAAATATTTTCCAATTATCTATCTGACAAAAGCTTGACGTCCACAATATATTAGGAATTCTAGATTGTCAATAGGCCAAATTCAATAAATAACCAAATTAAAATAGACAATAGAACTCAAGAGAAGACACACATGGACAATAGGCATATGAAAATGCTAACCATCGCTAATGATCAGGAAAATTTAAGCTAAAACAACAATGAGATATAGTTCTGCAATAAGAATGGCTATTACCATCCAGGTACCAGTGGCACATACCTGTAATCCTAGCTACTCAGGAGGCTACGATCAGAGGATAATGGTTTAAAGCCAGCCTTGGCAGGAAGGTTCATGAGGCTCTTATCTCTAACTATCAAAAGAGCCAGAAGTGGGGTTGTGGCTCAAGTGGTAAAGCACTAGCCTTGAGAAAAATAATCTCAGGGACAGAACTGAAGTCCTGAGTTCGAGCTACAGGATTAGAACACACACACACACACACACACACACAATGGCTAGATTACTGAATGAAGGAAAAAATGGTGGGAAGAATGTGGAGAAATGGAAATAACATGTATATCAACTACTGAATGGATAAAGATAATAAAAATGTGTACATGTATAGAATCAAATACTATCCATATTTTAAAAGGATGAAATCTTTCCATTTGTAACAACATGGAAGGATGTAGAGATTATTATGTTAAGTGAAATAAGCTAACCACAGAAATATTACAGGCTGCTCCACCAAGATCTGCAATGTTATGTTTTATGAATATGTTCAAGAAACGAAGGGAAAATATGCCTTGTTATAATTTAAAATGTAACAAGGGATCTCATTTAGTGGAAATCTAAAGACAAAGTAATTGCTGGTCAGGAAAAAACAGTTCTCTTGGGGGAACAAACAAAATATTTGTATTCTAGTATGTGTGTGTTGGCTTTGGGGGCTGTACTGAGATTTGAACTGAAGGCTTCATTAACGCTTGAGCTAAGCAGCATTTTTTGCATTAATTCATTTTTTTTCAGGTAGAGCCTCTTTTTTTGTTCCAAGCAAAGGCCTCGGACCATGATATTTGTACCTATGCTTCCTGGATAGCTGAAACACAGGTGTATAACTTAATACCTAGCTTGTGTGTTGAGATATGGTCTGGCTACCTTTTTGCCCAAGCTAGCTTCAAACCACAATCCTCCCAATCTCTGCCTCCTGAATAGGTGGGATTATAGATGTGTGCCACCACACCCAGCCCTTGTATTGGCCTTTTAATAACCAGGCTGATCTATGTATTTTGAAAGGTGAATCACAAATTCGAGAAATGATTTTTAAAAATAAACCTTCCTGTTTTTTAGCTGGTTAGAATTAATGAGTGCCCAGAGGGTGAACATTTAGATCCTAAGACACTTTCTCATTTGCAGTAGTGTTTTGCAATGTAATAACTTCACAGTGAGATCTAAATCCATCTGCGAGAGAATGAGTTATGAAGGACTATAGTCATCACGAGTACAAGCTCACCAAGTAGTCCGTATCATTTGTAAGCAGATAACTGAAAATTGAAAAGCCTAGGAACATGGGAAAATTTCTCCCAGAGATCCAACCATTAGGCAAAGAAGAAACAGTCTTGTCTCCAAATCAATTGAAAAGCTCATGCAAGGCAGGTGGCCTATTGACACTAAAGTCATGTAGCAAGGTGGGTACAGAGAATCTTCTAGTGCTTCAGGAAACTTGGAGGAGTATACTTTGGATTTCTGTTGGATAGAGAACACTGTCCTTCCATTGCTGTAAAAGGTCTTATTGTACACATTAGCTATATGTGGGAGAGATACTTTCAGCAATGATTCCTTTGCAAAGGTAAAAATATACAAGCTTTCAGTTTAGACTTTAAAATAGCCCCAAATTCTAAAAGTAGTATTACTATGTGTATCAAGAAGCCCTGATGATACTAAAAGGGATTTCTCAAATAATCCAGCATTCATGAGCCAAATGACATTTCACTGTATTATTTTAATTACTAAGGCACAAAAGCACATTTATCCTTGCTTTTTTTGTTTTAAACCACTGTTTAACTACCTCTCATTTCTTAATGTAGGCTACTAATAAAAACAGGAATGAAAGATTGAATAGTACCTCACATTTGAGGCACATCTAATTTTCACATTTCCTACACCTACTTGAATGGCTGTGGCACTGTAGTGACAGAAAAGGGACAGATTAACAATGATGATGATAACAAAGGTAATGACTGTAATGGGTTTTGGTAGATCTTTTCTGGAAATTATTCTAAGAGCTATTGTTAGTATTGAAGAAATGGTATTAGAGATGGTAAGACATTGGAACTGGGCTTTACCAAGTTGGAGAGTGAATTTAGAGCAGGAAAGCAGCTCCTTCTACAGGAAACTGGAATCTCTTTAAGGTAGCTCATACTGTCTTAAGATAGGTCCTTGTCCCAGGGCAACCTGATATCTGATTGCTCCCTGGACTGCAAGATGAGGTAGTTCTGGTTGGGCTTAGGGCTTTGAGCTTTCTAGTTAGGCTCTGACCATGTTAGGTGAAGCTCCAGCCATTTTAGTTTTGTTTTTCAGTTTAGAGTCCTGTGTTTTGCCCAGGTTGGCCTCGGATATGACCCTGCCACCCGAGGAGCTGGGATTACAGCTGTGAGCCACCAGTCCAAACTTGTTTTTCAGATAGAGACTTGATAACCTTTAGTCCAATACAGGCTCAAAACTTGATCCTCCTATCTCCATCTCCTGAGTAGGGAGAATTGCAAGTATACATCACCATACCTGATTCCAGAAGAGTTTTGATACAATAGCCAAAGCAGCCAGAAATTCCCTTAGGCACTTCTTTCTCCACGATGGGCAGCTGCTTTGCATTTATCTTATGGAAATCTGGCTACTCGATATTCTCCTAAATCATGCCAAGATTCATCCAATCTTCATCTAAAATATTCACAACTGGACGTCAGCTTGTTTTGTTTCACTCTTCAGTAATTTTCTTTCTATATCATAATTTCCTTTTAAAGGAATGACTCCAGACCTCTCTTACGAATATAGGCTTCTAAACTACTGAAGTGAAGGTATAGGTGAAATGAATCTAGTGGGACTCATGTGCATGTGTGAGGAACACACAGAGAATGCAAACTAAAACAACAGACAACACAGAGAAAGGAAACACTGACTGACTTCTCCAAATTCCAAACTCCTGTGGACCTTGAGCAATTACTGACAAAGGTTTAACAGAGGAAGATGAGAAAATAAGTCATGTGTCTTTTGTATGGGAAGATAAATGATTTCTTCTCCGAATTCCAGCTATATATACAGCCCAGGATAAAAACTGAGACACTACTAGGTGGATTCTGTCTTTTGTAAAGTTAGTATTGGTGGGGAAACCAGATGCAGACAAAATCCTATTTCTTTGGGGGGTTTTCCTATGTGTAATGTATATCTGTGTCTGGAATAAAAGAAATGCAGGCTTTGAAAGAACTAAGGATTGGTGCAAAGAGGTCCAGTCAAAGGTCATTGGAACAAGACACTTTGACATATGAATGACACTATGAGAAAGTGAATCAGTCTCAAGGGACATACAAAGCTTAAATGTTACAGGAAGCAACACTACAGTTCTGTTTTTCCGACTTCACTTATTTTTGTTTATTATTTAATTTTATTGTCAAAGTGACATACAGAGGATACTAAGCGAAATTAACTCCAAGATATGGAAATGATTGGTTTTTCATTGTTGTTATTTTTAATGTAGTATGTGAAATTATATCTTTTTTCTTGCATTGTTTTTCCCTATGGTTTACCCCTTGTCACTGTATTTGATTCCTGTACACTGGATATTAAGTATATGTTTATCTGAATTAGGAAAGGCAAGGGGAACATCAAAATGGTGAGACAAAGGGTAAAAGGATAATCAATGCAACAGTGATACAACATAATATGTTGTAAACTAACTGTACAAGTCAGGGTGGATTGGAGAGAAGGAAAGATGGGTGAAAAATGAGGGAGGAGGTAACAAATGTGACAAGAAATGTACTCACTACCTTACATGTGTAAGACAACAGTTCTTAACAGCCAACTGTCATTAGCAACTGTGATGTTGTTGATTATCTTTGGGCCCTTACACTACACTCATGCACTCACTGCAAGGAGGTCAAAGTTTGAACATACATGTTTTGCAGGATTGCTTATACTGAGCATATGGCTGCAATTCATAAGTGAACTTCTAGTAGCATGGTTTAAATTAAATTTTGTCTAATCTATATTTCCTAAATTGCTGCATTTTATATTACTATTTTTCCCTGAAGTGTTTGGCAACATTACATTTTGAAATAGGCAAATGATAGTTCATTATCAAAATATGCAACTGTAATTTTCAACTTTTTGTCAACTGTCATATGTGAAAACAGAAGGAAATAGTATAATATAGGTATGAAAATATATACAAGTGATTAATACTTCAGCTTTGTACGAATATTACCTATTTGGGATAATTTTCAGCTTTCAATTTCAACAATGTAGCCTGTTATGAGCATTTGTATGCATTACCCCTGCAGGAAGCATTTTAAACTTAAGGTAACTATATACTGTAGAATTGATGTCAAAGAACTCAAACAAAATAGTAAAAAATTCAACAGTCACCCCTTAGAATAATTCTTCTTTCTGTCCTGCCTATGATGATAATAAGAGTCCCTCTCTTTACAGTGACAGCATATGATCAATTCTTACTTTGTTCTTTTACCATGGAACTTTTACAGCTTGCTCTGAAAATCTGCATGCAATAAATCTAAACTGGAAAGCTATAGAGATGAATCCTCTACTTATGTTCATGCTGCGAACAGAACCGTAACACTCCCTTAATATATCTTATCATTGCACTGTTATACTAAACATGCATCCAAATCAAGTCCTATGTTTTACATTCCTCCTGCTCAAAATCTTTTAATGGCTCCCTGCTGCCTACAGAATAAAATCCAAAATCTCTGGACTGGCGCTCAAGGCCCTCTACAATCTGGCACTTGCTTTCCTATAACTCCAGCATGATAGTCCTCATCTAAAGTCAGAAGGGAGAAATTAGACCAAGATGAAAAGGAGACACTATTTTTTTTTGTTTTCATATAAATGGAAATGATCTTTTACAAACCAATTCTTGTGCTTCAGAGGCTGGGAAAGCCATTGGTTAGAGAGTTGAGACTCACGAGGTCACAAGGAATCTGTAATGAATCACACTTCAATTTCTTTCTTGTGCTCTGCATGACCATTTTTTTTTTAGTTTGGAAAAATGACTTGAAATTGTCAAACACTGCAGCTGTGGCATGTCATGGTCCTGCACACTGTGATTTAGCAGATAGTATGCTTGTGCACAGGCATGTGATGGTTGGGAGGCCATTTGCTAATAAGTCAGCACTTCTTCTTTTTACAGGACACAGAGAAAGAGTCAAAAGTCAACATGTCACAAACCTCCAGGCTCAGCTCTGGCTAGAATGCAAAAGCAGTTTACAATTGATTATTTCTGAAAATTTTTCATAGCATCAAGGAATGGGGTAATGAAATTGTATCTGAACAGGTAGAAACTAAATTATTTATCTCCCACTAATTTTTACCAGATGGCTGGCTGGTGATGAAAAATCTATACTGGCAAATATGCTGTATATATTACCTTAAAGATAAAAAGGGGGACTAAAATTTTAAATTCTCACAATATATTTTTATAGTTCATGCTTTTTGTTTGTTTGTTTTCTCAGAAAAGAGCTCACTATATAGCCAAGGCTGGTCTGGTATTTGTTATGTAGCCCAGGGTAGCCATGAACTCATGATTCTCCTGCCTCAGTTTTCCAAGTGCTGGAATTAAAAATGTAGAGCCCCATACCCCACCTTATGGTTCACACTGATTTCATGCAAGGTGTTTATGACTAGTAGATAACGAATCACGCCATCTAAATTCAATCATCTGTTCATGAATCACATCAGTGGTTGGATTGCTTCTGTTTGTTAATCTCTCAGTTATACTAAGTGTGGAAGGTTATTGTAAGATGGTGTGTACTTTATTCCTCAAAACTAAAGGAAGCAAACATCATGTCTTCCTCAGAGAAGAATATGACCCTACAGGGTGACCAGTCTTTAGAATTAAACTTCCTTGCTTGTCTTCAGGCAAAAGTGGGTAAAACGCTGCTTTCCAATTAAAATAAACCCATCCAGCTAAAGGAGAGATGACTATCATCAAGGAAATAGGATATATCAGATGGCAAATCATTTTCCTTCCCTGCCCAAGACAGAAACTGGAAGGTAGATTCAACATCCAGTTATTCCCTCCTATATCCTATCACAGAACCATTTCTCTTGTTCTGAAGCCTACCTACCATTGAGGGAAAGAGACAATATTGTGCTTTTTTTTGACTCTGAAATGCCAATTGCTCATGAAATAGTAAAAGAAGATATATAGATATAGATATAGATATAGATATAGATATAGATATAGACATAGCTCAAATCTAACCACTCCTTTTCAGTGACCTTAGCTGGTCTATCCTGTCCTCCATGTAACCAGGTAAAACTTCTGGGTCCAGAAAAAAAATGGTACAAAGAATCAAAATGCACGGTTCATTGTCTTTAGGCCTTATATAATGATTGTTGTTCTACGCAATGTGTGCTATCACCTCTGAATGGTTTATAAAGATGAATTTGGCTAGCTGGGATCTTATGAGAACGTTTCTTATTCAAGTCAATCAAGATGTCTTCAGTTCTAATCACATATACTTGTTTACTTAAGCTGAATTTGAACAATCATGACCTTTTTGAAATTAAGCATATGTCTTCCCACCAGTTGCCCAAAGGGTAATTCCCTGGACACAGAACATAACGTTGATGCCACTGAAGTTAAATTTTCTGCAATTCACATCTACAGAGACAAAGCTTATAGAAGCTGGATATTTGTTGAAAATCATAAGGAATATGAAGGAACATGGGAACCATAAAACAAGTGACAAGAATAAAGGAAAATATAAAGAATGAGTAAGCACACTAAGAATTTCCAACCTGTGGCTTTATGGTAAACTCTATAGGCTATGGCCATTTGTTAGGGACTTAATCAATTTTGTATAATTAGAAAGGAATAGTAAGCAAGTTAATCAGCTATGAATCCATTACAAATGGGATGTTTAACTCAGTGCAAATATCAAACTAGTACAATTTCCACGATAAAGCAGAGATGAGTGTGAAAACAGCAAGTCACTGGAGGACAAGCATCCGCACACAAAGTATGAGAATGGCTGCAGATTATGTGTTTTCTTAGCAGCATTAATTGTATTCACCTAAATAGATTCAACGCTTAGCCACAGTTGCTTGTTGTATTTTGAATAAGCAATTTCCCTAAGCTCAATTCAGACTTGTAGTAACTTAAGTGCTCAGGATGATGCTCAGCTTTCTTAAGGCCACTGAACCATCATTTAAGGATATAATGTGCTTACCTTGGTTTCTGAAGATGGGTCTGACTCATTTCAGTGGGCGTTGGTTTTGCTGTACAACACATGGCTGAGTTAAATGAATGTACTCATTTTTATTTCTCCTACCAGTATACAGAAGATGGCCAGCACTAACAATACATTTTTGCTGATTCTATTAAGCAAATGCCCCATTCTGTGGCTACAGAATACAGTAATATTAATAAGGCTATGGTAGGGGGCTGGGGATTTGTGGATTTCTTGAGAGAGCATTCCCTAATTGAATGTGTTAGTGGGATATTACTATCAGTTAAGGAACTATATAAGTAAAAACTATAGTAAACATTTTTGCAACTTGAGATCACCTCTACCCAACACCCTCAAACAACTTCCCATTATATTTAGTCCTTCAATCTCCATATTATCTAAATCTCTGTTACTTCTCTACCCTCACTTACGCTCTTCTTCACTTCATATCAGTTATGCTCATATCTTAGCTTAAAGCCTCAAACATACTGAGTATATTCCCATCTTCAATCCTTTGAACTTTGCTGATACCTCTCTCTGGAATATTTCTCCACCAGAACCTTTTCTTCTCTTTCAATTATCAACTGAACATAGTGGTTTTCCCTCACCACCTTTGATCTCTCATACTCACTATTCAAATCCCGTTGATCTGCAATTTACAGAAAATTGTATATTTAATTGTTTGCTTACTTTGTATAGCCTTCTAGGATTTAAGTTTCCTAAGCACAGAAATCTACTTTGTTCATTGTTCTATTCTCATATTTAGAACAGTGCATGCTCCTCTACATTGATACTCAAAAATATGCTCAATGAAAAGACACGTGAATCTTGGTGGCCTGGTAGATTGAAAGGCTTAATTGTTCCAGATCATTAAGGTCTGTCAATAAAATATTAAATAATTAGATTCACCATAAAACCTTTAGGCTTTTATTGGGGTAGACTCATCAGAGCTTTGATTTCCTCTGTGGTTTTGAATTGAGTCTAATTTTAAACCAATATCTCTACACAAAGAAAAAATAACATTAACCTTTTGAACTAAACATAAAAAGATTACTCATAAAAAAGGGAGAGCATGATGAAAGGAAATGGCCAAAGAGAATACCTTTGAAAAGTGTACCAATCAGTAATTAAACACTGAAAGCAATGAATCCTGATGTTAGTAATATGTAAAAGTGAAATCCTTATATAAACATAGTAGAAGTACTTATTCATTGCATTCAACTAAAGAATAGATGCTTCCAATGAAAATACTATAATTTCAATGATTTAATTAAGATATTTGAAAGATTAAAACACTGAAATATCAAGAGGAGGTTAGCCACAGACCTACTGCTTAAGTCTGATGTGGTTATTATGGGACACAGCTTAACACCAGATAAGCATCCAGGCTTAAATTGCTCTAAATTGCTCTATGGAGAACCCAGGTATCAGGATAATCACAGTGTAGAAAGATTCAGAGCTTCTTTGCACCACATCACATTTTGTCTTTAATTTATCAAAACAAAGATAAGGAGGGTTTTTTTTTAGAAAGAAGGATGTTAAATAACAGATAAATGTCACAACTTACTAATTCAATACTGTGGAATACAAAAATCACTTTGAAGCCACAATTACCATCTTCTCTAGAGAAGGGAACATTTTGATAGAAAACAGTGGAGAAAAGAAAAGGAATGACTTGGGCTTGGGGTGTAGCTCAGTGGCAGAATCCTTGCCGATCATGCAGAAGGCCGTAGTTTCTATCTCTAGTACCAGAAAAATGGTTTAAATTGTGCATTTTACACTGACCAAGGATGAACTTTTAACCAAGTCTATAATAGTGGTTGCAAAATGTCCCATTGTTTCAGTCACTGACTAGTCATGGTTTTTGTTACCTACATAATGCATGCATGCAGGGGCATAAGGATTCCTTGCTGAAAAGTGAGCTCAGAAGTCACCAAATGGAACCAAGTGCCAGGCACAGTTCAGTTAAGGAGAAGAGGCTAAAGGCCCCACTCTGGATGTGGTGAAGAGGTTTGCCTGCATTCCTTGGCTATAAAAATGGAGTAGACATTGGACTCCAAATCACAGTATAGAAACAAGTACATTAGGCTCTGTAGTTCTTGCCACAGGAGTTGGTTTTGAAAATATAACACTTCAAGTAACTGTCATCCCTTGCTGATTTTGACCATTGGGAAAAGTAAAAGTGGATAAGGCTCCTGATTGCCTTTCAAACATTCCTAAAGGCTAATGACAAATAGATCCTAACAGTCTTTTACAGTATGGTCTTTTGTTATTCATTTGATGTTCTACATTAAGGCAACTGTCCATATTACCTAAGAAAACAGATGTTAATATCAGAAGTTCAAAAGCAATCATTAGAACCCATATCTGTCTGAGTGACTTGGAGAAAACAATACTATGTTCTTATCTGTTTCCTCATTTTAAAAATGGGAGAAATAGTATTTTAATTAGCAAAAGGAAACCCGGCCCACAGATCTTCTAAGTCAGATGTTTATAAACCTCTGAATAAAAGACAGCATTTTAGGATGTTTGATTTCATATAAAACATAGTTACTTTTAGTCTAAGTAAAATATCTGCACATTTCCTTTGAGTATGTACCCAAAAGTGCTGATTCATATGGTAGGTCTATTTTCAGTAGTTTCTTTTTTTTACTTTTTGAGGAAACTCCATACTATTTTTTTCCAAATGATGTCCCTAATTTACACTTTCACCCGATTATAAGAGTTACTGATTACTAGAGTTTGGGAGATAGAGGCAGAATATAAAAGGCTGTTAAAGTTGATTAGTGCATGCTGTGTGTTTAAACTTAAATAACATGCTGAGTCCCAGTAGTTAATATATCAATCAGAAATAAAATAGACCAGGAGGCATGTCTGCCTAGCAAGCCTGACACCCTGAGTTCAAGCCCCAGTCCTCTCAAAATAATAATAAAAATTAAAAAGCAATAAAGGCATTAGGCATGTGATGGATATTAATAGAATTGTATGACTTGAACATATACACCAAAGCAAGACTGACCATTTCTGACTACAAATACCATTGGATCTGCTTCAGAGTAGATTGAGACATTTGGTTCTAAAAATGGTGTGGCAGCAGGTACAGAATTCATTAATTTGGTACAGTTTGTTTTTCTCTTTGCATCTCATTAGTCATTTTCACACAATGGGTTATTATACTTGACATTATTATACTTAATCATAAAGCATTTAATTTTTCTTTTTTTCTTTATTGTCAAAGTGTGGTACAGAGGGGTTACAGATTTATATGAAAGGCTGTGATTTACATTTCTTGTTCTACTTGTTACCTTCTCCCTCATTTCCCCCTCTCCCTCCTCCCTCCCTCCAAGAGTTGTGCAGTTGGTTTACACCAAATAGTTTTGTAAGTGTTGCTTTGTGAATGGTTTATCTTTTTGTTTTTTGTCTCTCAATTTTGGTATTCCTTCTCCCTTCCCCAGTTATAATACCCATATAAACAGTATCCGGGGTACTCAGATGAGATACAGTGGTAGCAAGGGTAGAATCACAGGAAGGAAATACAAGAGAAACAAAACTGAACAGACCAATCAAACAAACAGACAAGGAAAAAGAGGGGGAAAAAGTACGAGTTCACATGGCATGTTGAAAATAATTACAACAGTAGTATAACTCTTTTTTCTGTAACGTGGGGTTCATTTCACTTGGCATCATCTTATGTGATCATATGGGTGTAGCTATTGGGGTATTTTTATCTTCTTCCCTGATTACCCTAATCATGTACTAACTATTCCTTATGAGGGACATCATAGGGTTTTATGTTTCTTTGGGTCTGAGTCACTTCAATTAGTATAATTTTTTCCAAGTTCTTCCATTTCCTTACAAATGGGGCAGTGTCTTTCCTTCTGATGGAGGCATAGAATTCCATTGTGTATATGTACCACATTTTCCTGATCCACTCATCTACTGAGTGCATCTCGGTTGGTTCCATGGTTTAGCAATGATGAGTTGTGCTGCGATGAACATAGTTGTGCTGGTGGATTTGGTGTGATCTTACTTGAAATCTTTTGGGTAGATGCCCAAAAGTGGGGCAGCTGGGTCATAGGGGAGCTCTATGTTTAGCCTTCTTAGGAACCTCCCCACTGCTTTCTAGAGGGGTTGAACAAGTTTGCATCCCCACCAACAATGTAGTAGGGTTCCCTTCCGGGCTCATCCTCTCCAGCATTTGTTATTATTGTATTTCCTGACAATGGACATTCTTACTGGGGTGAGGTGGAATCTCAATGTTGCTTTGATTTGCACTTCTTTTATGGCTAGTGATGTAGAGCACGTTTTCATGTGACTCTTGGCCATTCTCATTTTCTCTTCAGAGAAGTCTCAGTTTAGGCCTTTAGCCCATTTGTTGAGAGGGCTGTTGGTTCTTTGATAATTTGTTTTGGAGGAATTTAACTCTTTGAGTTCTGTGTATATTCTAGATATCAGGCCTTTGTCTGTTGTATGGGTGGTAAAGATCTTTTCCCAATCTGTGGGCTTTCTATTTATCTTGAAAGCTATGTCCTTTGCCCTGCAGAAGCTCTGCAGTTTGATACAGTCCCACTTGTCCAGCCTTTCTTTGATTTGTTGCATTTCTGGGCCTTTGTTGAGGAAGTTTCTTCCAGTGCCAAGGAGTCCTATAGTTTCTCCTATTCCTTCTTGTAGTGTTTTCAGGGTGTCTGATTTTATTTTCAGGTCTTTGATCCCTTTGGAATTGATTTTGAAGCAGGGTGATAAGTAGGGGTCTAGTTTTAGTTTGTTACAGGTGTTGACCCAGTTTTTCTAGCACCATTTGTTGAAGAGACTGTCTTTGTTCCAACCTATATTTTTAGTTTCTTTGTCAAAGATTAGGTACCCATAGGTCTGTGGGTTCATTTCTGGGTCTTAAGTTCTGTTCCATTGGTCCTCGGGTCTGTTCTTGTGCCAGTACCAAGCTGTTTTTATTACTATAGCTTTGTAGTACAATTTAAAGTTTGGTATTGACATTCCTCCTGCACTGTTCTTTCTACTTAGGATTGTTTTTGATATTTGTGGTTTTTGTTGTTCCATATGAATTTCTGAATTGCTTCTTCAATTTCATTGAACAATGATGTTGGGATATTGATGGGTATTGCATTGAATCTGTAGATAGCTTTTGGTAATGTTGCCATTTTCATGGTGGTAATCCTCCCAATCCAGGAGCATGGGAGGTTTTTCCATTTCTTAAATTCTGCCTTAATTTCCTTTTTCACATTTTTAAAATTCTCACTATAGAGTTCTTTCACTTCTTTGGTTAAGGTTATTCCTAGTTATTTTATGTGGGTTTTTTTTGAGGCTATTGCAAAAGGTGTTGCTTTTCTGATTTCAGCCTCACTCTTCAGGTTGTTGGCATATAGAAAAGCCATTGATTTTTGAGGATTTATTTTATATCCTGCTACTTTGCCAAAGTTTTCGATCAGCTCTAGTAGCTTGGGAGTAGAGCCTATGGGGTTCCTTAGGTATAGGATCATGTCATCTGCGACGAGAGAAAGTTTAACTTCATCTTTTCCTATTTAGATCCCCTTTATATTTTCTTCTTGCCTAATTGCTCCTGCTAGGAATTCTAGTACTATGTTGAAGAGGAGAGGAGAGAGCAGACATCCCTGTCTTGTTCCCGATTTTAAAGGGAATGGCTTTAGCTTTTCACCATTTAGTATTATGCTTACTGTTGGTTTGTCATAGACAGCCTTTATTATATTCAGGAATGTTCCCTGGAATCCAGTTTTTCCAGGGCTTTTATCATAAATGGGTGCTGCATTTTATTGAACACCTTTTCCGCATGTAGGGATATAACCATGTGATTCTTTACCTTGCTCCAGTTGATGTGGTTGGTGGATTACATTAATTGGCTTGCATATATTGAACCAACTTTGTATCCCTAGAATGAATCCAGCTTGATCATAGTGTATGATTTTTTTGATGACTTGTTGAAGTTAGTTGGCCAGAATTTTGTTGAGAAGCTTTGCATCGATTTTCATCAAGGAGATGGGTCTATAGTTCTCTTTCCTTGATGGATTGCTGTCTGGTTTTGGGATTAGTGTTTGTCTTGGTTTAATTCCATAAACAATTGAAATTCTGTTCTGATTTCCTCGATGATCCATTGGTGGTTCAGCAATGTAATTTTGAGTCTCCATGAGTGGTGGGGTTTTCTTTGGTGGCCTTTGGCGTTGAGCTCTAATTTTATTCCGTTGTGGTCTGAGAGAATGCAAGGAATTATTTCAGTATTTCTGAATTTGTACAGGCTTGCTCTAACATTTGATCTATTTTGGAGAATGTTCCATGTGGTACTGAGAAGAATGTATATTCTGGTGTTGCTGGATGGAATATTCTGTGAATGTCAGTTAAGTCTAGATGGTCCATGCAGCTGTTTAGTTCTGAAGTTTCTTTGTTCAGTTTTTGGTATGTTTATCTGTCCAGAGGTGACAGTGGTGTGTTAAAGTCTCTGACAATCAATGTGTTTGGGTCTATGAGTGTTTTTAGAATCAGTAGTGTTTATTTGATGAAGTTGGGAGCTCCTGTATTTGGTGTGTAGATGTTTAGGATGGTTATATCCTCCTGTAGGAGAGATCCTTTTATTAGGATGTAGTAACCTTCTTTGTCTCTTTTTACTGTTTTTAGTTTTGTCTGATACTAAAATTGCGACACCGGCCTGCTTGCGGGGACCCTTTGCTTGATAGATTTTATTCCAGCATTTCACTTTTAGAGTATGTTTGCTTTTGCTGGCAAGGTGCATCTCTTGGAGGCAGCAGAAAGATGCATCTTGTTTTTTGATACAACTTGTCAATCTATGCCATTTAATTGGAGAGTTAAGTCCATTAATATTGAGAGTTAGGATTGAGTGGTGATTGTTTGTTCCTTTCATTGTATCTATCTTTGTAGGGGCTGTGTCTTCCTTTTTGCTCTACTAATCTGGAGTTTTATTTAGGGATGCTTTCCCTGTCTGGATCATGGTCTTGCTGGCTTTCAATGTGAAGGACATCTTTCAGGATATTCTGTAATGCTGGTTTGGTGGAGATATATTGGTTCAATTTTTCCTTGCTATGGAAGACTTTTATTTGACCTTCGGCTATTAATGAGAGTTTAGCTGGATACAGAATTCTTGGTTGATAGTTATTTTTCTTGAGGATGTCATTCCAGGCTCTCCTTGCTTTTATGGTCTCCGCTGAGAAATCTGGGGTAATTCTGATTGGTTTTCCTTTATATGTGATTGTTCTCTTTTCCCTAGCAGCTTTAAGGATTCTTTCTTTGGCCTCTATTGATCCTGTTTTGATTACAATGTGTCAATAGGAAGTCCTGTTCTGGTCTGGTCTGTTTGGGGTCCTAAATGCTTCTTGTATCTGGATGGGCCTATCCTTCTTGATGTTTGGGAAGTTCTTAGCCAATATTCTTTTGAATAAGTGGCCTATTCCATTAACTTCTTTCTCTAAGTTTTCTTAAATACCTATTAGCCTTATATTGGGTTTCCTGATTGTGTCTTGAAGCTTCTGAAGTGATCTGTCTTGCTTTGTGGATTAATTTTGTATTTTTTTTGTTCTTCCTCCATAAAGTCTAGTCTGTCCTCAATTCCTGAGATTCGATCTTCCACATCATCCAGTCTGTTCCCTAAACTTTCAACATGGTTTCTTGTCTCCTTACCTTCTGATTGATCTTTCTTGATGGCTTCCATAGCTCTGCTGTAATTCTCTCTTAGGTCCTGTATAGACTTCCTTACTTCATTAATTTGGTTCTGGGTGCTGTAGAGACAGCTGAGTAGCTAGCTTTTCATAGGACTCTTTTTCTTTCTGTTGGAGTTCATATATCATTCTCTTTGAGGAGGCCATGAAGTCCTCTCGTAACTTATGATTAGATTCATCATGTTCACGAATTATTCTTTGGTTCACCTCCTCACACTACAGGATACTTGTCTGGAGAGACTCAAACTTTTCATTTATCATTTTTATCAGCATAGTTGGTAGAGAATTCTGAGGGCTCTCCTCAATTGAATGCTCTGTTTCCTGTTTGTTTTGAGTGGGTGATGAGTTTCCCTGTCTTGCCATATATTTGTGTTTCTTCTGCCCATTTGGATTTAGATTGCTAGTCGTTAGCCCCCTTTGGAACTGTTAGGACCTGAATCAAACCCTATCAATTCCTGTTGTGCTATTCTTATAGGTACACAAACATAGACAGGTCAGTTTCCTCTCTTTTTTTTGCATATAGCAGCAGATTTAGTGTCCCCACCAATTAAACTTTGGAAGTAAAAACCAACCCTGAGCCCTGTATTCAGTAGCTAGATTATATACTGTTACAATCTTATTATTATTTCTTTTTGGGTTGACACAATTGCTCTAGGAATCCCTTTGACTCACTCAGATTGACCCCGATGCCTATTCTCTTGCCTGACATTAACCTGGGCTCAATGGAATCTGGAGGTCCTGGGCAGTGGTGACTCTGTGGTTCTCTGAGGGTTGTGGGTAGGAATTGGGTGCCCTCAGCAATTGGGGGACTGTGGTCAGCCTGAGGAACCAGTGTGTTGCTCCCACTGTGTTGGCAGCAGCAGCATTCTACCTCGGAGGCAGTGGGGCGTTTGGTACCTGGCTGGGACCTCTGAGCTGCGAGGGCAGGTGGCAGGTTCCATCTGGGCCTCCTGAGCTGCCTGTGGTGGGACCCAGATGGGATCCCTGGGCTGCCGATGGTGGGCGGTGGGCTCTGGCTGATACCACTGAGCTGTCTGTGTCACCTTGGCTGGGACTCCCGAGCTGCCTGCGGAGCCCCAGGTGGGGCTCCCCAACTGCTGGCAGAGCCCAGGGTGGGACCTTGGGGCTGCTGAAGATGAGGCAGCAGGGTCTGGCTGGAACCATGGCGCTGCCTGCGGGGAAGTACCTCCCTCCTGGGCAGGGTTGGCTGTGTGTGTCGTTTGCTGGGGTTTGTGGGTAGAGGCTGGGTGCCCCCAGTCAAGGGTGTACAATGTTTGGCCTGGGAAACCAGTCTGTTGTTGCTTCGGCACAGCAGCAGTGATGGCGGCCTGGAGGCGCACCTCTTACTGTGTTTTCTGGTGTTGAGGGACAGTTCCCCACTGGAGGTTCCTCCTGTCTGGGCGGGGAGTGCTTACCCTGGGCGGAGCTGGGACTCACTACTCCAGCACCTTTGCCCTTTTCAAAGATGGCCACTTTGACCTTACTTTCCCCTGGCGAGCTTTATTTCTGGTCTTCTCTGGCTGTCTATGCCAGGGACAAAGATGGAGATTCACTATGGTGGATGGGGGAAGGGCTACTGTCCAAATGGCGCTCTGTGGGTGCAGACTGGAGCGAGACTGTCTTTTATGGAGTACTCACGGCTCCTCTGGTTCTCCGGAACTTTCCTGCCCTGCTTGCGGCCTGCGTCTGTCTGCTACTGTGTGGCCGATTTCTCTCCTCATCGCTGGTATGTGCCTGAGGTGGTGTGGATTTGGTTCCAGCGGGTAAGCGGCGAGCTGGTGGTGGTGCCTCCGCCTGAGGCTGAGATCTGGGTTCTTGGATCTGCTGTCTCGTTTTTTCTTTCCTGACTTGAATCTGTATACTGTCATACCTTAAGTGGGCTAACTTTCTAGGGTTAGAAGTTTCCCTGTAGGAGAAAAACTGGGTTCTTGGAGAGAGCTTAGATAGGCATCTGCGGCTCCTCTGCCATGTTCTTCTGTCCTCCTCGCATTTAATTTTTCTTGAAGCCACTGTACTTAACCAGATTTTGTTTCTATATGGAACTCTTGGAAATATGAAGGAATTTTTTTTTCTCATGCAAAAGTAACAACAAAGGATTCTTATTTAAATAGTATGTTCTAAACAACTGGTTAAGAAATCCCCAGGGAGTTTCTCTAGAGGTGCTCCTCTCTTGCTTTTTCTCAGGTTTGGAGGATGGAGATCCTGTTGCCAGGCAATAAATTGTAAGAGCTTTAATTTTGATAATGCCATCAAAAATATGTGTTTCATTTTACTATACCTCCTTTTTATCTCTATACTAGGTTTTTCCTCATTGTTTTGTTAATACCTTCATTCAAAATACTGTCAAATGTTCTGCAAAACTAATCTGTGCCCAATAGTCTTCATCTGGAAATGGTCAACTATTAATGAGTAGGAAATACAGCTAGAGAAGGCACTAGTGTAAAATCTATAGAAAAACAATTGCTTCTTTCGTTGGATGACTAGGTATTTGGCAAGAATTAGACAATCACAGTTTTGTTTTGTTCTTTACTTACCTGACCAGTAGGTTATTCTTCAATTACTAAATATTGGTATGAATGGATATGTATATCTATAGATATTTTATGTATATATGTGTGTATTGTATATATGTATGTATATATATGTATATACAATAGGAAACTAGGAAATAGAAATAGGAGAAAAGGAATAAAGAAACACATATACTCAGAATTCTGCTCACTGCTTAAAGGAAAGAGAAGCTGAGATTAGGTATATTTTATGACATAATAACAGATGGAAGGGAAGGGAGCTGGTGGCTCACACCTGTAATCCTCACCACTCAGGAGGCTGAGATCAGAGGATTGTAGTTCCAAGCGAGCAAGTTCAGGAAGGTCAATGAAATTCTTATGTCCAAGTAACTACCAAAAAAGCTGGAAGTCCAACAGATCAAGTGGCAGAACATTAACCTTGAACAAAAGAAGCTCAGGGACTGCACCGAGGCACTGAGTTCAAGCCCCAGGACTAGAACATGCACACAAAAAGTAACAGATGGAAGGATGAAAAGAGAGGCAAAAGACAGGCAAAAGGGGTACTAAGTACAGGCTATCCAGTTAGATAGATGCAAATGTGTTACATGAGAAGGCAAAGAGTGTTTTAGAGGGCCCTAATAAGCAGATTTTAACCAGTTAGTAATGATATTTCATAGTGATGATCAAGAGGTAATTATTTCTTTTTCTATTTATTCTTTTGCTATGTTTCTTTAAGACTGTGTCTTACTCAGTAGGCCAGACTGGCCTCAAGTGTATCATCCTCTTAACTAAGCCTTGAGGATTTTTAATTAATATCCAAAGTATTATTATGTTTTATCCAACTCAAAGTTAGTATTTAGAGTATAATTAATGACATTAATGCTTTGTACTATTCATAGCACATATGCTGAGTCTATTGTTGGAGATATAATGGGAGACTGTATATCTTTAGGGAATCATTTAATGTGTGATACTAGGGTACTTTATCATTCGTTCAATAAGAAAATAGTTACTGGACACTTATTACATGCATGTACAATTCAGACACTGTGCTATGCACTAGTGATATGGAACAGCACAAGTCTATTCCTTGCCCTTTCAAGATTTGTACACTGAAGAATCAGGAGAGAGAAATATGGAAGTACTGTTTAACAAGATGAATGCTGGAGGAGAAATCACAGTGCATCTTGAGAATCCAAAGTCTGTTCCGGAAGAAGATACTATTCCTAAGAGCACCCAGAGCCATATGCAATAGCCATTTTATCCTGAGGGACATTGAAAAGGCTTAGGAATAAAATGATACTCAAGCATGGATATGGCTAACATTGATGAAACACAGTATGTCAATAACATATATAGGTTTTTACATACATTGGCATGTAGAATAAGATGTTATGTCTCAGAAAATCTAACATGTTATGTGGTGGGGAAGATAGTAAAATTGCCTTGGGAAGTTTTCTACAAAGGGATTTTATAGGCTGTAGTAGCTCTTCAGAGCTTTAAGCAGCTGAAATCAAGAAATATCCTTTGAAATTGTTTCTTGGTTGGCAAGGTCGACTAGTTGAAAGAGCAGAGCTCACTTTCAGGTTTTCATGACAGCCAATGAATGGCAAGACTTGGAGTAGTTATTCCGCATTGACAGTCATCAGAAGCACATTGAACTAAAACTAGCAAATATTCTGTCCGATGCCAGTACTAACTTACTGCTGGTAGGAAAAGATAAAAAGAGTATGGAGCACAACTGTCTTCTTTATCTTCTACTTCTGAAACAAATGACAGACTGATTGAACCTAGAAAAAGGGCCCAGTGTACAGGGAAACAGGGAAAGCAGAAAGATCCTAATTTGAGAACACTATGCAATATCTTACTTAACAAGGGAAATGCTCCACACAGAAAGGAACTGTCAGCCTCAGAGACACAACTTCCTCAACTAGACACATACCAATGAATGAAATACTTTTGTATGTAATGACTCCTGCTGAAAATTTTCAGAGTTCACCTCTGTGTAATTTTAGGTAAAATGACCTTTATATAATGCTTTCTATGAGTGAAATCTTGTTCTGCATGAATTATAGAAAATCAGTTTTAGCAAACTGAAGCTAAGTAGTTGTTCTGTATTTGTTGGTTGGCTATAGGACGCATAGCATACTACTAGTTTCTTGGAAAGCAATGAAAAATTTTAAGTTGAATCATTACATTTAGTCTTAATCCTAGGGTTTCACTTGGCATGAATAAACACACATTTGGACTTAGATATTGAGTATCTCTGTGACGTTAACTATCAATCATTCTATGTTTTTCAATGACCCCACTAGAACCATAAACACAAGACTGGTAACCACAAGACTTCACACCAGCATAAACAGTTAAGGACGGTCATCTCTTTTATCCCTAAAGAGCCAATATTAGGTTTTGTTTCAAGCTATGAGACTATGGATAAACTATTTGAAAATGTAGAAAAATTTGAAGTAATGCTTACTGAAATGAACTCCAAGAAGTGGAAACAAGAGGTTTATATATATATATATATATATATATATATATATTTTTTTTTTTTTTGGCCAGTCCTGGGCCTTGGACTCAGGGCCTGAGCACTGTCCCTGGCTTCTTCCCGCTCAAGGCTAGCACTCTGCCACTTGAGCCACAGCGCCGCTTCTGGCCGTTTTCTGTATATGTGGTGTTGGGGAATCGAACCTAGGGCCTCGTGTATCCGAGGCAGGCACTCTTGCCACTAGGCTATATCCCCAGCCCAACAAGAGGTTTTTTATTTAAATTTTACTTTTTGCCATTGTTTTTTGTTTGTTTCTCCCCTTTGCCATTTTTTATTTTTGTACCCTTTGCCTTGTATGTAAATTTATCAGATTTGGGGAGGGGGAAGGGAAGCACAGAAACTGTGGTGCAAAGGGCAAACTAATGCAACAGTGATACTCACTGGACGCTATGTTGGAAATGAACTTTACAACTTGTGGGGAGGTGAGTAGGGGGAAAGTGGGAAAAATGAAGGAGGAATCAATACCGTTCAAAAAGAAATGTACTCATTACCTTATGTATGTAACTGTAACCTCTCTACACATCATCTTTACAATAAAAATATAAAAAATATTGAACAGTTTGACTCAATAATATCACATGTCAACTTTCTACTTCAATGTCGAGGCAGGCACTGTACCAAGGAAATCAAATCTTGTTCAGAAAAGTGGACTCCTGAAATGGAGACTCATTCTAGTAGCTCACAACATTTTTGGTATCTAGCTGATGGAAAACACACAACCAAAAACATTCAGACGCTGATAAAATCCCAAGACAACTATCACAAAAATAAATCTGAAATATTTCATTAATTTAGTCTGTAATGATTCTTCTCTCCCCAGGTACTAATATAGGGCAACAGAATATTCTAATGATTGTTTTACAGCATTGATTTCCTTGTAATTTCTAAAACAACTATATGCAAAATTATTATAAGTGGGATTCCTTTCTATTTTCTTCCCAATTTTCCCCTCCCCACCTGTTCACATCTTTCCCCAGCCCTCCACATCTGTTTTTGCATCTGCATCTGAATTCCCATCCCTATGCATCCCATCCCTCAGAAAAGGACATGAGGCTGAAATAAGCTCCCACTTGCAATTTGCTTACTGAAGCAATCACGACTACTGAAGTTGAGCAGTTAGATTTCATCAGGACTACAATATTTGTAGGAATTTATTTTTGTGGTTTTTTCTTCTGTGATAAAAGGAAAAAAATACAGTTTCCTCACTCAAGTAATTTCCAAGTAATTTTCTGAATGAACAAAAAATATCGGCCTGTCAAAACAGACGTTTCCTATAAAGTATGAACATTTATAACCCACCAAAATAGAATCAAGAACATATAAAATACCTATAGAGATTCATAATGAGCAATGAATTTGAAGCAGTAATAACAATCCCACCCACCCCCCAAAAAAACCCAACAAACAAATCCAGGACTGGGTAGATCCACTGTTGAATTCTACTAGACTTTTAAAGGTAGACTAACACTAATGCTTCTCAATTATTCAAACAGAAAGAGAAGGAATAATTCCCAGCTTATTTTAGAAAGCCACTGTTACCCTGACACCAAAACCAGATAAAAAAAAATGAAAAAAATAATACACCAATTTCTTTGATTAGCATAAACACATTTATTCTAAATAAAATACTTGACAATATGTAAATACAATCAAGGTCAAATTGCATAATTAAGTAAATGCAGAAAAGCTCTTTGATAAAAATCATCATCCCTTTTTGATAAGAGCTCTAAAGAAACGAGGAATAAGAGCTGGGAATACAGCCTAGTGGCAAGAGTGCTTGCCTTGTATACATGAAGCCCTGGGTTCGATTCCCCAGCACCACATATATAGAAAACGGCCAGAAGTGGCGCTGTGGCTCAAGTGGCAGAGTGCTAGCCTTGAGCAAAAAGAAGCCAGGGACAGTGCTCAGGCCCCTGAGTCCCAGGCCTAGCACTGGCAAAAAACAAAACAAACAAAAAAAAAAAACGAGGAATAAAAGACATATACCTCAACATAATAAAGGCTACATATCACAAATGTGTAATAATTTTGTATTAAATGAGAAAATAAAAACTGAAAGCATTTTCTCTAAAGTCAGAGATAAGGAGACAAAGGTAAGCTTCTCTCTGTGTTCATATAGTGTTTGGATTCTCATCCTGACAATGGGGTATAGAAAGAAATAAAAGGCAAACAAATAGGAAAGAAGAAGTCAAATTGTCCATATTTGCATATGATATGATCCTATACTTTAAAGACCTATAACGACTACATCAATCTGATAAATAGTTCCAACAAAGTATCAGAATGTAAACTGTACATATAAGGGTGTGTAGCTTTTAAAAATACCAATTATGAAATCTGCCAAGAAAGAAATAATGGAAACAATCCCATTCACAATATCCTCAAAAGTACTTAGGAATGGACCTATCCAAGGAATTAAAAGATCTCTAAAATAAAAATCAGAAGACCCTGAACAAACAGACACCAAAAGATGAAAAGACCTCCCTTGTTCATGGATTGGAAGAACTGATAAGAAAACAGATCTAATACCAAAAGCATTGTACACATTCAATAGAATCGTCATCAAATTCCTAATGACATTCTTCACAGAAGGAGAAAAGACAATCATAAACTTGGATAAAAGCTCAAATGACATTAAGCAGGCAAGCAGTCCTGAGCAAAACAGCAATGCTGGAGGTATCACAATACCTGATTTTCAATTATAATAAAGAGTTCAAATACCACCAACAGCATGATACCGACACGGAGAGATGTATAGATCAATGGAATATAATAGAGGACCCATAAATAAATCCAGACAAATATAGTGATGTAATACTTGACAAAGTTGCTGAGACCAGATGCTGAATAAAAGACAGCCTCCTTAACAAAGGATTTCTGAGAAAAGTAGTAGCCACATGTAGAAGGCTGAAATTAAAACCCTGTTTCTCACACTGTATAAAAGTCAATCCATAAGTGATCAATCAAGGACCTTAATTTAAGAACTAAAACTGTGAAAGCACTAGAAGAAAACATAGGGGAAACACTTCAATGTATCAAAATAGGCAAGGCCTTTCTGAAGGATTCCAGGAATTCAGAAACTAATGATAAGAATTCACACATGAGATTTTATCAAATTAAAATGCTGCTGCACTGAAAAGGAAACAAATACCAAGGTGAAGACACAGCCGACAGAGTGGAAGAAAATCATTGCCAGTGTCAGAATAAATATGCAGAACATAGAAAGAACCACAAGTTAAATAACAAAGGAACAAAGTGTGGCTTCATGGTAGGTCACCTGCCTGGAAAGTGTGAGGTCCTAAGCTCAAATCTCAGTGCTGACAAAAACAAAAAAGAAACATATAATTCAATCAATACGTGGGCGTATCAGTTAAACAGATGATTCTCTAAAGGAGTACAAATGTTCAATAATTATAGGAAATGATGTTCAGTACCTTTAGCCATCAGGAAAACAAAAATTGAAAGTACACTAAGGTTTTCTATTATTCCAGTCAGAATGAGTGTCATCTAGAAATCAGCAATGAGCTTTGGGAAAATGCACAGGTAAGGTGTGGAGAGCTGTGTGAGAAGAATCCTTAGATGCTGTTGCTATGAATGCAAGTAGTCCACCCACCATGTTAATCAGAATGGAGGTTCCTCTCTCTCTCTCTCTCTCTCTCTCTGTATATACATTATATATATATATATTATATATATATATATATATATATATATATATAGTGTGTGTGTGTGTGTATGTGTGTGTGTGAGTGTGTATAATCTAGTACCACTCCTCGGAATAAATACCAGGGAATCAAAGTCAGCATATAATAGACACCCATATTTGTTGCAGTATTACTTATGATTGCCAAATAATAAGATCAGCCAGAGCCCAGCAATGGATAAATGGGTAAAGTAAAATCTAAAATATACACAGAATGAAGTTTTATCCAGCCATAAAGAATGAAACTATGTCATTTATTGGAAAAAGGATGGAAATCAGCACATGATGTGAAATAAGCAAGACTGACAAATATTACATGTTTTGTGTCATATGAGGAATCTACTTCTTTTAAAGAAATAAGTCTCATATAGTGGACTGTGTCTGAAATCTCAAGTACTCAAGACAGGGAAGTCAGGAGGATCACATTTCAAGGACGCTCATCTCAACCCACAAGCTAGACACAGTGGTATATACCTTTCATCCCAGCTATGTGGAGGACAATAGGTAAAAGGATCATGCTCTTTGAGGCCAAACCTAAGTCAAAAGTGAGAATCTATTGGGAAATAACCCCAAAATATAAAGAGGCTGATGTATGGAGCAAGTGATTAGAGCACTTGTCTAAGGCCCTTAGCTCAATATGTCCAAATAAAACACAATAAGAAAGTAGAATGGAGACCATTAGGGAAGATTAACATATTGCCAGGGCATGTGGGAGCAAGAGAGGCTAATGTGTTTAAAATATTCATGTATGAAAATATCATAATATCTACACACATTTATATGCGATAGACACTAATAAAATATATGGAAGAATAGTTAAAAAGACAATAGATATATTCACTAAAAAAAAGTGGCAAGCACATACAACCAGTAATTACTAAGAGAAATTGCCTTCTCTCCAACAGTTATAGACTAGGATGCATAACATATGCAAGAAATGAATCCTTTGAACCTTATTTCCATTTGTATGGATACTTAAACAAAAGCAAGTAGCTAATTCAATTATTCCAGTGGTGCTTTTTAAATTAATCTTTTTTTATTTACTTAGGCTAGGTAGGTAACTCTAAAGTTACAATTATGGCAAATTTGAACTTGATTTATGAGTACAGAATAATCACTCTAAACAATACTACAGGAAATATTGTTTTCAATTTTTCCCATGGAAACTGAGCATTCAATTTTTTTTGCAGTAGTTTCTATCAAGTGTAGTTAGTCCTTTAGAGTGAGGAGTTCTAGAATAGAACCTTTGGATCTGTCAGTGCTTTATCCAGTAGCATTAATGATATCTGAAAAATGCTTTTGTAATTATTCAACAGGAAGAATGATACTGATCTTTCTCATTTACAAGTAAAAGGATGATGAATATTATTTCTACAGGGCTACATAATCACAGCTTGATTTATTTTTCAAGATTGTATTTAAAGAAGTTATTTTTCAAAGTGTGAGTAAACCTTCATCTCTTGCATGTTCTGACAAATACTTTAAGTGCAAGGAAATTCGCCCACATTACACCTCAATGATATACGTCAAAATATAGGATCTTAACTCAAGCTGATGAAAGAAATACTGGCTGGTATTTTCGATCAACCTTATATAATCTCGAAAGGCAGTCTTCTTATTGTTCATCTATCTAAAACATGAAGGACAGGAGTAATGTCTTGAACAACTGAAGGATAGATATTCACCATCACACTAATACTTTCTAAAGCAATGAGCCAAAAATATTTCTTAGCAAGAATTTTAAAATGAGTATGAAATGGCCAATATAAACTTGACAATTCTTTACTTTGTAAGTCATCTATTTTATTAACTTGATGCATGTTTGGACTATTTTTGATTCAATAAAGGTGTCATAGAAGTTTTAAACCCAAAGCTTGCGAGAAGAAAGGAAATTCAAGTGGATTTGAAACTTAATTTGTAAAGCAAAGCTACTCCTTCAGAAATTACAGGTAATACATACTCAGTTTAGTATTCACCTAAGGAAAGTATAAGTGGAAGAATCATTTCTTCCCCAAACACCATGTTAAATCATTGAAGGTTCCAAAAGAAAACTATTTTTTTCTTTTGTGTCAGAACTGGAACTTGAACTCAGGGCACTGGATGTGTTTGCTTAAGGCTGGCGCTTTACTACTTGAAGCACACCTCTACTTCCAGTCTTTTGTTGATTAACTAGAGATAAGATTCATATATACTTTTCCTACCTGGGCTGCTTTGAACCACAATTAGCCTCCTGAATAGCTAGGAATTGGTGCCTGACACCAATAAAAATTTGAGAAATAAAATATTTGAGGAAGTCTGTTCCTTTTTTAAAATTTAATTTTATCATCAAGGTGATGTACAGAGGGGTTACAGTTAGATATGTAAGATAGTAAGTACATTTCTGGCCAAACTTGTTACCTCCTCCCTCATTTTTCTCCTAGCTTTCCTCCTCCCCAGTACACCCCACAAGTTGTCCATTGTCTAACCATTTTGATGTTCCCCTTCCCTTCCCTAATTCAGATAAACGTACATACAATACATACCCATGGGACAAAAATCAAATACAATGACAACAGGGGCTAAACCATGGGGAAGAAAAATGCTAGAAAAAAAAAGAAATAATTTCACATAGTATATTAAAAATAACAACAATGAAAAACCACATCTTGGGGTTCATTGCGCTTAGCATCATCTTATATGATCATATGTACCTAGTCATTGAGCTACTGTGATCCTCTGCTAGGACTATCCTAGATAGTCTGTTCCTTTAGATATCACACACTGGCTTGTCTTTCTAGATATCTAATACCACTACTATTCACTCACGCGAGGACTTCAAGCTAGCTGATAAATAATGAGCGATAAAATTCCATTGATTACTTGCTGAACACATATCCATGTAATGCTCCTTTACCCCACTCACTCTTATAGCTGCCATAGCCTTCTCTCTCCTTTTGCTGCTGCACACCAAATACATTAAGGGCTTGGAAAAATGTACTGGAGTAGTATAACCCTCAGATCCCAACATTTCAGGACCTGCTCTTCTACAATTGGTATTTGTAGATACAGAGTAAAGGTTCACTTCCTGTCTCGCACATGAATCTAAACTGTAATACTATTTGTTAACAGAGAGACCTACAATGAAGGAATAATCTCATTTCCTAAGCTCTGACAACAAATCCACTTTGTCATTCCAACAGAGATGCCCACTATCCCCATAGAACTCCAATAGGCATTGTACTACTACTTGGAGATTTTCAATGTTTCTTCTGTTTCCTCTCAACAGTGTTAGATAGTAATTTAGTCACTCTTCCACTGATTATGTTGGGAAAATAGAAAGGCAAGGGAACGTGTTACATTAGGCGAGAAATAAAGGTTATGGAAATGGCTGAAGATCAGTTTTTCTCAGCTCCTTTTCACAGGTTGCTTGACATTTTCATGTGTTTCATTACATAGGAATAGTTTTGCTTTAGTTGATTTGACAATTGGAATATAATGGGAGGCAGTCAAATTGTGAAAATGGTCATGGCAAAATGTCATGAAGACTTTATTTAAATGAGATGAAAATTTCATCAGTGGGTAGGGTCTCACTGAGCTCTATCATCCTTTTCATGAGAAAACAGTATACTCCTGTATGTAATTAAAAAAATCGAAAATGTGTATTGTCCAATCTATTCTTTTCTTTGGAGAAGGAAGGATAAAACTGAAAATAAACAATGTATCAATATACAAAACAAGGACAGAATTTGCATTCACATAAAGCCTCATTCATTCCTTTGTGAGAAAAAAAGCCTCTCCACATTAGTAAAGTTGAAATTCATAAAGCTCTAATGATGTTCTTTTGAATTTTATAGGCCTGGCATTGAATGAGTCATTTCCTGAGCACTGACAAAATCAGATCCATTGTTCTTTTAATTTCATTATTTTTCCTATAAAATAGTTCCTTTTCAGACAAGAGTACAGTGGTAAGTAATGACAACTACAATAAAAATGAAAATGTTCCCATTTAACAATGACTGATTAAACCACCTTAGGGGCAGTCAATATGGCTCTATATTCTCACTTTGTGTGCTGAGAGATGACTTTGAACTATGCTTCACAGACATTATTTTCATATACAGTGTTCACCATGAGAAAATTAGCTCACTAAACAAGGCTTTTTATAAAGCACCTGAAAATAAACACAGCAATCAGCGAGACATGCTGAATCCAGGTCCAAAAAAAATTCCATTTTTAGATGGAATGAAACATGTATCCATTGCAAAAGAACAAAATGTAATTCAGGTAAAACGGCACATCTGACTCGGAAAAGAGCATCTAATTTCTGTTCAAAAGATGCTTCTAAACACTAAAAGCAGTAAGAGTCTCCAGTTTTCCATTTGCTAATTGTTTCTAATCTGTTCTGCAATAAAGAAAACACAGTTTGCTAATGGATAATCATTAAGGAGGAGCTCATGGCTTTCAGCTAGTTCCTAGTCTCTGCAGGTCCAAAGAAACATCAGCTGTGGTTTGGAGGCTTTAATGCCTACTGGGTAGCTGTCGGGTGCTGTCACCAGCCCATGACAATATTCTTATTGTGATGTCCCTGTGCTCTAGAAGGCTCCTGGCTTTCATAATTTCTTCACAATGACTGGTCCAAAGCCTTATTCAGGGTTTCCAACCTACATGTGCTTTGTGACGAATTCTAGCTCAGATAAGACTAATTCCTCCTCCATCCCCAAAGGTAAGATTCTGGACTAATGGAGAGGGAAAACATCAGCATAAGTTGTTCAAGAGTACAGAATAAATCATATCAATTGTTTCTGTTGGAGTTTTGTAACCGGGCACGCATTTATCTTCCTAATTATATTCTCCTTAGGTAAATATTAAGGTAATTGTATATTTTCTGAACCTCCTCAGACACGAAGTAATATTAACAAAATTTCTACAGATACAAATCAGTTTTCCATGTGCTAATTGCTTCAAATCAATCTTGAGAAAAATTGCTCAACAAAATCTAGAAAGCAGTTAACATCATCTTGATTATTTATACACATATAATTGAAGGCTCACTAATGAGTTTTAAGGGACAAAAATCTACATACCAGCTGATGCCCATGATGAATAAGTACACATTAAATTCTCCCTCCAAATCACAATGACCAATTCTAAATTTAAACTTCCAAATATATATTACAATAATGAGAATGACAATGCTTAAGTTGTACCTTCATTCCAATAACCAGTGTCAACTATGTCATCCCCGACTGCTCTTTCCTCCAGTCCCTAATATGGAGGCATGTAACAAAAGGATGTGGTTGTGGACAATATTACTAGTAGGCATTTAAGTAGGCAGAAATATTTATCTTTCATTAAAAAGCAAACTGAGCTGGGCATCTTTGGTGGCTCATGCCTATAATCCTAGCTATTCAGAAAGCTGAGATCTGAGGATGGCAATTTGCAGCCAGCCTGTGCAGGAAAAGTCCATGAGACTTATCTCCAGTAGGAAACTGTGCCCTTCTTTTTTTGTCTGTTTTTCTTTTTCATATTCCCTTCCCATGGTTTTTCCCCTGATATCACTGTAACTGATTTTAGTACCCTAGATGTATATACATGTATTGGAACTGGGGAAGGGAAAAGGAATACCAAAATAGAGAGACAAAGGATAAAAAGACAAACCAATGCAACAGCAATACTTACAAAACTATATGGTATAAACCAACTGTACAACTCATGGAGGGGGAGGGGAATGGGAAGGGGAAAGTGGGGAAAAATGAGGGAGGAGGTAACAAGTTGGATAAGAAATGTACTCACTGCCTTACATATGAAAATGTATCCCCTCTGTACTTCACTTTAACAAGAAAAAAATATTGAAAAAATTACTCAGAAAAAGCCAGAAGTGGTGCTGTGGCTCAAGTGGTAGATCACTACTAGCCTTAAGCAGAAAAGCTCAGTCAGGCTCTAAGGTCAAGCACTGGAATTGTGCAGACATTTGGGGACACACACACATAGACATACAGAGCAAACTGGTTGTCAACCTCAAATCCAAATCTACTTTTTAAATATATAGGGCTGGAATGTGCTATAGCTGGCGCTCTGGTGTGTTTTCAATGCTTTGTACTTTCCTCAACACCATCACAGCTGAAACATGACTTACTTCAGAGACACAACCGGGGAGCCCTATAGAGAGACAACAGCACCTTGTTCTGTGATTGGCCTTGTATCTTTGGTATCTTTCATTATCTGATCATCTACAAGTCTCATTTAGATCTTATTTAGAACACCCTAAGGCTGCTTTTACAAAGAGGCAGCTGCTGTTAGAGCATCTTAAATGGCTCTATACATGAATAAGTAAAGACTATGGCTGTTCCAGTGGCCTATTTTGGTTCAATGGTACAGTCTCCCAGCTGGCGAATTCCCCAGGAAGTAACCACTACAAGAACAATCTGTGATTGATTCAGTGAAGTCTGAAAATCACTATGGCACGAAGTTTCCTGTCTAGATAGGAGGAAAGTTTAGGTAGCCCAAGACCTTGAAGACAATATGAAAGACTACCTGACATTTTTTTCTTTTTGGTCCTGGCTTTGTAAAAGCCCAAGTCTTCCAAATTATTAGTCACACTTGAAATGCTATACGTGATGCTTGTCTAAGCCCCTAAAAACATATCATTTTCTTTGTTTCAATGAAATTATCTCATTTAAGCAGTTTAAAGAGAAAACATTCAAAGAAGCATGGAATAAAATTCATCTGAAAAAAGGAAAGCATGAAAGAAAAGAGACTCATTAGCTTCTCTTTTATCAAACATTAGTCCAGTCAAGCAGCCAGAAAGTGAAATTAATAAAAAATAACTTTAAGCAGTGGATTTCTCCACAGATGGCTATTTATTGAACACATGCAGTTAGAAAATATTAGAGGGGTTTCCCACACAGGAAAAAAATAGTATTTTACCTCCTTTTAAAACAAGTAGTGGCAGAAGGACTAAGAAGTGGGGAAAGAAAGAAGTGAAAAATCAGGATCTTCCTCTATTAATAGCAAATAATGTTCCTGCTCAAATAGTTCAAGCAACATATACCACCTAGTTTAGCTGTGAGAAGTGCAAGCAGACAAATATTTAAGAAATAAATTCCCTTCTCAATCTTTTCTACTTTCTTCAACACTATTTAAATCTTTTATTTCTGTTTATTTTAAAAATTCTGTGCACTGACCATACTAACTCAAGGGCATGTTGGGCCCCATGAGCTCCCTAAAATTGAAAAAAAAAAACAGATACATGATGTCGGCTTGTAGAATAGGGGTTGTTATGGCCCTGCAGTTTTCTTAGTACCTTAGAGAATACCTTAGTCCTGGAGAGGAGTACATTCTTATAGTTTTCAGAGATCACCCCAAGGCAAGATCTTAGTCTCACTTAAGCCAAAATCCATCACTCATAACTAATTGGAAGGGACAAAGCCAGGCTGTCTTTTTTGTTTGGGGGGGGGGGAGGGAAGTTCTGTAAGGCCTTGGAACCTGTATCCATTTTCCTGCAATGATTATGTTGATTGTACTACTACCTGTAGTTCAGCCCAAGCCAAGGCTCTTATGCTTTCAAGTTATTCTGGGTCGGACTAGGTATAATTAAGTTACTTGTATACATGCACACTCTTCATCAACCTTTGTACTTAACAGTAATTATTCTGGATTGGCTGGAGGGTATAGTGGGTAAGCTGATACCTAAACTTTTTAAGCTGATATAGAAGAAATATTTTGGAAGACTAAACACTCAGGATCTGCGCATGTATTACACACGTTTCTGGCTTTTGGAAAGTCTTTATAGTTGCCACTTCCCAGAGTATTACAGTTGATTATGTTTCAGTGTTCCATAACCTGACTTTTTTTTGAGAAGGTAGGTTATATCTGCAATGGAAGTTAATTCTTGAAAGAAAAACAGAAAGCCTTACTCTCCCTCTTGCAAATCGTGTGCCTGATCACTTTTTAAATAGGAACCAGGATAAAATAGGGCAGCAAAGTGTTATTTTAAAACAAAACAACAAAAAAGAATGGCAATCTGCTGTGAAGAGAAAAACAAGATAGCACTAATCCCATTAGCTAAATTGGGGCTGATATGGGAAAAGAAGACATGTAATCACCTGTTCCCTAGGTAATAAGGTAAGAGGTACCCCATTCTCAGTTTCTGGTTATATAAGCATGCACATATTCCTCTCTTTTAAGTGTTTTGATATGGATTATTTCTCCTGTGTTACTGTCATAAAGACAACATTTCTTCATCTGAGTGTCTTTATTATGAAATCAAAATATCCTCTCAATGACAATAGTCTACATTCTCTAAACTGCTCAACAAAAAAAATGGATTTCCTTCTTCCCATGAAAAGAGTGAGCTGCTAGATTACTTCATAACCATCACAAATAATGATCTAGGATTTTTGTAGTTATAATGCATAGCACATTTGCATTCCTGAAAGGAAAAATATAATTTCCTTTCTAGAATCAACCCATACATAGTTGTCTCCAAATGAGGAAATTGATGAGACAGCAACAGTCTCCAATAGTACTGGCTGGAAGAAATGTGTAATAATAGAGTATTGGAATATAGGGTTATTAGAAAGAAGCAATGAAATAAAATGCAAGTATCAGGACATGGAAAAATGTATGATAGAGCTGGAATCAGAAAAGTCATTTCAAGTTCTAAATCCCAACTTTCTCTTTTATTTATTAACTGTGTAACCTGTGAAAAATCATGTCACATTTCAGAACATCAGTTTACCGATGTATAAAGACTGAATAATAATACTTCCTTGCCAATTTCAGAAGACTATTGGCTGGAATGAAGTATGTAAATGAAAGTGGAAATACAATGAATCTTATAAAGGGTTAGACATAACTTAATTACTATGTATTAGCAGTCAGAAACATACCTTATAAGCAAAACATCATTATTACCCATTTCCTAACAATTTTTTAAGGGTTAGAGTAATTGATCTAGACATACAGGTCAGACACATTTAGACATCAACTGGTTCCTATTTACTAGCCAAAACAAAAAAGGAATGAAACAGAAAACAGTATAGTTTCCTATTATTCAGGCATTAAAATAATGACTTAGTAGAATATTTTAAACACATAAAGTAGTACGATGTGAAGAAAGCAGTTTTCAAATATATTATGCATCAAGTAAGTCTGAATGCTCAAATATGTATAAATCGTGTATATTTACACATGTATATGACATATATGAATAACACACACACATACATATACACACATTGCACGAGAGAGAGAAAGAAGAGAAACTCCATTTGACATTTGTAATTCTTGTTGAATCTAAAACTGTAGGAAAGTTACAAGGACATTTCAATAATCAACTAAAGAAACTTATCAAAGTTGAGTTCTCCTTTTTAGTAGATCACTTGTATTTTCATGAAGCATTGTATTGGTGGGAGTGGTTCCAGGCGAAGTGGCTTGGAAAGCAGGTTCGCGTCAGCCTTTGCCATGCGGTGGTAGCCTGTGCCCTCTGTATGGGAAACCCTGCCCTGCTCTCCCTTCAGTAAGCATACAGATAGAGTGCAGACCAGGGTCTCCCAACAGCAGCTGGTTCAACAATCCACTCCAGATTTTCTCTCTTCCGTCGTGATTTTATGTGCAAAATGGATGAATTCTTGAGTAACCTTTTCTTTTCCAATTGTCCTGTTTCAGTGAAAAACACTGATTGAGCAGGGTAGACTATATGGCCTTGCTTAATCACTGTCTCTGTAAGTAACTGTACTTTGGGGACTTCACATGTGTCTTAACAATTAACTCCTTGCAAGAAAATATGACAACATAATAGCTATTTTTTCCAGAATCTTTTAAGAATTGTAGATTGGTACATATTGGCCTAAAGTCAGCTAGTCATTATATGGACCACAACAGCATATAGTAATTCTTAAACAATTTACTAACTTTATGTGCTAAATACCCTAAAAATGTTGTGCATGCTTCATCTCTCAGAATCCTTTAGAGACATCATTACCTCTGTTTTATAGATGAGAAAATTAGAAGGCAGGGGAATGAATTCCTTGCCATAAACCTTGCAGGTATTTCAGCTCAGATACTAAAACAAAATCTGGCACAGCACTTCTTCTGAACTATTTCAACCAATTTAAAACTAAACAGTATGCATCACTGATTAAGGATGTTGCAGTCGGCTTATCCCCAGGATATCAAAAGTTTGTCATGACAAGGCATATGAGATTATTATTTTCTATTGCAGAGTTAGAAACAATGGCTCCATTGACTTTGAATGGCTATTTTGAGTTTGAAGAGCCTTTAGGGATAGGGCAATGTGCAGTAGCCACTAAGATATTTTGGTCTGGCTCTCAGCAGAGACTTTGAATACAGATGACTGAAGCCACAGGAATAGATTTGATCATCTAAACTGTACACACAGATTAGAATGCAATTACTGAGTTTGGCAACTTGTTGTAGACACATTGAAGATTAAAGAAGAATGGAGGAAGAGAGAAGAGGATGGTGTTGAGGAACAGAGAAAAGACAGTGTTGTAAAATCCAAGAGAAGAGGTGGTGTCACTGAAACGTATGTACATAGTATAATGCCACAGAAAGGAGAAATGAACAATGGATTTTATTTGGCAGTCACGGATGACTTTACAAGAGGAATTTAAGGACAATGATGTGATGGGAAATAAAAAAATGAGGAAGGATGAAAATAAGAAGCAAAAGGAAGGTGGGCTTTTCTATCAAGGGGAAGTGATACATAGAGAGGGAAACAATTTCAGGAAGGTATGATTTTTTAGAATGAGGAATCTAGAAATAATCTGTGTGCCAATGGGAAAATAAAAAATAATCTCAGGAGATAAAGCATAGGGAAAAAAATGACAGGGATGTATCTAGGCCATATGGCTTTAGTAAAGGAGAGAATCAATGGAAAGGTAGAGGGATTAGCCCTGAAACAGAATCTGAGCCCATAAAGCATGAGAAAAGTCTCCCAGCTAAGATTTGAAAAGCTAGGAAGGGAATGTACTCCTGTTAGCATGGGCTGGCTCTATGGGCAACAAAGCAAGGAAATGTTATAAGGGCAGAGCTTGTTGCAAACAACTGCTTCTAACCTAACCTGATGCTAAACCTATACTGCTTTGAACAAAGAATGCTCTGTTCCTGTGTACTTTGTTTGTCCTCTTCTAAATGCTGAGAACAAATTGAGATACATTTTGCATGAAAATGACATACAAACTACATTTAAATTGACAAGAATGTATTGAAAACAGGTCACTTTAATAATGTAGACTGCCATTGTCTCCACTACTGTCATTCCTAGCTCTAAATTCCAACTCTGCTTTCTCCCTAAAATACTTAATTTTCCTGTATGCATAACAAATAACAGCATGATTTACATTTCAGCACTTTTTCAAAGAGGCTTCCAGGTGCTAGATATAGCAGGAGATCCTGTGGGTTTTTTTTTTTTCTTTAGATCTAAATAGTCTGAATCTCAGTATTGCTCATGGGAACTGTTTGAAAGGCTGAAGTGTCAGAATCAGAAAGGAAAGAAATGTGTGGGTGGGAAATTCTACATGCAAACTTGTCATATTCTTCTTTCATTTTCAGACCTGAATATGCATGGATGCAAGAATTGTAGCTTATTCCAAGTTTTTATTGTCAGCATCAAATATAACAAAAAATGTCAAGAAGATCAGATTGGTATAGATAGGTGAAAATATTCACCAAACTATTTTGAGCTTAAATAGCTCCATCTGCTAATGAGCCCTTTCATTCCTTCCAAGTATGCTTCTTCCTCCAGGACTTTGAAGTGAACTTTGCAATTTGCAATAATTTAAAAACCGAACAGAGGAAATACTTTTACTGATTCCTTTATACATAGGAGTCCAAATGATATCAGTGAAGAAGAAACTTTAAATGGCTTGCACATCAAATGATAAAGATAGATGCATACAGAACTGTTTCACAATAACAACAAAGGCAACAGTTGGTCAACAGAAGACCAGTAAGCAAATTAAAAATTACTAAATATACATACACCAAAACAGTGTTCATGTTTTCTAAATGACACTACAGATGTGTATTCGTTTATATTAAAATATGTGTACAAGGTACAGTATAAGTTTTAGAAGAACATGTATATCCATCTCCACCACTTCTGGGGCGTATATTTCAAGATGCTCTTTGGCTTCCTAGTAGTGCAGAAAGTACTAAATTCTAGATTTTATTCTTGATGCCCTCATCCCACAACACAAAAGAAAAAAGACTGGTAAAAAAGTACTGAATTCTACTATATTGCTATAATTTTTCTTACAGTTACAGACCTATGTTAAATTTTAATTTATAGAGTAAGCCCAGTAAAAAATTAAGAAAATAGCATCATAATACAATAGAAATTATAATCACATACTAGAAAAAGTTATTTTAAATATATGAATTATTTATTTCTGGAAACTACTGGCATACAATTGACTGAGAGTAACATAATTAAAAAGTCAGATGAGTGAAAACTACTATGTAGAATCATATTAGTGTCTAACAAAGCACATATCTTTGTGTGTGTGTATATATATGTGTATATCTATATATTTTAGTATCTATGTGTATATATATACACCTATATATATATACACATAGAGATACTAAAATCTTTAAGTAGTGACTTTGAAGTGATGTTATAAAATAAAAGGAAAAAAAATAGGTGCCAACCCACCTGCAAGTGGCTATCATGGTGCACACCTGTAATCCCAGCACTATGGAGGATAAGATAGGAAGATCATGACATCAAGTCTAGCCTTATCTACATAGTATAATGACGTATCAAAAGCAAGACAAGAAATGTACACATTACCTACCATAGGTAACTAAAACTCCTCTGTACATCACCTTGACAATAAAGTTAATTTTTTTAAAGCAAAACAAAAAAATTTAAAAAAATATAAAAAGTACCTTGAGGAAACTTTGCTGGGCTCCTCCAATATCCCAAATTCATTTGGAAACATATGAGGCATTTATTGTAAATTAAGTCATTAAATCAGGTTATCTGAGGACTCATACTGAAAGAGTTGACATACTTTGGATTACTGTAGAAATAGATATAATTAAATCCCTTTAAATTACTTTATAAGACTAACTCACTTCATAATTCTTTTTAGTCAAAAGTGGGCTGTGGAATGTATGTGTGTGTGTGTGTGTGTATGTGAGCTGAATAACAAACAACACAATTCTTCAGCTGTGGTACACACACATACACATCACCACTAACAACATCATAAAAGTTATTGAAACAATACTAAAGATGATTAGATAAATTAGTGGAAATAAATGCAAGCTAAAATACTCAGTGCTCACTCTCAACTTTAAACAGTAAGGAAATAATCACTGGTTGGTTGGGATACAGTTGTTTAATATAAAGTAGGAAAAATGACATTTCTGCTTCATATAGGGGAATATTCTTAGAAGGCCTGACCACTGTTTTCATATTCATATTTAATTTGTTTTAAAATTATCATGTCCATACTATGGGGTAAAGTGAAATTATGAATCTTGAAAAATCAGGCAATATTTACTAATGTGCTTTCCTCATATAGAAGGCGATGTTTATTCATCACAATGATTGAATTTAAACATTACTTTTGAAAGTTGTTTTAGTGCCTAATGACTTAAATAACTATTTTAACATTTACTAAGCACATGCTAGAGAGTAGGTACTGTTTTCAAGCATTGGGGAAGATCATTGAACATAAAAACCCTGCCCTCAAGGAGCTGACATTCTTGAAAAGGCATACAATATACAACTAAATACATACATATTTAGTCTGTCAACCATAATAGTGAACAAAATAGAAATCTTGGTTCTAGGACCCTTCTCAGATCAACAAGCACCTATGAACCCCTAAAAATGTTAAATCATCTCTAGATTATGTATGATAACTACTATAAGTGCTTTGCAAGTTGTTGTAAAGTATTTTTAAGTAGTAAGGACAATTGAAAAAGTCTGTACATGTTTAGAACACTGGTGTCTTCTTCTTCTTTTTTTTTTTTTTTTTGCCAGGCCCGGGGCTTTGACTCAGGGCCTGAACACTGTCCCTGGCTTCTTTTTGCTCAAGGCTAGCACCCTGCCACTTGAGCCACAGCGCCACTTCTGGCCATTTTCTGTATATGTGGTGCTGGGGAATTGAACCCAGGGCCTCATGTATAAGAGGCAAGCACTCTTGCCACTAGGCCATATCCCCTGCCCTTCTTTTTAATTTTAACTTGAAGTTTGTTGACAAATGCAAATCTAAGAGATACGAAGAGTTGACTGCATATAAACTTTGTATTCAACAAATAAATTCGACATGACTTGACCCATTTATATGTGCCATATAAATCATACATAGATAAAATAGACAATGGAAAATGGGAAAATGGAAATGATAGTGAAAAACTGCTATTTTAAATTAAGTAGCTAGGAAAGCCTGTTTGATGTAGCAATAGCTAAATATGGACTTGAAGGCAGTGAGGGAGGAAGGAAGATGTATAGTAGAGAAACCCAGAAAGAATTGCCAGACCAAAGCTGCAGCAGTGTTGTCATGTGAACAGCAGGAAGGAAGTGGGAATCAAGCATAGTATTTGGGAAGAGCCTTATAGTCAACATTAAGGATTTTCAGAACTCCACTGGAAAAAGTTAAATAAACCCATGATCTGATACATTCAAAAGAGATTACAATGTAGAACATAGAATGGACAAATAATAGGATGGAAGCAGGAAGATCCATCTGGAAGTGTGAGAAGGCAGACTTAGAAGGTAGAACTAGAGATAATGAACTGATTTGGTTTTAGTGTTGGTGTTAATGTCTTTTTAAAGAAAAGTCAAGTCACCCTGAGTTGTACAAGATATGAGTAGGAAAAGAGGCTGAATAATTTCAAGGATGGTGATTGACCTAAGCAACAGCAAGTACAGAGTAACCATTTCTCGAGATAGAGAAAAACATTGAATTTTTTTTGCAGAAAGACGTAGGCATTTCTACTGTGGACTTATTAAATGAAAGATGCCAATCAGGTATCCAAATTCGGGAAGCAGTTGGAAATATACCCCTGTAAGAAGAAGCTGCAGAACTGCAAGAGTCACAAGCATTTGAAATCATGACAATAATCCATCAAGAGGAATTAATATGCTCAGGAACTGAATCATGGGACCCACCAAAGGTTAACGGTATGGAAGATGACAAAGAGCCAGTCAAAGAGACTTGGCAGAATCACCCAATGATCTAGGAGGAAAACTAGGAGAATGTGGTGTCCTAGGAGTCAAGAAGAAAATTGTTTTCAAAGGGAATGAAAGTGAGCTTCATCAACCATCATAGTTAATCCATAAAGGGAAGAATGGAGATTGGGCACTTCGTTGCAAAAAGTTGAGAGAAAAAGAGACTAAAAGAGAGAAACAAAAAGAGAGAGAGAGGAAACAAACTGACAGAAAGACAAATACAGAGACAGAGTCAGAGAGAGAGAAAGACATAATGAATCAGAACTGATAAATTGAGAATAAGAAAAGAGACAAGGGGTTGAATTCAATCATAGCTAGCCTTAGCCTCATAGGAATAAGACAAGAAAAATGATCCATAATAGCATCAAACATGACAGAGAATAGGGACATCAAAGTGGGCGACTGGTTCTGGTGGTGGGAGTTTAAGTAAACTTTCTCCTGTTTTCTCTGAAAAAATAAAAATCTCAGCCTGAGGCTGGGAAGCAAACATTCAGGCTTTCAGGAGAAAGGAGACATGCAGTAAGCAGTGACATTCAGTATAAAAATAATTCAGCTTAGGAAACTGTAATAACACTAATTCTGGTAAAGCAGGGTAGAGGGAGAAGGGAAATCAACAGAGAAAGAGAGCGGAAGGAGAACTTAGTAAGTTTTAGTCAGTATTCTAAGATTCTTTCCACATAGTAGCACACTTAAATCTTTCAACCCTATGACAATTGTTTCCCCAAATCTCCCCTATATTATACACAAGAATACAAAGTAAATATAAATAATAAAGTAAATATAACCCATCTAAGCAAATGGCTTATCGGGTCATCCAGAGGGCCCAATGACCATTCTGAATTTGAAGTGAAAGGAGCCACCATACCAATGGCTTCTTCCAGGAGCACTAGGGCATAATTGGCATAGGTATGGATTAACTTGGGGCTGGGCTACTGCCTGATGATTCATAATGGGAGGAGAGACAATGATAGCAACAATTGATGAAAGAGTGATAATTATGAGGCAAGCCATTTAAGATAGGGAAGAACAGTAAGCCCGTAGAGGAAGAAGGAAGCAGGAAGAGACTTGAAATCTCCAGTGTTTTGAAATCTATGAAAACTACTGTGTTCTCTTTGATGAGGCTATTCTGATCATCTAATAAACATCATAATGACATTGCTAAATTTAAGTAAACACCTAGAAATCAGCTTAGTGGAATACAAATTTGGTAAGACACTTGAGTCTGTTATGTTTAGGGCCTATTGTTTTTTTCTCCTTTTTATTCCTTTTATTGAGATAATAGAACAAAAATAATTTTAGAAATTTCCATAGAGGCTTAAAAGAAGACTTACATATGAATGTCCTCTGTAGTGATAAACATTTTGAATATTTGGAGATCTATCCATCATTGATGGGGAGATGAAGATGAAGCCTACTTACTACATACAATATTCTGTTACTACTTTATGTATCCTCTCAACCTTTGCAACTTTTTGTAAGTTGGGCTTCTATTCTATCATACAGAAAATATATAACAATTGCAAAAGCACCATTCCTGTCAATTAGGGGAAACATATTCAATCAGCAGTAAAGTATCTTACTACCAAGGTATCTAAACAGGAGAGTGATGAAAGATTAGAAACAGCAAAAAAAAAAAAAAAAAAAAAAAAAAAAAAGGATTAAGGAAAGAAAGACGGAAAAATACTTTCAATGCTTGAAACATATAACCCATGGCATCCTCAGATACCTAGTCCCTGGTACTACCAGGAGTTTTAGTTTAGTAGCCCAAGAAAAATAGGAGACAAGCACTCTTGCCACTAGGCCATATCCCAGCCCCCAGCCCAAGAAAAATAAAAAGACTGTATAGGAACTAATTTATGGGCTACATTTATAAGACCATTCAAAGGCATGTTAAACAATGAATGACATCAGTGTTCTTGGAAATTTTAATAAATGTCCAGTAAAAATTTCTTCACTAAAGATTTTTTTTCAGCTGATTTCATGAACCTTTAGGTATGTCTTCAATTTCTCAACTGATAAAACAAGGAGGCAATGAAAGGTATATGGTTACCTTATTTGAATGCAAGAAGAGATCTTTTATTGTGGAGACTGTCATAATTTCCTTATAAATAATTCACAAGACTGTGAACTCTCTTCCGTAAATCAGCCGATCAGAGATTTAAGTAGTTGGGAATATGATTACGTGTGTGTGTGTGTGTGTGTGTGTGTGTGTGTGTGTGCACGTGTGTCTATCCTAAGGCTAGATTTCAGGGCTGAGTTCTCTCCTTGAGCTTTTTGGCTCAAGGCTAGCACTCTACCACTTGAGTCACAACTCCACTTCATTATTTTGCTGGCTAGTTCTGTTTTGGGTGGCTAATTGGAGATAGGAATCTCATGGACTGGGCTGGCTTTGAACGGCGATTTTCAGCAGCCTTCTTAGTAGCTAGGATTACAGACATGAGCCCGGCAGTGGTATATTTAATTTTTAAATTTCTACATCCTTCAAATTTTATTTATGCTTACCAGGACAATTTTTCATATTTTACTATATTATGCTTTGCTGTTATAGTGAATAACTGATCTAAAATATTTGCAAAACAGAATACCAGGAAGAATAGTAAAGTATGAAATGACATCAAAGGAAATAATGACATTCCAAATAATTATCGTTTGATATTTGGGTAACTGAGCTGTGAACTTCAGTTATCTTACATTATTTTAGTAAGTTTAACCACTCTTTGCTTCCTTTCAATAAATAGAAAATGGTATTCACACTGATCTTGGGTTCAAACAAAATTAGAAAGAAGAACCTACACACATAAGGCAATCACAATGATCTATGTGTGCAAGTTTATGATGAAACTGTACATTTTTAATGTCAGACAAGCAAGCCATGAAAAGCCTTAGATCTGAAATGACTTAGGACATATGATAAAACATGAACTTTGATGAGTAGAGTAGATTTTTGCCATCAATATTCTCAGCTCATTTAACTTAGAAGAGCTTTCAGTCTATAATAAACAAAGAAGTACGTTCAAGTGAGTAAATCGGAGTAACAAAGTACTAAGAGGAGATGCTTATCTTTACAAAATGTTTCATAAACACAGTCTATAAAACACCATTGCTTTTTCATAAACCACACTTTCAAGATAATATTAAACTTTCAATTCTACAATGATATGATTCCCAATGTTTTCATCATTTTTACTATATCAAAGAAGATGGCTTTAAACCAATGTTCACTCAGCTACAATGAAGATACAGATATTTTTTGAGCATCTACATATGACAGATTAATTCCCCTAACTAATCTCATTAAATGCCCAAACACTACATTTTTATCTTTGTATTCATATATTCAGAAATGTAAGGCACCTTGTGCAAGACCATAGCTAGTGATGCCTGCCATGCTTGTGGTGCCTGTGCTGCATCTCGGGGTGGATGGCTCCATACACCTATATCCTGGAACTCTCTCTATGGAAAACAAGGCTGGCTTCTTTCCTCTACATAGCTATAAATAGATTGTCAAATGGAAATTTTCAGACAAGGCCATGTCTCAGAAATATTTACACTGCCTACTAAAATGTTATCATGGAGGTGGGCTATTTCGAAGTCAGAAAAAAAGTGAAAACTGTGAAAATGACATCATAAAACTTGAAAATAAGCTGGGAATGTGGCTTAGCGGTAGAGTGTTTGCCTAGCATGCACGAAGCCCTGGATTTGATTCCTCAGCACCACATATACTGAAGAAGCCATAAGTGGTGTGTGGCTCAAGTGGCAGAGGGCTAGCCTTGAGCAAAAAGAAGCCAGGGACAGTGCTCAGGCCCTGAGTGCAAGCCCCAGGAAAGGCCAAATATAAAAAAAAAAGACTTGACAACATTGACCTACATTAAATCGACCCTGAATCCTCATACTTCCAGATAAAATTATACAAATATCCATACAAATATAATTATACAGAAAAGGCTTTTTTGGTCTTATGGGGTTTCTCTAAAATGAAAAGCTGTATGGGAATAGGAATTTTATGACAGTTTCTGTATCTTGAAAAGTTATCTAAATTTCATTGCCATTTAGATGGATGAATGTAATCTGTAATCTATAACACATGGTCCTAATTCGTGTATGACAGGATAGCACAGAACTCCTCATGTTTAATTTTCAGAAATTCCAAACACTAGCAGTTTTAAATTCTGGGAAAATGAAATATAATAAGGCACATCAGCAAAACGAAGTCAAAGCCCGTTACTAAAGCCCGTTACTTATAACTCACAACACTTAGATGTATTATCTGCTAACAATTCCTTTTAAGAATTCTCAAGCATGTTTTCTTGTCAGCTAAAGTAATATATACATTCTTGACAACTATGACTTGATAAGTTCACAGAAGATACAAGATTCCAATGAATGTAGAGGCTTGCTGACATTCTGTAGTAACACCAATAAAATCTGCTAATATAGCACAGAAATAGGGTACTTTCAGGAGTAAGTTTATTTGAAATTGAGCTATTATTGCATATAATATAGTTGGTTATATTCAGTGACCCCTTTGGCTAAATAGCAATTCTGATCATACTTTTTAGTGGATGTGCAGTGAAACTAAAGATTGGGTAACTACCACAATTACCCATATTAATTCAAATTGCCTAAAAACAAAAAAAAAATCCTGATGTTTGGAAGAGGTCTTCGAAACTAAACAACCCTGAGCAAAAAATGACAGTAAAAGAGAAGGAAATGATACATGTTTTGTGATATCTCAGGTAATAATATTTTAGCTTTAAGTCTACTTGATTTGCTTCCTGGATCATTACCTGTGCGGTGAGAATACAGACTAGGTAAACGAGACCTCATTAAATGATTTAATAACTAAGTGCACCATAAAAGCATATTTCTAAGCTCAAACAAGAATTGTTCAGTTCAAAAATATTTCATTGTATACTTTGCCATCTTCAAATGCTGTATACCTCTCTTTACATACAGCAAATTGTTGTATTCTGACACTATTCATACATTCATTTGTTATATGAGTCACAGACCATGGAAATGTGACATTTTCCATAGTTCAGTGGGATGTAGAAAAAGACCATTGAGCGGAAGCAATTAGAAGGCACAAACAACCATCCTTTATTGGTCAAAAACAATTATGTCCCCAGTGGAATTATAATGCTACTTTTATCGAAATAAACCAGATAATTAAACATAGGGAAACATACTTCTGTTATGAAAGCTTCAAAAGAAAATCATTGCCCACTGTTTTGATCATGAGTAGACAATAGCTGTTTCTCCCATCCATTTAAAAGAGTAAGAAACAGTCATTAAATGTGCCTGACTCCACCCCATGGATATGGATTTTATTTAAAATGTAATAATAGATATAAAGTTGAGATATTACTTCTACTCACAAAATAATAAGTTTGAGGGGCTATAGGAAACACATGACCACTACTGTAGTATTTGAGGTCATTGAAGACCTGACAAAGGAAGGGAGTTTTACACATTCATTCAAACAGGGCTTAGTGGTTGGATTTCTGGATTTCTAATTCAGGATGCTCCTAATATACTCCACAGTGTAACTGTTCAACTAGTACATTTCATGTATATAAAAACAAGTTGGATAAGGAATGTACTTGCCTTACATATGAAACTGTAACCCTTTTGTACTTCACTTTGACAATAAAGAAGGGGAAAAAAAAGATGTAATAAATCAAGTAGAATTGCTAATGTGGAATAGTGCCAAAGATATGGTATACACATAGCTTCCATAAGGAAAAGGAACAGACACCACATAGGTAGTAGGTACATGGAAAAACCTAATTTGAACCACTAAATAGTTCCTTACTGAAATGTGCCCTTCTCTTAACTTGGATGAAGGAGAAACCATTTTTTGGTGAATCTTTGGCCAGTTAGATGTTAAAATTTCCTTCCACTACTTATTAGCTGCATATTTGTAGATTATTGGATATTTGGTAAAGAATTGGTAGAATGAGGAAGACAAAAGAATATCATCATTTATGCCAAATAATATTTGGGAAGAAAAGATGTATGTGAAAATATTACATACACTGTGCTATAAGAATGCAAGATGAGGCACTATAGTGCTTCTCTAGCCTTTTCTGAAGCTGGAAAAACACCACAGCATAGTTCATATTATTTTCTTCTCTCTAATCTCTGCACTTACGATAGACCAATGAATCCAAATAGAGTATGTACTCAAGGACATGCAATTGAACCTTTACTGAAGAGACCTTTGCTTTGTAGACATGAAAGGGACATAAATCCTCCCTTGAGGGATTCATAGAGAAGAGAATGACTGTAGAAAATATAAACAAAACAAGAACTCACAAGAAATCTTATCTCATTTGAATTCTGAATGTCACATCTAAAGGGAAAATGAACTACTAGATATTCTTACCAAAAAATCAATTAAAAGCACAAATTACAATTGGATTTGTACAGAAGATCATTTAGCAACCACAAATAGAAACAATAAAAATTGTCTACAAGAAATTTCTTTTTCTTAAATTAAGATAAGATAACAAGTAGATGAGTATTATTGCCCTGGGGACTATGGACAATATCATAACAGCAAGCTTTTTTTTTCTGTAAGCTGTTTGGAAACTATTTGAGAGATTTTAGAATTCTGCACAAGATTGAGACTTACAAAACAACTACAAAACATTACACGTATCTTTCAAGAAAGCTGCTTAATGGGTTCCTGCCCAGCACTGCCTAACAGTTACTTGCCTACAACTTCTGGATTGAAATGACTCTTTCTGTGTGAATGAACCTACAACATAAAATTGCTGTTAGTAAATACACATATATTGTAATTATATATATATATATGTTCACTACATATATAAATATATAAATGGAGAAAGTGAGAAATTTTAAGCTTTCCTTCTTATTTATTTGTTGCTAGAAAAATTTTGTCCTATCTTTTGCATTTACTTCAATAGTAAAAAACAAACAAACCAAATGAAATGTAGTAGTTGTGATCACATGACAAGTGTGTATAGGGCCACACAAGGTAATGTAGACAACCATGCTCTGAAAGTATAAGTCACTACACTAAATATATTTTAATGTTATTATACTGGACTATATGAGCCTACTCTTGGAATCCTAGAGGCAACACAGATTTAGAATAGAAATTGCTTTTATAGCTACATTTCTGAATTCTCTTAAATGAGATCCTCCTATAGGGAAAACATTTACATGAAGGGTTTCAATGAACTTTTGACCTATTATGAATTCTGATAGAACAGCTCTGCATGTGGCTTTCTGAAAGAGTAATTTCTTCAATATGCTGAATAATACCAATTCCTGATGAGATGGTAATAGGTTGGATGGCCACAATCACAGCAAATAAAGGTTCACTAAAATTTCATAAAAAGATAAATTCTCCACTATGTTTGTACTTAGATAATCTCCCCCATGAAAGTATGGTTCTTTTTAATGTCTTGCTGCTAACTACTAAGGACAAAGGACCATTTTAACGTCTAAGAAAAAAAGTTATGCAAAAATGATAGGGGTTGAGTCTACTCAGCCAAATGTTTAGGTGTGTATCATAGCCACTCAGATAGGGAAATCCATATGCTAATTAGACAACGATTTATTAAGACACTCTAAATCGGGAGTCTTGGACTCATACCTGTACTCCTAGCTACTCGGGAGGGTGAGATATGAGGATCAAAGCCAGCCTTGGCAGGAAATTCCGTGAGACTCTTATCTCTAACTAACCACAAAAAAGCCAAAAGTATAGCTGTGGCTCAAGTGGTGGAATGCTAGCCCTGAGCTCAGGCACAGCACCCAGGCCCTGAGTTCAAGCCCCAGTACCCACCCCTGTATGTATGTATCCACATATGTATGGATGGCCAAAAAAAGCCCTACATGTTTATAGCATTTGGTAAAAACAGAAAGTGTTATTTGTACATAGAAAAGTGAAATAGGCTCATGAACAAATTTGTGAAATAATTAGTGTGCCAGAAATTAGCATCTTGCAAGTGATATTTTCCAGGATTTTTAAAAATAGGGATACCATTTTCATCTCCCCTCACTTGAAACCTTTATGAAGATAGACCTTTATGAAATTAGGCAAAATTTGAAGGAATCAAAAAAACACTTTGTGGAAGAAAATGCATTTCATTTTTACCTGAACTCCCTGATCTACCTAGACTCAAGTGCCTCCGCTGGCCAAAAGAAAAGTAACTGAGTATAAAAGAAATCAAGTCCAGACTTGTTTCAAACACATCCAGACTTCATCCATTTCTTTTTTCTCCCTGGTCCTGGGGCTTAAACTAAGAGCCTGGGTGCTGTCTCTAAGCCTCTTTGTGCTTAAGACTAGAGCTCTACCACTTGAGACACAGTGCCATTTCTGGCTTTTTTTTTTATTAGTTTATTGGAGATAAGAGTCTCATGAACTTTCCTGCTCAGACTGGCTTCCAACTGTGATCCTCAGATTTCAACCTCCTGAGTAGCTAAGATTACAGGTGTGAGCCACCAGGGCCCAGCTTATTCCTTGACTCTTACTGTTCCTCACCTGCTTGCAACTTTGACATGCATTTACTTTACACAATTACAAAAACAAGACTTCTATCCAGTTAGTTCATTGTAAAACAAGTGCTTCTTGAGAACTCCAAGGATGTTCAGCCTTCAAGAAGTGAAGCCCTAGCTTCTGTGGCAGGAAGGACTATGAATGGTTAATGCAAGTCTTAGAACATTAGGAAAAACAAAGAAAGTCACACCTCCTCTGAAATGCTACTAATGTCATTAAGGCTTCTGATATTCAATACAGCAGCTATTGGGGCAGGGTGATGAATAAAAGAATGATTGGCAGGGGGCAGCACTGTTTGACAGAAAATATATTCATTGCCTTACTGATGTAACTGTACCCTTTTGTACATCACCTTTACAATAAAATTAAATTAAATTTAAACAAACAATGATTTATATAGAGGACAGTCATCTCAGCTGTGAAAACAGAGACAGCATATTTGAAGTAAGTAGAGTACTGGAGAAAAGAGCTTCCAAACAATGATAACACATGGACAGAAATCTGGCCAAGAGCTGAGCAAAAAATAATACTATGCAAAGCCACCTGTCATAGTTCTGTTGACTCTCAATGTTAATTATTGGTTTCAATAAATAACTAATTCTTTCTAGATATGTTCTAACATGTTAGAATAGGGAGCATGTTCGAATAGAGACATTGTCAGTTAAAGTATATGTTGAGTCTATTTTGCTATGAGAAATTTAAAAATTGTCAGATTCAAATGCCTTTTATTATTCAAATACTATTACTCAAGTACTAATAAGTGCTTTAATTTATTGCTAACCCTATTGGAAGCAGATATTTTTGTTTGAGTAAGTAATTATATTTGGGAATAGAATCATACAAAGAAATGAGTTGGTTAAGTGAATTCCCTTCCTATTAAGGGTTAGGAATATGAATGAATTAAATAGCTTTAATAAACATATAGCAGCCACTTACTATCTCTATGTCCTGGGAAATGGTGAATGAGTGATAGAAATTGTGGGAAAAGAAAAAATGAAAGAGGTAAAACTTTGCTACATTTTTTCATCCCTCACAAAAGTCAATGGTCAAAAATAATGGCCTTTTAAAGGAAAAATCAAGCATTCTAGTACTAAAACTTTAATATGCAAAATAATTGTGCTTATTGTAGCTCTATGAGATATTCTGTCAGTGTACAGTCTAGCATTAGTTCTCATTGCTATGCTCACTACTACAACATCAAAAACTGAAAAGGGAGGGAAAGTTACACTTGTATCATGGTACAAACATTTATAAAAATATCATAGCAATACAACCAACATCATTTCTAGATTTAAGTAAAAACCACTTATCCCTCATATGCAATTTTATTTCCCCATGGCATATAGATACAATCTTATTATGATCTGTTGAAGATTGTTGGACAAAGAAGCTAATGTATGGTGTGTAAAACAAGTGGTAACTTCCATAATGATGCACTTTTACCCACCCACGGCCCCAATGCTATTCAAGTTGTTTTCCTACATAGATTCTTCTTACAGTGAGCTCTGGGCTAAAAATAGCATTATCAAACTGCATAGGTCTGGGATGAGGTAGTTTATACTGATCCTTCCTGTAGTAGATCAACTATGAGCAATTAGCATTCTGAACTTAGGGGCAAATTTCCTTATGCTCCAGATATTGACAGGATGGACCAATATGATCACACTGTTTGGGGCAAGGATCACATTCTGCAGATGTATTAGTTAATCTGGAAATTGATTAGCCAAAACAGTTTCTGTAGCATTTCATGCTTCAGGTTTCCTGGGGCTGTCATTGGAGTTTCAGATTAGAGAAATGAAGAATGCTTCAAAGACTTTGATAAAATGTACAAATACTCAGTTTCTAACCTACACTAGATTCTGTTTAAATAATTTCTAATCATCAGGTAAGAAGCTTTTCCCCCGCTAACACTATTAAAAATTATTCATTGTTATGACATAGGCTAAAACCAGCAAATACTTCACACAAGGGTTGTAAGAATTCAATTCAAAGAGGGACTTTTGTTGCTATATCCTTGCTGATTCTGTGGTGAGCAGTGGATTTTTAAAATTCACTCTTTTTTTGTTATAGCATTTACTATATACAATGGGCTTTTATCTGTTTGAATTTCATTTCTGAAAGCTATTGCTCTTCTTGCCTAGGATCACATTGCCATTTATAAAAGTATTATGAAAATGCATACCTTTTCTCTGTTAAATATTTTTTATCCTTTGTACTTTTGCAGACAAATGTGTAAAACTTTGGAGTTGTTATGCCCATTTGATTTGTCAAATCTTTATAAAGTTTTGTTTTTTTTCTGCTTGGTGCTGGTGGCTCACATTGATTCTATTTATTCAGGAGGCTGGGATATGAGGATCATGATTCAAAGTCATCACAGGCACGAAAGTCCTTGAGACTCTTTATCTCCAATTAACTAGCAAAAACCCTGAAGTGGACTGTGGCTTTCATGGTAGAGTGCTAGCCTTAAGCAATAAAGGCAAGCAAGAGCCCAAGGCCCCGAGTTAAAGCTCAAGTGCCACATCAAAGTGTGTGTGTGTGTGTGTGTGTATTTCCCCCCTGGTAATAATGAACATCATCCTTAATTTTCACTACTCCTATTACATTCTGTGCCAAGATCCCAATGTATATCTGAGGGTTTTATGAAGGAGTATTATGTATTTTTGCTACTCACTATATGCAAAATATTTCCAAGAAATCATTTGAGGTTTCCTCTGTAGTTCAACTTCCAGGGTTGTCGAAAGGAGTTAGCATCAGAATATCTGATGAATAACTTAATCAGAGCTTCTGCACAGGCATGCCATCCATTCACACAGCCAGCCTGAGCAAATCATACTTAAATGCATTAGTCAGGGGTTTAGCAGTTATTAACCTTGCTTACAGCAATTATAATGATCAAAGAAATGTTTTCATTTAAGGTTTTTCTATTTAGAAGTCACAATTACCTTTAAGCTTTGTCGTAATTAAAACAAATAAATACTGTAGCCTTCAATTTTTTTCTTCTATGTTAGTAATCACTTACATAATTTGAAATGTTAACACATAAACAGACCCACAAAAGGTTGTAATTGGGACCTTTACCATATTTTAAATATTCAGGGAGGCCAGAAAGAAATAATATTCTTGGTCTTTATGTTTTATTACAAAATGACTATCATTTCAGTAAATACATATGAAAAATATATATTTTGTTCAACATTGTTCTAAGGCTAAGAGAAAAGAAACTAGTTACTAAGACAAATTATTTCAAAGAACAAATGTCATTGAAAGAAGGACAATATGGGAAAATGTATTGATGAATTGGTTTTATGTTTTATTTTCCTATTCTATTGTGAATGAAAATGATGCAAACAATAAGACAGAACCTTAAAAATGTCACTATCTATATATGAGACTTACCAGATGATCACATAAAACAAAGTTAAAAAGTCTTATGTATTTTCTTTCACAAAGCTATTAAAAATGACCAGATACGTTGCTAGAGCAATCTCAAAATTTTCTGTGTAGGCTGTATCTTTAAAACTGATTTTCTAAGGAATTCCAAAATAAACTAATATCATCATGGCAACAGAGCAATGAATATAAGATTTCTTTCTCCATTTGGGGTGTGTGTGTGTGTGTGTGTGTGTGTGTGTGTGTGTGTGTGTGTGTGTGTGTGTGAAGCCTTTTTACATCTGGCTTACTTATTAAAATTCCTCTCAGTCGTTCCTGCCAATTATTTTATTTTTTAGTTCCAAAAATACTGAGTTATCCTACAAATATAAATTTAGCTTCAGAATTAAAGCCTTGAGACACACTGATAAATATGTGCTCCATGACTTCTAATTCAGATTATGTTTTTTGAGTAGGCTTCAAAAACAGAGTATTGTGCCAATTTTATGCTATTTAGTTTTTACTACTATTGTATCTGTTATTTCAAAAAACGTCATATCCTCAGTTATTTTATTCACCAAAGAAAGTGTACTATCACCCTACTAACTCCGGCTATTTTTATAAAGAGATCATGAAGAGAAGATATTTGACTTTAGGTACAAACAATCAGATACATCTAATTCCATATTCAAATAATTGTAAGCTAGTAATTCTATTACATTTTAAGAAAACTTTAACTACAAACAATACTAATCACATGGAATCATCTATGATTTGGAAATTTTATTTTGGAAATTTATGCTGATTCTTTGGGGCTCTAAAGAAAAAATCTAAGATGAATATGGCTATTTTTTCCCACTGCAATAATTTTAAGGAATCCATAGCTGAATAGGACCAAAACAAAAACCCACTTTTGGGCATCTACCCAAAAGACCACAAACAAGAACACACTAAAGCCACCAGCACAACAATGTTCATCGCAGCACAATTTGTCATAGCTAAAATATGAAACCAACCCAGATGCTCTCAGTAGACAAGTGGATCAGGAAAATGTGGTACATATACACAATGGAATTTCATGCCTCTATCAGAAAGAATGACATTGCCCCATTCGTAAGGAAATGGAGGAACTTGGAAAAAATTATACTAAGTGAAGTGAGCCAGACCCAGAGAAACATGGACTCTATGGTTTCCCTCATAGGGAATAATTAGCACAGGTTTAGGCTAGTCACAGCAGAGGATCACAAGAGCCCAATAGTTATGCCCTTATGAACACATAAGACGATGCTAAGTGAAATGAACTCCATGTTATGGAAACGACGGTTATATCACTGTTGTAACTACTTTCAACATGCCATGTGATACCATAGCTTCTATTACTGATGATCCTCTTGTATCCCCTTCCTGTGGTTGTACCTGCACTATCTCTGTATCTTATCTGAGCACATTGGAAACTATATACTGGTATTAGAACAAAGAAACTGAAAGGAATACCAAAATTGAGAGACACAGGGTAAAAAGACAAACGACCACAAAAGCAATACTTGCAAAACTGTTTAGTGCAAACCAACTGAACAACTCAAGAGGGGAAAGGGAAAGGGGAAGGGGGAGGGGGGAATGAAGGAGGAGGTAACAAACAGTACAAGAAATATATCCAATGCCTAACATATGAAACTGTAGCCTCTCTGTACATCAGTTTGACAATAAAAAAACAACTGAGCACTTCTTTAAGACATAAAATGCAGAGACATTTAGTAGCAAAGAAAATATGCTTGTTTTCTATTTTCCTTCCCATAATCGAATTTAACTTTATATATTTCTCATTTCTAGAGATATCACTCAGAAATGCATATACATATAATTATCATTAAATCATAATTCATTAGTGATGGTTCTATAGTTAAAAACTATTTCATTAAAAAAGTTTCAAGCCAGTGCCAGTAGCTCACACCTGTAATCCTAGCTACTCGAGGCTGAGATCTGAGGATCTTGGCTTGAAGCCACCCTAGGCAGGAATGTCTGTGTGACTCTTACCTCCAATAAACTACTCAAAAAAAAAAGCTGGAAGCGGGGCTGTGGCTCACGGGGTAGAGCATTAGCCTTGAGCACAGAGAGGCTCAGGGACAGAGCCCAGACCCAGAGTTCAAGCCCCAGGACCGGGAAAAAGAAAAAAGAAAAAAGTTTTATACATATTGTCGAGTGATAGCTCATGCCAGTAGTCCATTGCTACACAGGAGGCTGAGATATATCAAATGTGCTTTGAATCCAGCCTGGGCAGGAAAACCTACAAGACCCTCATACACAATTAACTAACAAAAATGTCAAAAGCGGAGGTGTGGCTCAAGTGGAGTAGCAAAAATGTTCAGGGACAATTTCAAGGCCTTGAATTTAACTCCCCAGGGCAGCACAAAAACCAAAAGTTTCATATATATACACACATACATACATATATGAATATGTATGCAACAAAACGGGGGGAAATTTTTCATAGTCCGTACTTTAAAAATTTTATATAAAATACACAAATGTAGCAATTCTGTTATTTTTTATTTAAGTAAAGGATACAAATAAACAAAAGTTATAGCCAGAAGATAGTACTTCTGTATGCCTACTTTGGCTTGATACGATACTTCAATTTGATAATTTTCTTCTACATTGCATATGACACTACTTATGTTTATTTTAAATCTATTTCCTTTCATAATTGAGTAAATTTCCTTTTTCTAAACGGCTCTATTGATTAAGCCAATACTCTCCATTTCATTCTACTTAATTTGTAATCCTCTATAAAAATAACCCTAGATGTTAACTTATGTGTTAAAAATGTCTGCTTGGACTCCATCAATCACTGTGACACCTGCTATATTTGAATATGTGCTAGAGAGGTGAAGTATTATCATTGAGAGTTAGGTCTTAAATTTTCACACTGAAATCAGAGGGACTAAGCACATCAGCAATACAGAAATCTCCGAGTTTGCAGGTAAACATCTGAGGCATCTTAACATGAACCAACACCCTTCCCATAGAGTAGAATTAAAATCATTATCAGAATGACTTTTAATAAACCTGCATACCAGGACTAACCTGTATTATAAAACAATTGTACTTATGCTCAGTGATAAGAATGTTGAAGCAAGAAAACTCTGTGCTGCTCTATTCTATTTTTCATAAATGTTGTGACAGGGGGGAAAAGCCATGTAAACAGTTTCCAATTTAACTGCTTGAAAATTTGCATGGATTTATGTGGCAATCAGTAGTCATTTCTTAGTTTATTGATAAATTATATTAATTTTTCTAAAGAAGATTTGGATTCCTGAAAATATTATCTTAAAAATTAGGGTCTTAGGAGGAGGATGTTTACATGGCCTCAAAATGTACCCTGATGGCTTGTTTACTGGAAAATAAATAAATAAAAATAAGCCAAGTGGTATAACACGGAAAAGCAGACATCTTGATTGAATCATCCAAACTAACACACCATAAATGAGGAGACTAATAGTTATAACTCCAGATGTTATAAGTGTAGATGTTCTATAACAACCATTTTATGTGCTAGACAAATATTTTTAACTCTAGATAACCACCTATTCAGTATCTGTCTAGAAATACTTAACCTCACAACCATGAAAATCCTATCAAATAAATCTCAAATCAGAGTGTTTATTTGGATTATCTATTAAAAAAAGTTCTACATTTCATATCCCATGACCCTGTTCACCACAAAAGCCCCCTAACTATAGTGTGCATTTATTTGTACAAGCACATATACATCAGTAATCAAATGTATGTCTCTAAAAGTAAAGTTTTAAGGCATTTTGACATGAAAAAGATTCCACCTAATATTTACATTTATTTTACAAATTAACTATAACAAGTTTTACGGAGTGTAGTGTGATGAGAGAAAAAAACATGGTAAATTCAAGGTCTGTAGGAATTAGTTAGCACAGAAGGAACATGTGCCCCTTAGTTCAGATCAATGTGACTAGAACAATGGAGTCAGTAACATAAACTGACTTATTCCCAAGTCATCAAGCTAACTAACTCTGAGAAACCTATTTGCTTGTATTTAGTTAGCTGTGGTAGTGGCAGGATGGTAAAACATGGCAGTTGTAAATCATTTCCACAAGTCTTTGGAAATTCATGAATGTAAAAGGCTTCCTGATCAATGGATTTCTTACTTGTCCAGTCACTGCCATAACCACAACAGAAACAACACTATGTACTTCAGAAGTGGGAGCAATGATGAACAGTAAATAATTATAGGTAAAGAAGCTACTGAATTATGAAACATTCTAAAATGAAAAGCTTTTGTTTTAACTTTGTGCTTTCACTATCTTGTGTCTAATATTTGCTGTTACTTCCATACTAAAATAGATACTACTATACTACTCATTTTTCCTTATTTAAAACTCTTGATGTTATAATTAGTTTATATTTATATCAAGTAGTTTTGAAAATGTCATTATAAAATAGCTTCATGGTATTAAATATTCTATGAACTTTTGGGGAACTCACAGAGGCTTCTAATGAAACTCCTTAGTATAAAAAAAAAGGTAAGAAGAAAGTTCTTTATGCACAATGAATAATTTCCTTGTACTTGGAAAAAAAGTTATATCTTGGTGGAAAGTAATTATGTTATGAAATAATGGCTAATTATGATTCTCTGTGCCACAGATGGTTTCTCACTGCCACTTGAGCCTACATCAAGTCTGTCCCCTGTGGCAACAAGGAGAAAATGGGGGGAAGGGAGGGTGAAGTACAAAAAGGCTGAGATTAATCATGAAAAGTAAATTGTTAGCTCTGAAACCATGACTACATGAAGGAGTTTTTTTCTTTCTTTACTGGAGAAAGGAAGAAAATGTGTGTGTGTGTGTGTGTGTGTGTGTGTGTGTGTGTGTGTGTCTGTGGGCACACGTGTGCACGCATGCGTGTGTGAATTTGAGAAAAAGCCAAAATATAAAAGAAGACCAAAAAGAGATAAAATAAGAAATCTCTTTTAAGGATCAGAATTTTATGATCATCTTGGGAATAGTCTTTCAGAAATGTAAAAGGAATTTGCTAGTAGAAGTAGAAAAGGATAGGCAAAAAAATTTAGAATAAATAGTGTATAAATTCATCATGTTTCAGTTTAAGCAGTAGTTGGGGAACTATCCTCAGCAAGTTCCTTACTTACTGTACTAATTTTTGCTTTCTTCTTAGGTCAGTGTACCATCTTATCTTCAATCAAAGGCATTTACGTAGTACAAATGCCATGGTTTTGTTTCACAAGACAAAAGTGATTGAAGTTGATTTTTGTTTGTTTGTTTCCCTCTCTTGATGAGCTTTTTGGTCTTACCAATATAAGTTGCTACAGTCATGAGAATATAACTTGATCCTACTATAGTCTGAGAACAACATTTTAAATATAACAATAAAATAGAATATATACAGAGGATGGATGGTGTTCAACATTTGAAAGGTTCCCACAATATAAGCAATAATGGGAGGAACTGGAACTTTATCCTGTGAACATTCAGATTTCTTTCCTATCATAGACAAATAGAGTACTACCCTTTATATCAACTCTAGTATTATCAATCAGGAATCTTTACTCCCTAATCAAAAGCAAAGTTCCATTTTTTTTTTTTTTTTGCCAGTCGTGGGCCTTGGGCTCAGGGCCTGAGCACTGTCCCTGGCTTCTTCCTGCTTAAGGCTAGCACTCTGCCACCTGAGCCACAGCGCCCCTTCTGGCCGTTTTCCACATATGCGGTGCTGGGGAATCAAACCGAGAGCTTCATGTGTAGGAGGCAAGCACTCTTGCCACTAGGCCATATTCCCAGCCAAAAGTTCCATATTTTTAGTCACAAATGTTAAAGTTTTATCTCCTTAATAGGAAATGAATCCCTGAATGTTCTACTTGGCTCTCCATTGGTTTTGACATCATAGAAAAGAAAGCCATAAATCTACAAATGAAGATTCCTTGGGAAGTCGTTATGAGAAATAAGTGGACATGACATTAATAGTTACCAGGTTTCTGAAAGGATGGTTCCATTTGAATAGTAGACTACAAATTGTCAGTATTAATTCCCTAGATTTAACACTGAATCTTCTAATTGTCCTCAGTTGGAGCACCTGATATGTTACATAATTTAAACAATTTTCCCCATTCTTTCTTAAATATTTCCAAATTGTGAGGGTTTTTTGATAGATTGTTACAAGATTTATTCTTAATCAACCTTTCTCATCATTGCACCATAATAGAGATGACAAGCTAGTGAAATTTTGAGTAATTATTTCCTATGCTTTCTAGCATTTACCTTCTCCAGAGTATGCTCATTATATTTAATTTTCTATCCATGACTGCATATTAGTTTCAGAAAGCACTGCTTTCATTAAAAACCTACCTTTGCAACTTGTCCTGTTGTTTTAAATGAGGTTACCTAAAATCCTTCATTATTAAATCATCTTACCTGAATGGATAAAATTTAAAAAGTCTCTCTCTATCCTATCATTTATAATATAAACATTAATAAAGTGACAGGCTTCATGAAGTTTGTAGTGAATTCAAATCTTCCATTTAGTAAAAGAACGAATGTCCAATATTTATTTGTTAAGCAATAGGATGGTTGGAATGGCCTGATAGGAACTCTGACAGTGACCAGAGTTTGAGGTGAATGTTAAAGAATAGACCCTTTGTAGTCTTGCTGTTTTCTGAGTCCTTCTCTTTCCCATCTTGGCTACAGAAAAACAGGGCTATAGCCTGGTTTCTACAATATCTGGCTTTGAAGTACATTCAGGGAACAAGAGAACAAGAATAAATACAGGTTAAGTGTTTTACATGTGGTTTGATGAAAATATTTTTTTGCAAGTCCTGGGGCTTGAGACTCAGGGCCTGAGCACTGTCCCTGGTTTCTTTTTGCTCAGGGCTAGCGCTCTACTTCTTGAGCCACAGTGCCACTTCCACTTTTCATGCTAGGCAAGCACTCTACCACGAAGCCACATTCCCAGCTCCAATGAAAAGATTTTATAGTGATAATAACCTTCTTCAAGGCAAGCTAATAGAGTTTGACAAGCAATCTTTTCCATTTTGAATATCCTATCCATTTCTTAAAATACAAGAATTAAAATTAAAGACTAAAAATATGTACAACTTAATTGGTCTCTTGCATTCTCAAAGAAAATCTACTGCTACAAATGATATCCTAGTTCTAGTACTACATTATCTCTGCTTATATTTAAATGACAATTTTTTTTTTTTGGCCAGTCCTGGGACTTGAATTCAGGGCCTGGGCACTGTCCCTGGCTTCTTTTTGCTCAAGGTTAGCACTCTGCCACTTGAGCCACAGCGCCACTTCTGGCCGTTTTCTATATATGTGGTGCTGGGGAATCGAACCAAGGGCTTCATGTATACGAGGCAAGCACTCTTGCCAGTAGGCCATATTCCCAGCCCGTCAAAAATTTTAAGCCTTTAAATGCATCCCAAGTTCTTTATTGTAGTCTATGTCGTTGACAAATTTGTCTGAAAAACTTAATTTTCCCTCCTCCCCCCAAGTAGGGGAGAATTATGCAAGAGAGGGTAAGCTATGCTTGATAGGAAAAAAAAAAAGGTATTTTATAGTATCTGCTTTATACATATCTAGGAGAGGAATAATGAAGAAGAGACAGAAATATAAATTATCCTGACTTGATCAGTACTTACTGTATACATTTACTGAGGTAGCACACTCTAGGCCATAAATGTGTGATTACTTAAAAAACTGACCAATGCATCAGTGGCTCACACTTATAATCTTAGTTGCTTAGGAGGCTTAGGTCTGAGGATCATGGTTCAAACCCAACCCAAGAAGGAAAGTCTGTGAGCCTTATCTCTAGTCAAGCAGCAAAAGCCAAAACTGGAGGCTTGGATAAATTGATAGAGCATCAGCGTTGAGTAAAAAAGCGAAGGGAGAGCTTGAGGCCTTGAATTAAAGCCTCACTACCAGCAAAGAAGAAAAAGAAAAAAATCACAAATTACTTAAAGAAGTAGAAATGGGTACTATCCCAGTTTGACCATTACACAATAGGTATATGTATCAAATTATCAGAAGTAACCCCATAAATTTGTATAGCTAAGAGAATAATAAAATAGAAAGTAAGTAGAGATAAACAACAATCCTGTTATTTGAGCTGGTAAGAAACAAAGCTCTAAAAGCACTTCTAGAACCAGTCTTTGTCCTAATGTTGATCTAAGGGAAAAGCTCATTAATTTCCTCCAGAGTAAACATGAATAAATATATGAAATGGTTTTGTTTCCCAGAGCTTGAAAGAGAAACATAAGACAGAAAAACTATTTTATGCTACATAATGACCCAAATGACAATGTATGAAAACATTTCCAGTATCTTAAATTTTACAGCTTGAAATGATTAATTAGCAATAGAAAACATTTTCACAGGAAATTAATTTACCCTTCCAACTGATATATTTCTATCCAAAACAATTTCATTGCTGAAATCTGCATTGAGGATACATATACAGCACATTTTATTTCATAGCAGATGAAAACCAGAAATATACACACAAAGGCTTACCGAGGTGTACAAGTATCCCTCACTGTTCATTGCCAAATACAGCTTGCTTTGAACTCCTTGAATAGCCACCACTCGAAGGCCCACAGGGATGAGGTTGAACAGAGCTGAAATATGAAAAGAATGTTACCATTCTAAATTTCATACCCCTCCATTGTTTTGGGGGCTAATTGATTCTCCAAAAGTAACACGTGTGTTAACTATTGACAAATACACACATATGAATATTCAGACACGTAGAGATAGAGGTTTATTCAACTTTTCAGAATACTTGACTCATGGTTATAGCAAATTCTGAACCACACAAGGAAAGATGGAAGACTTTTATCCCAGTGCTGTAGTTTTGATAGTGCTGGAAATGAGGAATCAATTCTAGGAAAATCCTATACAATGAACTAGTTTGTAAATATTACATATTGTCCTACTCTGCAAATGAAGGTTTTAATGTCCTTCCCTGTACCTGTGCTAAAATTCTCACAGGCACAGATAAGATCTATTGGCTGGGTACTGAAATCCTAGGTTCTTAGAAGAGATACTAGTCCAATACCCTCATTTAAATTATCAGTGTCGTTTCCAATGCAAACACTCAAAGTGAATCCAGGTCTTGAAGAAAATGTCATTTTGTAGATATGTGTGTTTGTAGTAGTACTTCTTAAAAAAAATGACATTTTCCAAGTGAGAGTTCAGAGGGCTCCTAGCATTTAGTCTCCAAGAGCAAAGGTTACAGGACCAAAAATCATGAATTTAAGAGAGGTGCTATTTGATTATTTCTGTTTCCTACAAAATAGTTGCAAGTGGGCAGCTGATGGGGGCCAATGAGGCCTTCATTTCTCCATTGGAAGGGCTGACTTCATGAAACTTACACCCAGGTTTGCCACACAACCACACACCACTCACTGGAGACAACCAGTGGGTGGCCTCCCACTACCAGCTGTCTACTCCCTCCCACAGTGTGAATAAAAATACAACAGCACATTTTAAAAACGTAGTGCTTGCCACACACATCTTTTGAAAATAGCCTGTGCACCTTTCCCTCAAGAGACATAGACCAATGTTGATGATTTTTGCCTCGTTTTGTAAGTTTATCAAGGATGAGGTTATTTTTATAAAGAAGAATATAAGGTCATCAATGCATAGGTATAAGTAGTTTATCTGTGATCACTAACACCTGTGCAGTATAAATGCAAAAGGATAACTAAGTGCTAAATATCTCTCGGTAAACCCACAAATGATCTTTCCCTGGAAATCACAGTGCCAGTTCAAAACATAAATGTTCCTACCACTTGTCACTGATGGCACTTGATACAGTACTCATACTAAAAGCTGTGCTTTTTTGTTCTGTGAGGTAAAGGAAAGTAATTGAATAGATTATAACTCTGGATCTGAAAAATACAACGTGCTAGCAAGAAGCTGACTATCTGAGAATATCGTGCATACGTCCAATTTCTTTCTATGATGATTCCTTGCTCACAACACATGTTCAACACATATTTGTGTACTGATTTCAAAATGTGTGATTAAAATGCTCATATATTTGGGGAAAATAATACATCATAACACCATTATGTAAAATGCCCACGGAGGAAAAAAATCTGAGACCACAAAAAACAAGTAAAAACCTCCATATCAGTACATGATATTTGACAAGTGTAAAACAAAGAAAGGCCTGAAACCTTGCTTGGTTGTTATAGTAATACATGATGTAGAATGATAAATGATATTTAGAATTATTTCTAGAACTTCACTTTTACTGTTTTGAACCTTTTTAGTGATCTTAATGAAGCTTGTAATTGCAGAGTTTGAAAAGGAGCTGGCGGGAGAGAGGTAGAAAAATGGAGAAGGGAGGGAGAAAAGAAAAATGGTGAAAGGGATAGAAGGAAAAGGGAGGAATAGTCAAATTGAGATCTGTTTTTCACTTTGTTCTCCAACCACTCTGATTTGAGTTTTAATGAGCAATAAAATGTTTAAAGTTTCTAAACTGGACAACTGTTGGAAGGAGAAAAGTAAAGAGCACCACAGTCCATACAAAACTGAAAGTGGAGCTGTGGCTCAAGTAGTAGAGTGCTAGCCTTGAGCAAAAAAACGCCAATGGAAACAGTGCCTAGGTCCTGAGTTAAAGCCTCAAGACTGGCACAATGAATAAAGAAATAAATACACACATACTCTAAGTTACTATGAACCTGGATTCAAATATACAAGAACAGAATAAAACCTTAAAGAAAAGAGAAAATGTGAAGTAGCAGATCATATGTACTTGGATCAGTCCTTTCCTCGGACATTCAAAATGTATCACAAGTGGGTTGGCTTCAAATGTACCAAAGGAGCACTCTTCACAGATAAAAATGCAAAGACATTTTACCCAAACTCAGCAATAATAGAATCACTAACTTTCTTACTTTCTCTAAATCTAAGTGCCTCTTCCTGCATTTAAGATATTTTACTTAGGATGAAAATAATCTTAGTTCATAGAAAAATATAATTACATTTGTGTATCTAAGCATTCATTAAATACCTAAAATCCCTTTGATTTCAGCCTATGTTTTCATGAAGTTTTTAATAAATGGAAGATCCCTAATGTCTTGCTTTGGTATCAACGTAAGGTTATTATTTTCTACTTTGAAGGGACCATTTTCTCAGAACCATGAATTTATTGAGACTCAGTGTTTCCTGAGAATCATTCTGAAGGCATGTTCATCACTTGAAGGTCAATTTCTCAAAAAGATTAAGAAAAGTATTTTAACGTAGAGTAGAGAAACTTCATATTCAACACTCATAATATTACTGTAGGTTTGAATAGAAAGAGCAAACTATCCTCCTAAAATACCTTTCACTGCACCCAAGGCAAATAAAATAAAACTAGAGCTGTGCAATGTTTACCGTCTTATCATTTTCAAGAGAAATACATAATTTATAATGGTTGATTTGCTCATGATGAAATTTCATTGGACTGACATTTACCATTGTAATAAATACACATAAGCTAGGCTTAAATGCAAAATATAAGCCGTGTTTTTACAGATGGATATGTCTGTGCAAATGTGGCATGATTTGTTATCAATAATCTTGTTCACAGTATTGAATAAAATAATGCAACATTAATGAGAAAAGATGATACAAAGAAAAATTAAAGACAAAAATAGCATCGTAACAGGGATACATATTAAAGAGATAATATGTAAATGACTGATAATTGAGAAAAAAAAGTTTATTCTGGTTCTACTCACTTAAGTAACTATGAAAATTATGTCAAGAAAATTGCTTGGCTCTAGGGGGAAAATAAGAGTAAATTTTGATGGATAAACTTTTGTTGAGACATCAAATTAATGAATGGCTGGCTTCAGCCACAATATCCTCAAAGGGAAAGCAAAACTTCTGACCACATTTGTATGAGGATTTGAGTTGAGTTGAGTCCTACTACCTTGCTATTTGAGTTATTATTTTCCATTTGTATGCAGTTTATTATGGAAATACCCGTGTTTGACTTAGCTATCTTTGTTTTAACCTGCCTGATCACAGATTCTCATTATCAAGCTTTTAGATGTCTTACAATAGCAGTAGTACACTGAAAAGCTCTTCATATCAGAGACACAAAGCAACAAGAGGCAGAAGCAGCTCTGCATATGTAGGCTTGGAAGAGTAAAACCTATTTGATGATTTAGAGCTGGGTACTGGTGGCTCATACCTAGCAGTCTGGAAGCTGATAACTGAGGATCACAGCCCAAGCAGGAAAGTATGTCAGACTTATTATCTCCAATGAACCAACAAAAAGCCAGAAGTGGAGCTGTGGGACACAAGTTGTAGAGCACTAGCCTTGAGCAAAAGAAGCTCAGTGACAGAGCCCAAGCACTGATTTCAAGCCTCAGACCCAGCACGCACACACACACACACACACACACACACACAATCACTAGTAAAGAATGGAACCTTGATTTG